>NC_142414.1:3482500-3820000 GCF_059516105.1 Syngnathus floridae | reverse complement strand
CACATTTCAGAAAACGTGCTCAGCTCGTCGAGAAAATGCGATTTAAGCAATAAAATTAAAAATGCACCCAAAACCTAAACCAAACGTTACAGGTGGTTATTTTTTCAAGCGCAGTGGTCAACGCGGCACTCCCTAGCTGCCAGGAGCACTTTTTACTGTGCGCACCCAACCAGAGTGACGGGAGGAGCACATTTCAGAAAACGTGCTCAGCTCGTCGAGAAAATGCGATTTAAGCAATAAAATTAAAAATGCACCTAAAACCTAAACCAAACGTTGCAGGTGCTTATTTCTTCATGCGCAGTGGTCAACGCGGCACTCTCTAGCTGCCAGGAGCACTTTTTACTATGTGCGCCCAACCAGAGCGACGGGAGGAGCACATTTCAGAAAACGTGCTCAGCTCTTCGAAAAAATGCGATTTAAGCAATAAAATTAAAAATGCACCTAAAACCTAAACCAAACGTTGCAGGTGCTTATTTCTTCGTGCGCAGTGCTCAACGCGGCACTCCCTAGCTGCCAGGAGCACTTTTTACTGTGCGCACCCAACCAGAGTGACGGGAGGAGCACATTTCAGAAAACGTGCTCAGCTCGTCGAGAAAATGCGATTTAAGCAATAAAATTAAAAATGCACCCAAAACCTAAACCAAACGTTGCAGGTGGTTATTTCTTCAAGCGCAGTGGTCAACGCTGCACTCTCTAGCTGCCAAGAGCACTTTTTACTATGCGCACCCAACCAGAGTGACGGGAGGAGCACATTTCAGAAAACGTGCTCAGCTCGTCGAGAAAATGCGATTTAAGCAATAAAATTAAAAATGCTCCTAAAACCTAAACCAAACGTTGCAGGTGCTTATTTCTTCATGTGCAGTGGTCAACGCGGCACTCTCTAGCTGCCAGGAGCACTTTTTACTACGCGCACCCAACCAGAGCGACGGGAGGAGCACATTTCAGAAAACGTGCTCAGCTCGTCGAGAGAATGCGATTTAAGCAATAAAATAAAAAATGCACCTAAAACCTAAACCAAACGTTGCAGGTGCTTATTTCTTCGTGCGCAGTGGTCAACGCGGCACCCCCTAGCTGCCAGGAGCTCTTTTTACTGTGCTCACCCAACCAGAGCGACGGGAGGAGCACATTTCAGAAAACGTGCTCAGCTCGTCGAGAAAATGCGATTTAAGCAATAAAATTAAAAATGCACCTAAAACCTAAACCAAACGTTGCAGGTGCTTATTTCTTCATGCGCAGTGGTCAACGCGGCACTCTCTAGCTGCCAGGAGCACTTTTTACTACGCGCACCCAACCAGAGCGACGGGAGGAGCACATTTCAGAAAACGTGCTCAGCTCGTCGAGAGAATGCGATTTAAGCAATAAAATAAAAAATGCACCTAAAACCTAAACCAAACGTTGCAGGTGCTTATTTCTTCGTGCGCAGTGGTCACCGCGGCACTCCCTAGCTGCCAGGAGCTCTTTTTACTGTGCGCACCCAACCAGAGCGACGGGAGGAGCACATTTCAGAAAACGTGCTCAGCTCGTCGAGAGAATGCGATTTAAGCAATAAAATTAAAAATACACCTAAAACCTAAACCAAACGTTGCAGGTGCTTATTTCTTCGTGCGCAGTGGTCAACGCGGAACTCCCTAGCTGCCAGGAGCTCTTTTTACTGTGCGCACCCAACCAGAGCGACGGGAGGATCACATTTCAGAAAACGTGCTCAGCTCGTCGAGAAAATGCGATTTAAGCAATAAAATTAAAAATGCACCTAAAACCTAAACCAAACGTTGCAGGTGCTTATTTCTTCATGCGCAGTGGTCAACGCGGCACTCTCTAGCTGCCAGGAGCACTTTTTACTACGCGCACCCAACCAGAGCGGGGGGAGGAGCACATTTCAGAAAACGTGCTCAGCTCGTCGAGAGAATGCGATTTAAGCAATAAAATAAAAAATGGACCTAAAACTCAAACCAAACGTTGCAGGTGCTTGTTTCTTCGTGCGCAGTGGTCAACGCGGCACTCTCTAGCTGCCAGGAGCTCTTTTTACTGTGTGCACCCAACCAGAGCGACGGGAGGAGCACATTTGAGAAAACGTGCTCAGCTCGTCGAGAAAATGCGATTTAAGCAATAAAATTAAAAATGCACCTAAAACCTAAACCAAACGTTGCAGGTGCTTATTTCTTCATGCGCAGTGGTCAACGCGGCACTCCCGAGCTGCCAAGAGCACTTTTTACTGTGCGCACCCAACCAGAGCGACGGGAGGAGCACATTTCAGAAAACGTGCTCAGCTCGTCGAGAGAATGCGATTTAAGCAATAAAATTAAAAATGCACCTAAAACCTAAACCAAACGTTGCAGGTGCTTATTTCTTCGTGCGCAGTGGTCAACGCGGCACTCCCTAGCTGCCAGGAGCTCTTTTTACTGTGCGCACCCAACCAGAGCGACGGGAGGAGCACATTTCAGAAAACGTGCTCAGCTCGTCGAGAAAATGCGATTTAAGCAATAAAATTAAAAATGCACCTAAAACCTAAACCAAACGTTGCAGGTGCTTATTTCTTCATGCGCAGTGGTCAACGCGGCACTCTCTAGCTGCCAGGAGCACTTTTTACTGTGCGCACCCAACCAGAGTGACGGGAGGAGCACATTTCAGAAAACGTGCTCAGCTCGTCGAGAAAATGCGATTTAAGCAATAAAATTAAAAATGCACCTAAAACCTAAACCAAACGTTGCAGGTGCTTATTTCTTCATGCGCAGTGGTCAACGCGGCACTCTCTAGCTGCCAGGAGCACTTTTTACTATGCGCACCAAACCAGAGTGACGGGAGGAGCACATTTCAGAAAACGTGCTCAGCTCGTCGAGAAAATGCGATTTAAGCAATAAAATTAAAAATGCTCCTAAAACCTAAACCAAACGTTGCAGGTGCTTATTTCTTCATGCGCAGTGGTCAACGCGGCACTCTCTAGCTGCCAGGAGCACTTTTTACTACGCGCACCCAACCAGAGCGACGGGAGGAGCACATTTCAGAAAACGTGCTCAGCTCGTCGAGAGAATGCGATTTAAGCAATAAAATTAAAAATGCACCTAAAACCTAAACCAAACGTTGCAGGTGCTTATTTCTTCGTGCGCAGTGGTCAACGCGGCACTCCCTAGCTGCCAGGAGCTCTTTTTACTGTGCGCACCCAACCAGAGCGACGGGAGGAGCATATTTCAGAAAACGTGCTCAGCTCGTCGAGACAATGCGATTTAAGCAATAAAATTAAAAATGCACCTAAAACCTAAACCAAACGTTGCAGGTGCTTATTTCTTCGTGCGCAGTCCTCAACGCGGCACTCTCTAGCTGCCAGGAGCACTTTTTACTGTGCTCACCCAACCAGAGCGACGGGAGGAGCACATTTCAGAAAACGTGCTCAGCTCGTCGAGAAAATGCGATTTAAGCAATACAATTAAAAATGCACCTAAAACCTAAACCAAACGTTGCAGGTGCTTATTTCTTCATGCGCAGTGGTCAACGCGGCACTCTCTAGCTGCCAGGAGCACTTTTTACTACGCGCACCCAACCAGAGCGACGGGAGGAGCACATTTCAGAAAACGTGCTCAGCTCGTCGAGAGAATGCGATTTAAGCAATAAAATAAAAAATGCCCCTAAAACCTAAACCAAACGTTGCAGGTGCTTATTTCTTCGTGCGCAGTGGTCAACGCGGCACTCCCTAGCTGCCAGGAGCTCTTTTTACTGTGCGCACCCAACCAGAGCGACGGGAGGAGCACATTTCAGAAAACGTGCTCAGCTCGTCGAGAGAATGCGATTTAAGCAATAAAATTAAAAATACACCTAAAACCTAAACCAAACGTTGCAGGTGCTTATTTCTTCGTGCGCAGTGGTCAACGCGGAACTCCCTAGCTGCCAGGAGCTCTTTTTACTGTGCGCACCCAACCAGAGCGACGGGAGGAGTACATTTCAGAAAACGTGCTCAGCTCGTCGAGAAAATGCGATTTAAGCAATAAAATTAAAAATGCACCTAAAACCTAAACCAAACGTTGCAGGTGCTTATTTCTTCATGCGCAGTGGTCAACGCGGCACTCTCTAGCTGCCAGGAGCACTTTTTACAACGCGCACCCAACCAGAGCGGGGGGAGGAGCACATTTCAGAAAACGTGCTCAGCTCGTCGAGAAAATGCGATTTAAGCAATAAAATTAAAAATGCACCTAAAACCTAAACCAAACGTTGCAGGTGCTTATTTCTTCATGCGCAGTGGTCAACGCGGCACTCTCTAGCTGCCAGGAGCACTTTTTACTACGTACGCCCAACCAGAGCGACGGGAGGAGCACATTTCAGAAAACGTGCTCAGCTCGTCGAGAAAATGCGATTTAAGCAATAAAATTAAAAATGCACCTAAAACCTAAACCAAACGTTGCAGGTGCTTATTTCTTCATGCGCAGTGGTCAACGCGGCACTCCCGAGCTGCCAAGAGCACTTTTTACTGTGCGCACCCAACCAGAGCGACGGGAGGAGCACATTTCAGAAAACGTGCTCAGCTCGTCGAGAGAATGCGATTTAAGCAATAAAATTAAAAATGCACCTAAAACCTAAACCAAACGTTGCAGGTGCTTATTTCTTCATGCGGAGTGGTCAACGCGGCACTCTCTAGCTGCCAGGAGCACTTTTTACTATGCGCGCCCAACCAGAGCGACGGGAGGAGCACATTTCAGAAAACGTGCTCAGCTCGTCGAGAAAATGCGATTTAAGCAATAAAATTAAAAATGCACCTAAAACCTAAACCAAACGTTGCAGGTGCTTATTTCTTCATGCGCAGTGGTCAACGCGGCACTCTCTAGCTGCCAGGAGCACTTTTTACTATGCGCGCCCAACCAGAGCGACGGGAGGAGCACATTTCAGAAAACGTGCTCAGCTCGTCGAGAGAATGCGATTTAAGCAATAAAATTAAAAATGCACCTAAAACCTAAACCAAACGTTGCAGGTGCTTATTTCTTCGTGCGCAGTGGTCAACGCGGAACTCCCTAGCTGCCAGGAGCTCTTTTTACTGTGCGCGCCCAACCAGAGTGACGGGAGGAGCACATTTCAGAAAACGTGCTCAGCTCGTCGAGAAAATGCGATTTAAGCAATAAGATTAAAAATGCACCTAAAACCTAAACCAAACGTTGCAGGTGCTTATTTCTTCATGCGCAGTGGTCAACGCGGCACTCCCGAGCTGCCAAGAGCACTTTTTACTACGCGCACCCAACCAGAGCGACGGGAGGAGCACATTTCAGAAAACGTGCTCAGCTCGTCGAGAGAATGCGATTTAAGCAATAAAATTAAAAATGCACCTAAAACCTAAACCAAACGTTGCAGGTGCTTATTTCTTCGTGCGCAGTGGTCAACGCGGAACTCCCTAGCTGCCAGGAGCTCTTTTTACTGTGCGCACCCAACCAGAGCGACGGGAGGAGCACATTTCAGAAAACGTGCTCAGCTCGTCGAGAAAATGCGATTTAAGCAATAAAATTAAAAATGCACCTAAAACCTAAACCAAACGTTGCAGGTGCTTATTTCTTCATGCGCAGTGGTCAACGCGGCACTCTCTAGCTGCCAAGAGCACTTTTTACTGTGCGCACCCAACCAGAGTGACGGGAGGAGCACATTTCAGAAAACGTGCTCAGCTCGTCGAGAAAGTGCGATTTAAGCAATAAGATTAAAAATGCACCTAAAACCTAAATCAAACGTTGCAGGTGCTTATTTCTTCATGCGCAGTGGTCAACGCGGCACTCTCTAGCTGCCAGGAGCACTTTTTACTGTGCGCTCCCAACCAGAGTGACGGGAGGAGCACATTTCAGAAAACGTGCTCGTCGAGAAAATGCGATTTAAGCAATAAAATTAAAAATGCACCTAAAACCTAAACCAAACGTTGTAGGTGCTTATTTCTTCGTGCGCAGTGGTCAACGCGGAACTCCCTAGCTGCCAGGAGCTCTTTTTACTGTGCGCACCCAACCAGAGCGACGGGAGGAGCACATTTCAGAAAACGTGCTCAGCTCGTCGAGAAAGTGCGATTTAAGCAATAAGATTAAAAATGCACCTAAAACCTAAATCAAACGTTGCAGGTGCTTATTTCTTCATGCGCAGGGGTCAACGCGGCACTCTCTAGCTGCCAGGAGCACTTTTTACTGTGCGCACCCAACCAGAGTGACGGGAGGAGCACATTTGAGAAAACGTGCTCAGCTCGTCGAGAAAGTGCGATTTAAGCAATAAAATTAAAAATGCACCTAAAACCTAAACCAAACGTTGCAGGTGCTTATTTCTTCATGCGCAGTGGTCAACGCGGCACTCTCTAGCTGCCAAGAGCACTTTTTACTGTGCGCACCCAACCAGAGTGACGGGAGGAGCACATTTCAGAAAACGTGCTCAGCTCGTCGAGAAAATGCGATTTAAGCAATAAAATTAAAAATGCACCTAAAACCTAAACCAAACGTTGCAGGTGCTTATTTCTTCATGCGCAGTGGTCAACGCGGCACTCTCTAGCTGCCAAGAGCACTTTTTACTGTGCGCACCCAACCAGAGTGACGGGAGGAGCACATTTCAGAAAACGTGCTCAGCTCGTCGAGAAAATCCGATTTAAGCAATAAAATTAAAAATGCTCCTAAAACCTAAACCAAACGTTGCAGGTGCTTATTTCTTCATGCGCAGTGGTCAACGCGGCACTCTCTAGCTGCCAGGAGCACTTTTTACTACGCGCACCCATCCAGAGCGACGGGAGGAGCACATTTCAGAAAACGTGCTCAGCTCGTCGAGAGAATGCGATTTAAGCAATAAAATTAAAAATGCACCTAAAACCTAAACCAAACTTTGCAGGTGCTTATTTCTTCGTGCGCAGTGGTCAACGCGGCACTCCCTAGCTGCCAGGAGCTCTTTTTACTGTGCGCACCCAACCAGAGCGACGGGAGGAGCACATTTCAGAAAACGTGCTCAGCTTGTCGAGAAAATGCAATTTAAGCAATAAAATTAAAAATGCACCTAAAACCTAAACCAAACGTTGCAGGTGCTTATTTCTTCATGCGCCGTGGTCAACGCGGCACTCTCTAGCTGCCAGGAGCATTTTTTACTATGCGCGCCCAACCAGAGCGACGGGAGGAGCACATTTCAGAAAACGTGCTCAGCTCGTCGAGAAAATGCGATTTAAGCAATAAAATTAAAAATGCACCTAAAACCTAAACCAAACGTTGCAGGTGCTTATTTCTTCATGCGCAGTGGTCAACGCGGTACTCTCTAGCTGCCAAGAGCACTTTTTACTACGCGCACCCAACCAGAGCGACGGGAGGAGCATATTTCAGAAAACGTGCTCAGCTCGTCGAGAGGATGCGATTTAAGCAATAAAATTAAAAATGCACCTAAAACCTAACCCAAACATTGCAGGTGCTTATTTCTTCATGCGCAGTGGTCAACGTGGCACTCCCTAGCTGCCAAGAGCACTTTTTACTGTGCACACCCAACCAGAGAGACGGGAGGAGCACATTTCAGAAAACGTGCTCAGCTCGTCAAGAAAATGCGATTTAAGCAATAAAATTAAAATTGCACCTAAAACCTAAACCAAACGTTGCAGGTGCTTATTTCTTCATGCGCAGTGGTCAACGCGGCACTCCCTAGCTGCCAAGAGCACTTTTTACTATGCGCACCCAACCAGAGTGACGGGAGGAGCACATTTCAGGAAACGTGCTCAGCTCGTCGAGAAAATGCGATTTAAGCAATAAAATTAAAAATGCACCCAAAACCTAAACCAAACGTTGCAGGTGGTTATTTCTTCAAGCGCAGTTGTCAACGCGGCACTGCCAAGAGCACTCTGTACTATGCGCACCCAACCAGAGTGACGGGAGGAGCACATTTCAGAAAACGTGCTCAGCTCGTCGAGAAAATGCGATTTAAGCAATAAAATTAAAAATGCACCTAAAACCTAAACCAAACGTTGCAGGTGCTTATTTCTTCATGCGCAGTGGTCAACGCGGCACTCTCTAGCTGCCAGGAGCACTTTTTACTGTGCGCACCCAACCAGAGTGACGGGAGGAGCACATTTCAGAAAACGTGCTCAGCTCGTCGAGAGAATGCGATTTAAGCAATAAAATTAAAAATGCACCTAAAACCTAAACCAAACGTTGCAGGTGCTTATTTCTTCATGCGCAGTGGTCAACGCGGCACTCTCTAGCTGCCAGGAGCACTTTTTACTATGCGCGCCCAACCAGAGCGACGGGAGGAGCACATTTCAGAAAACGTGCTCAGCTCGTCGAGAAAATGCGATTTAAGCAATAAAATTAAAAATGCACCTAAAACCTAAACCAAACGTTGCAGGTGCTTATTTCTTCATGCGCAGTGGTCAACGCGGCACTCTCTAGCTGCCAGGAGCACTTTTTACTATGCGCGCCCAACCAGAGCGACGGGAGGAGCACATTTCAGAAAACGTGCTCAGCTCGTCGAGAGAATGCGATTTAAGCAATAAAATTAAAAATGCACCTAAAACCTAAACCAAACGTTGCAGGTGCTTATTTCTTCGTGCGCAGTGGTCAACGCGGAACTCCCTAGCTGCCAGGAGCTCTTTTTACTGTGCGCACCCAACCAGAGTGACGGGAGGAGCACATTTCAGAAAACGTGCTCAGCTCGTCGAGAAAATGCGATTTAAGCAATAAGATTAAAAATGCACCTAAAACCTAAACCAAACGTTGCAGGTGCTTATTTCTTCATGCGCAGTGGTCAACGCGGCACTCCCGAGCTGCCAAGAGCACTTTTTACCACGCGCACCCAACCAGAGCGACGGGAGGAGCACATTTCAGAAAACGTGCTCAGCTCGTCGAGAGAATGCGATTTAAGCAATAAAATTAAAAATGCACCTAAAACCTAACCCAAACATTGCAGGTGCTTATTTCTTCATGCGCAGTGGTCAACGTGGCACTCCCTAGCTGCCAAGAGCACTTTTTACTGTGCACACCCAACCAGAGAGACGGGAGGAGCACATTTCAGAAAACGTGCTCAGCTCGTCAAGAAAATGCGATTTAAGCAATAAAATTAAAATTGCACCTAAAACCTAAACCAAACGTTGCAGGTGCTTATTTCTTCATGCGCAGTGGTCAACGCGGCACTCCCTAGCTGCCAAGAGCACTTTTTACTATGCGCACCCAACCAGAGTGACGGGAGGAGCACATTTCAGGAAACGTGCTCAGCTCGTCGAGAAAATGCGATTTAAGCAATAAAATTAAAAATGCACCCAAAACCTAAACCAAACGTTGCAGGTGGTTATTTCTTCAAGCGCAGTTGTCAACGCGGCACTCTCTAGCTGCCAAGAGCACTCTTTACTATGCGCACCAGACCAGAGTGACGGGAGGAGCACATTTCAGAAAACGTGCTCAGCTCGTCGAGAAAGTGCGATTTAAGCAATAAGATTAAAAATGCACCTAAAACCTAAATCAAACGTTGCAGGAGCTTATTTCTTCATGCGCAGTGGTCAACGCGGCACTCTCTAGCTGCCAGGAGCACTTTTTACTGTGCGCTCCCAACCAGAGTGACGGGAGGAGCACATTTCAGAAAACGTGCTCAGCTCGTCGAGAAAATGCGATTTAAGCAATAAAATTAAAAATGCACCTAAAACCTAAACCAAACGTTGCAGGTGCTTATTTCTTCATGCGCAGTGGTCAACGCGGCACTCTCTAGCTGCCAAGAGCACTTTTTACTGTGCGCACCCAACCAGAGTGACGGGAGGAGCACATTTCAGAAAACGTGCTCGGCTCGTCGAGAAAATGCGATTTAAGCAATAAGATTAAAAATGCACCTAAAACCTAAACCAAACGTTGCAGGTGCTTATTTCTTCATGTGCAGTGGTCAACGCGGCACTCCCGAGCTGCCAAGAGCACTTTTTACCACGCGCACCAAACCAGAGCGACGGGAGGAGCACATTTCAGAAAACGTGCTCAGCTCGTCGAGAGAATGCGATTTAAGCAATAAAATTAAAAATGCACCTAAAACCTAAACCAAACGTTGCAGGTGCTTATTTCTTCGTGCGCAGTGGTCAACGCGGAACTCCCTAGCTGCCAGGAGCTCTTTTTACTGTGCGCACCCAACCAGAGCGACGGGAGGAGCACATTTCAGAAAACGTGCTCAGCTCGTCGAGAAAATGCGATTTAAGCAATAAAATTAAAAATGCAGCTAAAACCTAAACCAAACGTTGCAGGTGCTTATTTCTTCGTGCGCAGTGCTCAACGCGGCACTCCCTAGCTGCCAGGAGCACTTTTTACTGTGCGCACCCAACCAGAGTGACGGGAGGAGCACATTCCAGAAAACGTGCTCAGCTCGTCGAGAAAATGCGATTTAAGCAATAAAATTAAAAATGCACCCAAAACCTAAACCAAACGTTGCAGGTGGTTATTTCTTCAAGCGCAGTGGTCAACGCTGCACTCTCTAGCTGCCAAGAGCACTTTTTACTACGCGCACCCAACCAGAGCGACGGGAGGAGCACATTTCAGAAAACGTGCTCAGCTCGTCGAGAGAATGCGATTTAAGCAATAAAATTAAAAATGCACCTAAAACCTAAACCAAACGTTGCAGGTGCTTATTTCTTCGTGCGCAGTGGTCAACGCGGCACTCCCTAGCTGCCAGGAGCTCTTTTTACTGTGCGCACCCAACCAGAGCGACGGGAGGAGCACATTTCAGAAAACGTGCCAGCTTGTCGAGAAAATGCAATTTAAGCAATAAAATTAAAAATGCACCTAAAACCTAAACCAAACGTTGCAGGTGCTTATTTCTTCATGCGCAGTGGTCAACGCGGCACTCTCTAGCTGCCAGGAGCATTTTTTACTATGCGCGCCCAACCAGAGCGACGGGAGGAGCACATTTCAGAAAACGTGCTCAGCTCGTCGAGAAAATGCGATTTAAGCAATAAAATAAAAAATGCACCTAAAACCTAAACCAAACGTTGCAGGTGCTTATTTCTTCATGCGCAGTGGTCAACGCGGTACTCTCTAGCTGCCAAGAGCACTTTTTACTACGCGCACCCAACCAGAGCGACGGGAGGAGCATATTTCAGAAAACGTGCTCAGCTCGTCGAGAGGATGCGATTTAAGCAATAAAATTAAAAATGCACCTAAAACCTAACCCAAACATTGCAGGTGCTTATTTCTTCATGCGCAGTGGTCAACGTGGCACTCCCTAGCTGCCAAGAGCACTTTTTACTGTGCACACCCAACCAGAGAGACGGGAGGAGCACATTTCAGAAAACGTGCTCAGCTCGTCAAGAAAATGCGATTTAAGCAATAAAATTAAAATTGCACCTAAAACCTAAACCAAACGTTGCAGGTGCTTATTTCTTCATGCGCAGTGGTCAACGCGGCACTCCCTAGCTGCCAAGAGCACTTTTTACTATGCGCACCCAACCAGAGTGACGGGAGGAGCACATTTCAGGAAACGTGCTCAGCTCGTCGAGAAAATGCGATTTAAGCAATAAAATTAAAAATGCACCCAAAACCTAAACCAAACGTTGCAGGTGGTTATTTCTTCAAGCGCAGTTGTCAACGCGGCACTCTCTAGCTGCCAAGAGCACTCTTTACTATGCGCACCCAACCAGAGTGACGGGAGGAGCACATTTCAGAAAACGTGCTCAGCTCGTCGAGAAAATGCGATTTAAGCAATAAAATTAAAAATGCACCTAAAACCTAAACCAAACGTTGCAGGTGCTTATTTCTTCATGCGCAGTGGTCAACGCGGCACTCTCTAGCTGCCAGGAGCACTTTTTACTATGCGCGCCCAACCAGAGCGACGGGAGGAGCACATTTCAGAAAACGTGCTCAGCTCGTCGAGAAAATGCGATTTAAGCAATAAAATTAAAAATGCACCTAAAACCTAAACCAAACATTGCAGGTGCTTATTTCTTCATGCGCAGTGGTCAACGCGGCACTCTCTAGCTGCCAGGAGCACTTTTTACTACGCGCACCCAACCAGAGCGACGGGAGGAGCACATTTCAGAAAACGTGCTCAGCTCGTCGAGAGAATGCGATTCAAGCAATAAAATAAAAAATGCACCTAAAACCTAAACCAAACGTTGCAGGTGCTTATTTTTTCGTCGCAGTGGTCAACGCGGCACTCCCTAGCTGCCAGGAGCACTTTTTACTGTGCGCACCCAACCAGAGTGACGGGAGGAGCACATTTCAGAAAACGTGCTCAGCTCGTCGAGAAAATGCAATTTAAGTAATAAAATTAAAAATGCACCTAAAACCTAAACCAAACGTTGCAGGTGCTTATTTCTTCATGCGCAGTGGTCAACGCGGCACTCTCTAGCTGCCAGGAGCACTTTTTACTACGCGCGCCCAACCAGAGCGACGGGAGGAGCACATTTCAGAAAACGTGCTCAGCTCGTCGAGAAAATGCGATTTAAGCAATAAAATTAAAAATGCACCTAAAACCTAAACCAAACGTTGCAGGTGCTTATTTCTTCATGCGCAGTGGTCAACGCGGCACTCCCGAGCTGCCAAGAGCACTTTTTACTGTGCGCACCCAACCAGAGCGACGGGAGGAGCACATTTCAGAAAACGTGCTCAGCTCGTCGAGAGAATGCGATTTAAGCAATAAAATTAAAAATGCACCTAAAACCTAAACCAAACGTTGCAGGTGCTTATTTCTTCATGCGCAGTGGTCAACGCGGCACTCTCTAGCTGCCAGGAGCACTTTTTACTATGCGCGCCCAACCAGAGCGACGGGAGGAGCACATTTCAGAAAACGTGCTCAGCTCGTCGAGAGAATGCGATTTAAGCAATAAAATTAAAAATGCACCTAAAACCTAAACCAAACGTTGCAGGTGCTTATTTCTTCGTGCGCAGTGGTCAACGCGGAACTCCCTAGCTGCAAGGAGCTCTTTTTACCGTGCGCACCCAACCAGAGTGACGGGAGGAGCACATTTCAGAAAACGTGCTCAGCTCGTCGAGAAAATGCGATTTAAGCAATAAGATTAAAAATGCACCTAAAACCTAACTAAACCAAACGTTGCAGGTGCTTATTTCTTCATGCGCAGTGGTCAACGCGGCACTCCCGAGCTGCCAAGAGCACTTTTTACCACGCGCACCCAACCAGAGCGACGGGAGGAGCACATTTCAGAAAACGTGCTCAGCTCGTCGAGAAAATGCGATTTAAGCAATAAAATTAAAAATGCAGCTAAAACCTAAACCAAACGTTGCAGGTGCTTATTTCTTCGTGCGTAGTGCTCAACGCGGCACTCCCTAGCTGCCAGGAGCACTTTTTACTGTGCGCACCCAACCAGAGTGACGGGAGGAGCACATTTCAGAAAACGTGCTCAGCTCGTCGAGAAAATGCGATTTAAGCAATAAAATTAAAAATGCACCTAAAACCTAAACCAAACGTTGCAGGTGCTTATTTTTTCGTCGCAGTGGTCAACGCGGCACTCCCTAGCTGCCAGGAGCACTTTTTACTGTGCGCACCCAACCAGAGTGACGGGAGGAGCACATTTCAGAAAACGTGCTCAGCTCGTCGAGAAAATGCAATTTAAGTAATAAAATTAAAAATGCACCTAAAACCTAAACCAAACGTTGCAGATGCTTATTTCTTCATGCGCAGTGGTCAACGCGGCACTCTCTAGCTGCCAGGAGCACTTTTTACTACGCGCGCCCAACCAGAGCGACGGGAGGAGCACATTTCAGAAAACGTGCTCAGCTCGTCGAGAAAATGCGATTTAAGCAATAAAATTAAAAATGCACCTAAAACCTAAACCAAACGTTGCAGGTGCTTATTTCTTCATGCGCAGTGGTCAACGCGGCACTCCCGAGCTGCCAAGAGCACTTTTTACTGTGCGCACCCAACCAGAGCGACGGGAGGAGCACATTTCAGAAAACGTGCTCAGCTCGTCGAGAGAATGCGATTTAAGCAATAAAATTAAAAATGCACCTAAAACCTAAACCAAACGTTGCAGGTGCTTATTTCTTCATGCGCAGTGGTCAACGCGGCACTCTCTAGCTGCCAGGAGCACTTTTTACTATGCGCGCCCAACCAGAGCGACGGGAGGAGCACATTTCAGAAAACGTGCTCAGCTCGTCGAGAGAATGCGATTTAAGCAATAAAATTAAAAATGCACCTAAAATCTAAACCAAACGTTGCAGGTGCTTATTTCTTCGTGCGCAGTGGTCAACGCGGAACTCCCTAGCTGCAAGGAGCTCTTTTTACCGTGCGCACCCAACCAGAGTGACGGGAGGAGCACATTTCAGAAAACGTGCTCAGCTCGTCGAGAAAATGCGATTTAAGCAATAAGATTAAAAATGCACCTAAAACCTAACTAAACCAAACGTTGCAGGTGCTTATTTCTTCATGCGCAGTGGTCAACGCGGCACTCCCGAGCTGCCAAGAGCACTTTTTACCACGCGCACCCAACCAGAGCGACGGGAGGAGCACATTTCAGAAAACGTGCTCAGCTCGTCGAGAAAATGCGATTTAAGCAATAAAATTAAAAATGCAGCTAAAACCTAAACCAAACGTTGCAGGTGCTTATTTCTTCGTGCGTAGTGCTCAACGCGGCACTCCCTAGCTGCCAGGAGCACTTTTTACTGTGCGCACCCAACCAGAGTGACGGGAGGAGCACATTTCAGAAAACGTGCTCAGCTCGTCGAGAAAATGCGATTTAAGCAATAAAATTAAAAATGCACCTAAAACCTAAACCAAACGTTGCAGGTGCTTATTTCTTCATGCGCAGTGGTCAACGCGGCACTCTCTAGCTGCCAAGAGCACTTTTTACTGTGCGCAACCAACCAGAGTGACGGGAGGAGCACATTTCAGAAAACGTGCTCAGCTCGTCGAGAAAGTGCGATTTAAGCAATAAGATTAAAAATACACCTAAAACCTAAATCAAACGTTGCAGGTGCTTATTTCTTCATGCGCAGTGGTCAACGCGGCACTCTCTAGCTGCCAGGAGCACTTTTTACTGTGCGCTCCCAACCAGAGTGACGGGAGGAGCACATTTCAGAAAACGTGCTCAGCTCGTCGAGAAAATGCGATTTAAGCAATAAAATTAAAAATGCACCTAAAACCTAAACCAAACGTTGCAGGTGCTTATTTCTTCATGCGCAGTGGTCAACGCGGCACTCTCTAGCTGCCAAGAGCACTTTTTACTGTGCGCACCCAACCAGAGTGACGGGAGGAGCACATTTCAGAAAACGTGCTCAGCTCGTCGAGAAAATGCGATTTAAGCAATAAGATTAAAAATGCACCTAAAACCTAAACCAAACGTTGCAGGTGCTTATTTCTTCATGCGCAGTGGTCAACGCGGCACTCCCGAGCTGCCAAGAGCACTTTTTACCACGCGCACCCAACCAGAGCGACGGGAGGAGCACATTTCAGAAAACGTGCTCAGCTCGTCGAGAGAATGCGATTTAAGCAATAAAATTAAAGATGCACCTAAAACCTAAACCAAACGTTGCAGGTGCTTATTTCTTCGTGCGCAGTGGTCAACGCGGAACTCCCTAGCTGCCAGGAGCTCTTTTTACTGTGCGCACCCAACCAGAGCGACGGGAGGAGCACATTTCAGAAAACGTGCTCAGCTCGTCGAGAAAATGCGATTTAAGCAATAAAATTAAAAATGCAGCTAAAACCTAAACCAAACGTTGCAGGTGCTTATTTCTTCGTGCGCAGTGCTCAACGCGGCACTCCCTAGCTGCCAGGAGCACTTTTTACTGTGCGCACCCAACCAGAGTGACGGGAGGAGCACATTCCAGAAAACGTGCTCAGCTCGTCGAGAAAATGCGATTTAAGCAATAAAATTAAAAATGCACCCAAAACCTAAACCAAACGTTGCAGGTGGTTATTTCTTCAAGCGCAGTGGTCAACGCTGCACTCTCTAGCTGCCAAGAGCACTTTTTACTATGCGCACCCAACCAGAGTGAAGGGAGGAGCACATTTCAGAAAACGTGCTCAGCTCGTCGAGAAAATCCGATTTAAGCAATAAAATTAAAAATGCTCCTAAAACCTAAACCAAACGTTGCAGGTGCTTATTTCTTCATGCGCAGTGGTCAACGCGGCACTCTCTAGCTGCCAGGAGCATTTTTTACTACGCGCACCCAACCAGAGCGACGGGAGGAGCACATTTCAGAAAACGTGCTCAGCTCGTCGAGAGAATGCGATTTAAGCAATAAAATTAAAAATGCACCTAAAACCTAAACCAAACGTTGCAGGTGCTTATTTCTTCGTGCGCAGTGGTCAACGCGGCACTCCCTAGCTGCCAGGAGCTCTTTTTACTGTGCGCACCCAACCAGAGCGACGGGAGGAGCACATTTCAGAAAACGTGCTCAGCTTGTCGAGAAAATGCAATTTAAGCAATAAAATTAAAAATGCACCTAAAACCTAAACCAAACGTTGCAGGTGCTTATTTCTTCATGCGCAGTGGTCAACGCGGCACTCTCTAGCTGCCAGGAGCATTTTTTACTATGCGCGCCCAACCAGAGCGACGGGAGGAGCACATTTCAGAAAACGTGCTCAGCTCGTCGAGAAAATGCGATTTAAGCAAAAAAATTAAAAATGCACCTAAAACATAAACCAAACGTTGCAGGTGCTTATTTCTTCATGCGCAGTGGTCAACGCGGTACTCTCTAGCTGCCAAGAGCACTTTTTACTACGCGCACCCAACCAGAGCGACGGGAGGAGCATATTTCAGAAAACGTGCTCAGCTCGTCGAGAGGATGCGATTTAAGCAATAAAATTAAAAATGCACCTAAAACCTAACCCAAACATTGCAGGTGCTTATTTCTTCATGCGCAGTGGTCAACGTGGCACTCCCTAGCTGCCAAGAGCACTTTTTACTGTGCACACCCAACCAGAGAGACGGGAGGAGCACATTTCAGAAAACGTGCTCAGCTCGTCAAGAAAATGCGATTTAAGCAATAAAATTAAAATTGCACCTAAAACCTAAACCAAACGTTGCAGGTGCTTATTTCTTCATGCGCAGTGGTCAACGCGGCACTCCCTAGCTGCCAAGAGCACTTTTTACTATGCGCACCCAACCAGAGTGACGGGAGGAGCACATTTCAGGAAACGTGCTCAGCTCGTCGAGAAAATGCGATTTAAGCAATAAAATTAAAAATGCACCCAAAACCTAAACCAAACGTTGCAGGTGGTTATTTCTTCAAGCGCAGTTGTCAACGCGGCACTCTCTAGCTGCCAAGATTACTCTTTACTATGCGCACCCAACCAGAGTGACGGGAGGAGCACATTTCAGAAAACGTGCTCAGCTCGTCGAGAAAATGCGATTTAAGCAATAAAATTAAAAATGCACCTAAAACCTAAACCAAACGTTGCAGGTGCTTATTTCTTCATGCGCAGTGGTCAACGCGGCACTCTCTAGCTGCCAGGAGCACTTTTTACTATGCGCGCCCAACCAGAGCGACGGGAGGAGCACATTTCAGAAAACGTGCTCAGCTCGTCGAGAAAATGCGATTTAAGCAATAAAATTAAAAATGCACCTAAAACCTAAACCAAACGTTGCAGGTGCTTATTTCTTCATGCGCAGTGGTCAACGCGGCACTCTCTAGCTGCCAGGAGCACTTTTTACTACGCGCACCCAACCAGAGCGACGGGAGGAGCACATTTCAGAAAACGTGCTCAGCTCGTCGAGAGAATGCGATTCAAGCAATAAAATAAAAAATGCACCTAAAACCTAAACCAAACGTTGCAGGTGCTTATTTTTTCGTCGCAGTGGTCAACGCGGCACTCCCTAGCTGCCAGGAGCACTTTTTACTGTGCGCACCCAACCAGAGTGACGGGAGGAGCACATTTCAGAAAACGTGCTCAGCTCGTCGAGAAAATGCAATTTAAGCAATAAAATTAAAAATGCACCTAAAACCTAAACCAAACGTTGCAGGTGCTTATTTCTTCATGCGCAGTGGTCAACGCGGCACTCTCTAGCTGCCAGGAGCACTTTTTACTACGCGCGCCCAACCAGAGCGACGGGAGGAGCACATTTCAGAAAACGTGCTCAGCTCGTCGAGAAAATGCGATTTAAGCAATAAAATTAAAAATGCACCTAAAACCTAAACCAAACGTTGCAGGTGCTTATTTCTTCATGCGCAGTGGTCAACGCGGCACTCCCGAGCTGCCAAGAGCACTTTTTACTGTGCGCACCCAACCAGAGCGACGGGAGGAGCACATTTCAGAAAACGTGCTCAGCTCGTCGAGAGAATGCGATTTAAGCAATAAAATTAAAAATGCACCTAAAACCTAAACCAAACGTTGCAGGTGCTTATTTCTTCATGCGCAGTGGTCAACGCGGCACTCTCTAGCTGCCAGGAGCACTTTTTACTATGCGCGCCCAACCAGAGCGACGGGAGGAGCACATTTCAGAAAACGTGCTCAGGTCGTCGAGAAAATGCGATTTAAGCAATAAAATTAAAAATGCACCTAAAACCTAAACCAAACGTTGCAGGTGCTTATTTCTTCGTGCGCAGTGGTCAACGCGGAACTCCCTAGCTGCCAGGAGCTCTTTTTACTGTGCGCACCCAACCAGAGTGACGGGAGTAGCACATTTCAGAAAACGTGCTCAGCTCGTCGAGAAAATGCGATTTAAGCAATAAGATTAAAAATGCACCTAAAACCTAAACCAAACGTTGCAGGTGCTTATTTCTTCATGCGCAGTGGTCAACGCTGCACTCTCTAGCTGCCAAGAGCACTTTTTACTATGCGCACCCAACCAGAGCGACGGGAGGAGCACATTTCAGAAAACGTGCTCAGCTCGTCGAGAGAATGCGATTTAAGCAATAAAATTAAAAATGCACCTAAAACCTAAACCAAACGTTGCAGGTGCTTATTTCTTCGTGCGCAGTGGTCAACGCGGCACTCCCTAGCTGCCAGGAGCTCTTTTTACTGTGCGCACCCAACCAGAGCGACGGGAGGAGCACATTTCAGAAAACGTGCTCAGCTTGTCGAGAAAATGCAATTTAAGCAATAAAATTAAAAATGCACCTAAAACCTAAACCAAACGTTGCAGGTGCTTATTTCTTCATGCGCAGTGGTCAACGCGGCACTCTCTAGCTGCCAGGAGCATTTTTTACTATGCGCGCCCAACCAGAGCGACGGGAGGAGCACATTTCAGAAAACGTGCTCAGCTCGTCGAGAAAATGCGCTTTAAGCAATAAAATTAAAAATGCACCTAAAACCTAAACCAAACGTTGCAGGTGCTTATTTCTTCATGCGCAGTGGTCAACGCGGTACTCTCTAGCTGCCAAGAGCACTTTTTACTACGCGCACCCAACCAGAGCGACGGGAGGAGCATATTTCAGAAAACGTGCTCAGCTCGTCGAGAGGATGCGATTTAAGCAATAAGATTAAAAATGCACCTAAAACCTAAACCAAACGTTGCAGGTGCTTATTTCCTCATGCGCAGTGGTCAACGCGGCACTCTCTAGCTGCCAGGAGCACTTTTTACTATGCGCGCCCAACCAGAGCGACGGGAGGAGCACATTTCAGAAAACGTGCTCAGCTCGTCGAGAAAATGCGATTTAAGCAATAAAATTAAAAATGCACCTAAAACCTAAACCAAACATTGCAGGTGCTTATTTCTTCATGCGCAGTGGTCAACGCGGCACTCTCTAGCTGCCAGGAGCACTTTTTACTACGCGCACCCAACCAGAGCGACGGGAGGAGCACATTTCAGAAAACGTGCTCAGCTCGTCGAGAGAATGCGATTCAAGCAATAAAATAAAAAATGCACCTAAAACCTAAACCAAACGTTGCAGGTGCTTATTTTTTCGTCGCAGTGGTCAACGCGGCACTCCCTAGCTGCCAGGAGCACTTTTTACTGTGCGCACCCAACCAGAGTGACGGGAGGAGCACATTTCAGAAAACGTGCTCAGCTCGTCGAGAAAATGCAATTTAAGCAATAAAATTAAAAATGCACCTAAAACCTAAACCAAACGTTGCAGGTGCTTATTTCTTCATGCGCAGTGGTCAACGCGGCACTCTCTAGCTGCCAGGAGCACTTTTTACTACGCGCGCCCAACCAGAGCGACGGGAGGAGCACATTTCAGAAAACGTGCTCAACTCGTCGAGAAAATGCGATTTAAGCAATAAAATTAAAAATGCACCTAAAACCTAAACCAAACGTTGCAGGTGCTTATTTCTTCATGCGCAGTGGTCAACGCGGCACTCCCGAGCTGCCAAGAGCACTTTTTACTGTGCGCACCCAACCAGAGCGACGGGAGGAGCACATTTCAGAAAACGTGCTCAGCTCGTCGAGAGAATGCGATTTAAGCAATAAAATTAAAAATGCACCTAAAACCTAAACCAAACGTTGCAGGTGCTTATTTCTTCATGCGCAGTGGTCAACGCGGCACTCTCTAGCTGCCAGGAGCACTTTTTACTATGCGCGCAAAACCAGAGCGACGGGAGGAGCACATTTCAGAAAACGTGCTCAGCTCGTCGAGAGAATGCGATTTAAGCAATAAAATTAAAAATGCACCTAAAACCTAAACCAAACGTTGCAGGTGCTTATTTCTTCGTGCGCAGTGGTCAACGCGGAACTCCCTAGCTGCCAGGAGCTCTTTTTACCGTGCGCACCCAACCAGAGTGACGGGAGGAGCACATTTCAGAAAACGTGCTCAGCTCGTCGAGAAAATGCGATTTAAGCAATAAGATTAAAAATGCACCTAAAACCTAAACCAAACGTTGCAGGTGCTTATTTCTTCATGCGCAGTGGTCAACGCGGCACTCCCGAGCTGCCAAGAGCACTTTTTACCACGCGCACCCAACCAGAGCGACGGGAGGAGCACATTTCAGAAAACGTGCTCAGCTCGTCGAGAGAATGCGATTTAAGCAATAAAATTAAAAATGCACCTAAAACCTAAACCAAACGTTGCAGGTGCTTATTTCTTCGTGCGCAGTGGTCAACGCGGAACTCCCTAGCTGCCAGGAGCTCTTTTTACTGTGCGCACCCAACCAGAGCGACGGGAGGAGCACATTTCAGAAAACGTGCTCAGCTCGTCGAGAAAATGCGATTTAAGCAATAAAATTAAAAATGCAGCTAAAACCTAAACCAAACGTTGCAGGTGCTTATTTCTTCGTGCGCAGTGCTCAACGCGGCACTCCCTAGCTGCCAGGAGCACTTTTTACTGTGCGCACCCAACCCGAGTGACGGGAGGAGCACATTCCAGAAAACGTGCTCAGCTCGTCGAGAAAATGCGATTTAAGCAATAAAATTAAAAATGCACCCAAAACCTAAACCAAACGTTGCAGGTGGTTATTTCTTCAAGCGCAGTGGTCAACGCTGCACTCTCTAGCTGCCAAGAGCACTTTTTACTATGCGCACCCAACCAGAGTGAAGGGAGGAGCACATTTCAGAAAACGTGCTCAGCTCGTCGAGAAAATCCGATTTAAGCAATAAAATTAAAAATGCTCCTAAAACCTAAACCAAACGTTGCAGGTGCTTATTTCTTCATGCGCAGTGGTCAACGCGGCACTCTCTAGCTGCCAGGAGCACTTTTTACTACGCGCACCCAACCAGAGCGACGGGAGGAGCACATTTCAGAAAACGTGCTCAGCTCGTCGAGAGAATGCGATTTAAGCAATAAAATTAAAAATGCACCTAAAACCTAAACCAAACGTTGCAGGTGCTTATTTCTTCGTGCGCAGTGGTCAACGCGGCACTCCCTAGCTGCCAGGAGCTCTTTTTACTGTGCGCACCCAACCAGAGCGACGGGAGGAGCACATTTCAGAAAACGTGCTCAGCTTGTCGAGAAAATGCAATTTAAGCAATAAAATTAAAAATGCACCTAAAACCTAAACCAAACGTTGCAGGTGCTTATTTCTTCATGCGCCGTGGTCAACGCGGCACTCTCTAGCTGCCAGGAGCATTTTTTACTATGCGCGCCCAACCAGAGCGACGGGAGGAGCACATTTCAGAAAACGTGCTCAGCTCGTCGAGAAAATGCGATTTAAGCAATAAAATTAAAAATGCACCTAAAACCTAAACCAAACGTTGCAGGTGCTTATTTCTTCATGCGCAGTGGTCAACGCGGTACTCTCTAGCTGCCAAGAGCACTTTTTACTACGCGCACCCAACCAGAGCGACGGGAGGAGCATATTTCAGAAAACGTGCTCAGCTCGTCGAGAGGATGCGATTTAAGCAATAAAATTAAAAATGCACCTAAAACCTAACCCAAACATTGCAGGTGCTTATTTCTTCATGCGCAGTGGTCAACGTGGCACTCCCTAGCTGCCAAGAGCACTTTTTACTGTGCACACCCAACCAGAGAGACGGGAGGAGCACATTTCAGAAAACGTGCTCAGCTCGTCAAGAAAATGCGATTTAAGCAATAAAATTAAAATTGCACCTAAAACCTAAACCAAACGTTGCAGGTGCTTATTTCTTCATGCGCAGTGGTCAACGCGGCACTCCCTAGCTGCCAAGAGCACTTTTTACTATGCGCACCCAACCAGAGTGACGGGAGGAGCACATTTCAGGAAACGTGCTCAGCTCGTCGAGAAAATGCGATTTAAGCAATAAAATTAAAAATGCACCCAAAACCTAAACCAAACGTTGCAGGTGGTTATTTCTTCAAGCGCAGTTGTCAACGCGGCACTGCCAAGAGCACTCTTTACTATGCGCACCCAACCAGAGTGACGGGAGGAGCACATTTCAGAAAACGTGCTCAGCTCGTCGAGAAAATGCGATTTAAGCAATAAAATTAAAAATGCACCTAAAACCTAAACCAAACGTTGCAGGTGCTTATTTCTTCATGCGCAGTGGTCAACGCGGCACTCTCTAGCTGCCAGGAGCACTTTTTACTGTGCGCACCCAACCAGAGTGACGGGAGGAGCACATTTCAGAAAACGTGCTCTGCTCGTCGAGAAAATGCGATTTAAGCAATAAAATTAAAAATGCACCTAAAACCTAAACCAAACGTTGCAGGTGCTTATTTCTTCATGCGCAGTGGTCAACGCGGCACTCTCTAGCTGCCAGGAGCACTTTTTACTATGCGCACCCAACCAGAGTGACGGGAGGAGCACATTTCAGAAAACGTGCTCAGCTCGTCGAGAAAATGCGATTTAAGCAATAAAATTAAAAATGCTCCTAAAACCTAAACCAAACGTTGCAGGTGCTTATTTCTTCATGCGCAGTGGTCAACGCGGCACTGTCTAGCTGCCAGGAGCACTTTTTACTACGCGCACCCAACCAGAGCGACGGGAGGAGCACATTTCAGAAAACGTGCTCAGCTCGTCGAGAGAATGCGATTTAAGCAATAAAATTAAAAATGCACCTAAAACCTAAACCAAACGTTGCAGGTGCTTATTTCTTCGTGCGCAGTGGTCAACGCGGCACTCCCTAGCTGCCAGGAGCTCTTTTTACTGTGCGCACCCAACCAGAGCGACGGGAGGAGCACATTTCAGAAAACGTGCTCAGCTTGTCGAGAAAATGCAATTTAAGCAATAAAATTAAAAATGCACCTAAAACCTAAACCAAACGTTGCAGGTGCTTATTTCTTCATGCGCAGTGGTCAACGCGGCACTCTCTAGCTGCCAGGAGCATTTTTTACTATGCGCGCCCAACCAGAGCGACGGGAGGAGCACATTTCAGAAAACGTGCTCAGCTCGTCGAGAAAATGCGATTTAAGCAATAAAATTAAAAATGCACCTAAAACCTAAACCAAACGTTGCAGGTGCTTATTTCTTCATGCGCAGTGGTCAACGCGGCACTCCCGAGCTGCCAAGAGCACTTTTTACCGTGCGCACCCAACCAGAGCGACGGGAGGAGCACATTTCAGAAAACGTGCTCAGCTCGTCGAGAGAATGCGATTTAAGCAATAAAATTAAAAATGCACCTAAAACCTAAACCAAACGTTGCAGGTGCTTATTTCTTCATGCGCAGTGGTCAACGCGGCACTCTCTAGCTGCCAGGAGCACTTTTTACTATGCGCGCCCAACCAGAGCGACGGGAGGAGCACATTTCAGAAAACGTGCTCAGCTCGTCGAGAAAATGCGATTTAAGCAATAAAATTAAAAATGCACCTAAAACCTAAACCAAACGTTGCAGGTGCTTATTTCTTCATGCGCAGTGGTCAACGCGGCACTCTCTAGCTGCCAGGAGCACTTTTTACTATGCGCGCCCAACCAGAGCGACGGGAGGAGCACATTTCAGAAAACGTGCTCAGCTCGTCGAGAGAATGCGATTTAAGCAATAAAATTAAAAATGCACCTAAAACCTAAACCAAACGTTGCAGGTGCTTATTTCTTCGTGCGCAGTGGTCAACGCGGAACTCCCTAGCTGCCAGGAGCTCTTTTTACTGTGCGCACCCAACCAGAGTGACGGGAGGAGCACATTTCAGAAAACGTGCTCAGCTCGTCGAGAAAATGCGATTTAAGCAATAAGATTAAAAATGCACCTAAAACCTAAACCAAACGTTGCAGGTGCTTATTTCTTCATGCGCAGTGGTCAACGCGGCACTCCCGAGCTGCCAAGAGCACTTTTTACCACGCGCACCCAACCAGAGCGACGGGAGGAGCACATTTCAGAAAACGTGCTCAGCTCGTCGAGAGAATGCGATTTAAGCAATAAAATTAAAAATGCACCTAAAACCTAACCCAAACATTGCAGGTGCTTATTTCTTCATGCGCAGTGGTCAACGTGGCACTCCCTAGCTGCCAAGAGCACTTTTTACTGTGCACACCCAACCAGAGAGACGGGAGGAGCACATTTCAGAAAACGTGCTCAGCTCGTCAAGAAAATGCGATTTAAGCAATAAAATTAAAATTGCACCTAAAACCTAAACCAAACGTTGCAGGTGCTTATTTCTTCATGCGCAGTGGTCAACGCGGCACTCCCTAGCTGCCAAGAGCACTTTTTACTGTGCGCACCCAACCAGAGTGACGGGAGGAGCACATTTCAGAAAACGTGCTCAGCTCGTCGAGAAAATGCGATTTAAGCAATAAGATTAAAAATGCACCTAAAACCTAAACCAAATGTTGCAGGTGCTTATTTCTTCATGTGCAGTGGTCAACGCGGCACTCCCGAGCTGCCAAGAGCACTTTTTACCACGCGCACCAAACCAGAGCGACGGGAGGAGCACATTTCAGAAAACGTGCTCAGCTCGTCGAGAGAATGCGATTTAAGCAATAAAATTAAAAATGCACCTAAAACCTAAACCAAACGTTGCAGGTGCTTATTTCTTCGTGCGCAGTGGTCAACGCGGAACTCCCTAGCTGCCAGGAGCTCTTTTTACTGTGCGCACCCAACCAGAGCGACGGGAGGAGCACATTTCAGAAAACGTGCTCAGCTCGTCGAGAAAATGCGATTTAAGCAATAAAATTAAAAATGCAGCTAAAACCTAAACCAAACGTTGCAGGTGCTTATTTCTTCGTGCGCAGTGCTCAACGCGGCACTCCCTAGCTGCCAGGAGCACTTTTTACTGTGCGCACCCAACCAGAGTGACGGGAGGAGCACATTCCAGAAAACGTGCTCAGCTCGTCGAGAAAATGCGATTTAAGCAATAAAATTAAAAATGCACCCAAAACCTAAACCAAACGTTGCAGGTGGTTATTTCTTCAAGCGCAGTGGTCAACGCTGCACTCTCTAGCTGCCAAGAGCACTTTTTACTATGCGCACCCAACCAGAGCGACGGGAGGAGCACATTTCAGAAAACGTGCTCAGCTCGTCGAGAGAATGCGATTTAAGCAATAAAATTAAAAATGCACCTAAAACCTAAACCAAACGTTGCAGGTGCTTATTTCTTCGTGCGCAGTGGTCAACGCGGCACTCCCTAGCTGCCAGGAGCTCTTTTTACTGTGCGCACCCAACCAGAGCGACGGGAGGAGCACATTTCAGAAAACGTGCTCAGCTTGTCGAGAAAATGCAATTTAAGCAATAAAATTAAAAATGCACCTAAAACCTAAACCAAACGTTGCAGGTGCTTATTTCTTCATGCGCAGTGGTCAACGCGGCACTCTCTAGCTGCCAGGAGCATTTTTTACTATGCGCGCCCAACCAGAGCGACGGGAGGAGCACATTTCAGAAAACGTGCTCAGCTCGTCGAGAAAATGCGCTTTAAGCAATAAAATTAAAAATGCACCTAAAACCTAAACCAAACGTTGCAGGTGCTTATTTCTTCATGCGCAGTGGTCAACGCGGTACTCTCTAGCTGCCAAGAGCACTTTTTACTACGCGCACCCAACCAGAGCGACGGGAGGAGCATATTTCAGAAAACGTGCTCAGCTCGTCGAGAGGATGCGATTTAAGCAATAAGATTAAAAATGCACCTAAAACCTAAACCAAACGTTGCAGGTGCTTATTTCCTCATGCGCAGTGGTCAACGCGGCACTCTCTAGCTGCCAGGAGCACTTTTTACTATGCGCGCCCAACCAGAGCGACGGGAGGAGCACATTTCAGAAAACGTGCTCAGCTCGTCGAGAAAATGCGATTTAAGCAATAAAATTAAAAATGCACCTAAAACCTAAACCAAACATTGCAGGTGCTTATTTCTTCATGCGCAGTGGTCAACGCGGCACTCTCTAGCTGCCAGGAGCACTTTTTACTACGCGCACCCAACCAGAGCGACGGGAGGAGCACATTTCAGAAAACGTGCTCAGCTCGTCGAGAGAATGCGATTCAAGCAATAAAATAAAAAATGCACCTAAAACCTAAACCAAACGTTGCAGGTGCTTATTTTTTCGTCGCAGTGGTCAACGCGGCACTCCCTAGCTGCCAGGAGCACTTTTTACTGTGCGCACCCAACCAGAGTGACGGGAGGAGCACATTTCAGAAAACGTGCTCAGCTCGTCGAGAAAATGCAATTTAAGCAATAAAATTAAAAATGCACCTAAAACCTAAACCAAACGTTGCAGGTGCTTATTTCTTCATGCGCAGTGGTCAACGCGGCACTCTCTAGCTGCCAGGAGCACTTTTTACTACGCGCGCCCAACCAGAGCGACGGGAGGAGCACATTTCAGAAAACGTGCTCAACTCGTCGAGAAAATGCGATTTAAGCAATAAAATTAAAAATGCACCTAAAACCTAAACCAAACGTTGCAGGTGCTTATTTCTTCATGCGCAGTGGTCAACGCGGCACTCCCGAGCTGCCAAGAGCACTTTTTACTGTGCGCACCCAACCAGAGCGACGGGAGGAGCACATTTCAGAAAACGTGCTCAGCTCGTCGAGAGAATGCGATTTAAGCAATAAAATTAAAAATGCACCTAAAACCTAAACCAAACGTTGCAGGTGCTTATTTCTTCATGCGCAGTGGTCAACGCGGCACTCTCTAGCTGCCAGGAGCACTTTTTACTATGCGCGCCAAACCAGAGCGACGGGAGGAGCACATTTCAGAAAACGTGCTCAGCTCGTCGAGAGAATGCGATTTAAGCAATAAAATTAAAAATGCACCTAAAACCTAAACCAAACGTTGCAGGTGCTTATTTCTTCGTGCGCAGTGGTCAACGCGGAACTCCCTAGCTGCCAGGAGCTCTTTTTACCGTGCGCACCCAACCAGAGTGACGGGAGGAGCACATTTCAGAAAACGTGCTCAGCTCGTCGAGAAAATGCGATTTAAGCAATAAGATTAAAAATGCACCTAAAACCTAAACCAAACGTTGCAGGTGCTTATTTCTTCATGCGCAGTGGTCAACGCGGCACTCCCGAGCTGCCAAGAGCACTTTTTACCACGCGCACCCAACCAGAGCGACGGGAGGAGCACATTTCAGAAAACGTGCTCAGCTCGTCGAGAGAATGCGATTTAAGCAATAAAATTAAAAATGCACCTAAAACCTAAACCAAACGTTGCAGGTGCTTATTTCTTCGTGCGCAGTGGTCAACGCGGAACTCCCTAGCTGCCAGGAGCTCTTTTTACTGTGCGCACCCAACCAGAGCGACGGGAGGAGCACATTTCAGAAAACGTGCTCAGCTCGTCGAGAAAATGCGATTTAAGCAATAAAATTAAAAATGCAGCTAAAACCTAAACCAAACGTTGCAGGTGCTTATTTCTTCGTGCGCAGTGCTCAACGCGGCACTCCCTAGCTGCCAGGAGCACTTTTTACTGTGCGCACCCAACCCGAGTGACGGGAGGAGCACATTCCAGAAAACGTGCTCAGCTCGTCGAGAAAATGCGATTTAAGCAATAAAATTAAAAATGCACCCAAAACCTAAACCAAACGTTGCAGGTGGTTATTTCTTCAAGCGCAGTGGTCAACGCTGCACTCTCTAGCTGCCAAGAGCACTTTTTACTATGCGCACCCAACCAGAGTGAAGGGAGGAGCACATTTCAGAAAACGTGCTCAGCTCGTCGAGAAAATCCGATTTAAGCAATAAAATTAAAAATGCTCCTAAAACCTAAACCAAACGTTGCAGGTGCTTATTTCTTCATGCGCAGTGGTCAACGCGGCACTCTCTAGCTGCCAGGAGCACTTTTTACTACGCGCACCCAACCAGAGCGACGGGAGGAGCACATTTCAGAAAACGTGCTCAGCTCGTCGAGAGAATGCGATTTAAGCAATAAAATTAAAAATGCACCTAAAACCTAAACCAAACGTTGCAGGTGCTTATTTCTTCGTGCGCAGTGGTCAACGCGGCACTCCCTAGCTGCCAGGAGCTCTTTTTACTGTGCGCACCCAACCAGAGCGACGGGAGGAGCACATTTCAGAAAACGTGCTCAGCTTGTCGAGAAAATGCAATTTAAGCAATAAAATTAAAAATGCACCTAAAACCTAAACCAAACGTTGCAGGTGCTTATTTCTTCATGCGCCGTGGTCAACGCGGCACTCTCTAGCTGCCAGGAGCATTTTTTACTATGCGCGCCCAACCAGAGCGACGGGAGGAGCACATTTCAGAAAACGTGCTCAGCTCGTCGAGAAAATGCGATTTAAGCAATAAAATTAAAAATGCACCTAAAACCTAAACCAAACGTTGCAGGTGCTTATTTCTTCATGCGCAGTGGTCAACGCGGTACTCTCTAGCTGCCAAGAGCACTTTTTACTACGCGCACCCAACCAGAGCGACGGGAGGAGCATATTTCAGAAAACGTGCTCAGCTCGTCGAGAGGATGCGATTTAAGCAATAAAATTAAAAATGCACCTAAAACCTAACCCAAACATTGCAGGTGCTTATTTCTTCATGCGCAGTGGTCAACGTGGCACTCCCTAGCTGCCAAGAGCACTTTTTACTGTGCACACCCAACCAGAGAGACGGGAGGAGCACATTTCAGAAAACGTGCTCAGCTCGTCAAGAAAATGCGATTTAAGCAATAAAATTAAAATTGCACCTAAAACCTAAACCAAACGTTGCAGGTGCTTATTTCTTCATGCGCAGTGGTCAACGCGGCACTCCCTAGCTGCCAAGAGCACTTTTTACTATGCGCACCCAACCAGAGTGACGGGAGGAGCACATTTCAGGAAACGTGCTCAGCTCGTCGAGAAAATGCGATTTAAGCAATAAAATTAAAAATGCACCCAAAACCTAAACCAAACGTTGCAGGTGGTTATTTCTTCAAGCGCAGTTGTCAACGCGGCACTGCCAAGAGCACTCTTTACTATGCGCACCCAACCAGAGTGACGGGAGGAGCACATTTCAGAAAACGTGCTCAGCTCGTCGAGAAAATGCGATTTAAGCAATAAAATTAAAAATGCACCTAAAACCTAAACCAAACGTTGCAGGTGCTTATTTCTTCATGCGCAGTGGTCAACGCGGCACTCCCGAGCTGCCAAGAGCACTTTTTACTGTGCGCACCCAACCAGAGCGACGGGAGGAGCACATTTCAGAAAACGTGCTCAGCTCGTCGAGAGAATGCGATTTAAGCAATAAAATTAAAAATGCACCTAAAACCTAAACCAAACGTTGCAGGTGCTTATTTCTTCATGCGCAGTGGTCAACGGGGCACTCCCTAGCTGGCAAGAGCACTTTTTACTGTGCGCACCCAACCAGAGCGACGGGAGGAGCACATTTCAGAAAACGTGCTCAGCTCGTCGAGAGAATGCGATTTAAGCAATAAAATTAAAAATGCACCTAAAACCTAAACCAAACGTTGCAGGTGCTTATTTCTTCGTGCGCAGTGGTCAACGCGGAACTCCCTAGCTGCCAGGAGCTCTTTTTACTGTGCGCACCCAACCAGAGCGACGGGAGGGTCACATTTCAGAAAACGTGCTCAGCTTGTCAAGAAAATGCGATTTAAGCAATAAAATTAAAAATGCACCTAAAACCTAAACCAAACGTTGCAGGTGCTTATTTCTTCATGCGCAGTGGTCAACGCGGCACTCCCGAGCTGCCAAGAGCACTTTTTACTGTGCGCAATCCAACCAGAGTGACGGGAGGAGCACATTTCAGAAAACGTGCTCAGCTCGTCGAGAGAATGCGATTTAAGCAATAAATTAAAAAATGGACCTAAAACCTAAACCAAACGTTGCAGGTGCTTATTTCTTCGTGCGCAGTGGTCAACGCGGCACTCCCTAGCTGCCAGAAGCTCTTTTTACTGTGTGCACCCAACCAGAGCGACGGGAGGAGCACATTTGAGAAAACGTGCTCAGCTCGTCGAGAGAATGCGATTTAAGCAATAAAATAAAAAATGCACCTAAAACCTAAACCAAACGTTGCAGGTGCTTATTTCAGAAAACGTGCTCAGCTCGTCGAGAGAATGCGATTTAAGCAATAAATTAAAAAATGGACCTAAAACCTAAACCAAACGTTGCAGGTGCTTATTTCTTCGTGCGCAGTGGTCAACGCGGAACTCCCTTGCTGCCAGGAGCTGTTTTTACTGTGCGCACCCAACCAGAGCGACGGGAGGAGCCCATTTCAGAAAAGGTGCTCAGCTCGTCGAGAAAATGCGATTTAAGCAATAAAATTAAAAATGCACCTAAAACCTAAACCAAACGTTGCAGGTGCTTATTTCTTCGTGCGCAGTGCTCAACGCGGCACTCCCTAGCTGCCAGGAGCACTTTTTACTACGAGCACCCAACCAGAGCGACGGGAGGAGCACATTTAAGAAAACGTGCTCAGCTCGTCAAGAGAATGCGATTTGAGCAATAAAATTAAAAATGCACCTAAAACCTAAACCAAACGTTGCAGGTGCTTATTTCTTCGTGCGCAGTGGTCAACGCGGAACTCCCTAGCTGCCAGGAGCTCTTTTTACTGTGCGCACCCAACCAGAGCGACGGGAGGAGCATATTTCAGAAAACGTGCTCAGCTCGTCGAGAAAATGCGATTTAAGCAATAAAATTAAAAATGCACCTAAAACCTAAACCAAACGTTGCAGGTGCTTATTTCTTCGTGCGCAGTGGTCAACGCGGAACTCCCTAGCTGCCAGGAGCTATTTTTACTGTGCGCACCCAACCAGAGCGACGGGAGGAGCACATTTCAGAAAACGTGCTCAGCTCGTCGAGACAATGCGATTTAAGCAATAAAATTAAAAATGCACCTAAAACCTAAACCAAACGTTGCAGGTGCTTATTTCTTCGTGCGCAGTGCTCAACGCGGCACTCCCTAGCTGCCAGGAGCACTTTTTACTGTGCACACCCAACCAGAGTGACGGGAGGAGCACATTTTAGAAAACGTGCTCAGCTCGTCGAGAGAACGCGATTTAAGCAATAAAATAAAAAATGGACCTAAAACCTAAACCAAACGTTGCAGGTGCTTATTTCTTCGTGCGCAGTGGTCAACGCGGCACTCCCGAGCTGCCAAGAGCACTTTTTACTGTGCGCACCCAACCAGAGCGACGGGAGGAGCACATTTCAGAAAACGTGCTCAGCTCGTCGAGAGAATGCGATTTAAGCAATAAAATTAAAAATGCACCTAAAACCTAAACCAAACGTTGCAGGTGCTTATTTCTTCATGCGCAGTGGTCAACGGGGCACTCCCTAGCTGCCAAGAGCACTTTTTACTGTGCGCACCCTACCAGAGTGACGGGAGGAGCACATTTCAGAAAACGTGCTCAGCTCGTCGAGAAAATGCGATTTAAGCAATAAAATAAAAAATGCACCTAAAACCTAAACCAAACGTTGCAGGTGCTTATTTCTTCGTGCGCAGTGGTCAACGCGGCACTCCCTAGCTGCCAGGAGCTCTTTTTACTCTGCGCACCCAACCAGAGCGACGGAAGGAGCACATTTCAGAAAACGTACTCAGCTCGTCGAGAAAATGTGATTTAAGCAATAAAATTAAAAATGCACCTAAAACCTAAACCAAACGTTGCAGGTGCTTATTTCTTCATGCGCAGTGGTCAACGCGGCACTCTCTAGCTGCCAGGAGCACTTTTTACTGTGCGCACCCAACCAGAGTGACGGGAGGAGCACATTTCAGAAAACGTGCTCAGCTCGTCGAGAGAATGCGATTTAAGCAATAAAATAAAAAATGCACCTAAAACCTAAACCAAACGTTGCAGGTGCTTATTTCTTCGTGCGCAGTGGTCAACGCGGCACTCCCTAGCTGCCAGGAGCTCTTTTAACTGTGTGCACCCAACCAGAGCGACGGGAGGAGCACATTTCAGAAAACGTGCTCAGCTCGTCGAGAGAATGCGATTTAAGCAATAAAATAAAAAATGCACCTAAAACCTAAACCAAACGTTGCAGGTGCTTATTTCTTCGTGCGCAGTGGTCAACGCGGAACTCCCTAGCTGCCAGGAGCTCTTTTTACTGTGCGCACCCAACCAGAGCGACGGGAGGAGCCCATTTCAGAAAACGTGCTCAGCTCGTCGAGAAAATGCGATTTAAGCAATAAAATTAAAAATGCACCTAAAACCTAAACCAAACGTTGCAGGTGCTTATTTCTTCGTGCGCAGTGCTCAACGCGGCACTCCCTAGCTGCCAGGAGCACTTTTTACTGTGCGCACCCAACCAGAGTGACGGGAGGAGCACATTTCAGAAAACGTGCTCAGCTCGTCGAGAAAATGCGATTTAAGCAATAAGATTAAAAATGCACCTAAAACCTAAACCAAACGTTGCAGGTGCTTATTTCTTCGTGTGCAGTGGTCAACGCGGAACTCCGTAGCTGCCAGGAGCTCTTTTTACTGTGCGCACCCAACCAGAGCGACGGGAGGAGCCCATTTCAGAAAAGGTGCTCAGCTCGTCGAGAAAATGCGATTTAAGCAATAAAATTAAAAATGCACCCAAAACCTAAACCAAACGTTGCAGGTGGTTATTTCTTCGTGCGCAGTTCTCAACGCGGCACTCCCTAGCTGCCAGGAGCACTTTTTACTGTGCGCACCCAACCAGAGTGACGGGAGGAGCACATTTCAGAAAACGTGCTCAGCTCGTCGAGAAAATGCGATTTAAGCAATAAGATTAAAAATGCACCTAAAACCTAAACCAAACGTTGCAGGTGCTTATTTCTTCATGCGCAGTGGTCAACGCGGCACTCTCTAGCTGTCAGGAGCACTTTTTACTACGCGCACCCAACCAGAGCGACGGGAGGAGCACATTTCAGAAAACGTGCTCAGCTCGTCGAGAGAATGCGATTTAAGCAATAAAATCAAAAATGCACCTAAAACCTAAACCAAACGTTGCAGGTGCTTATTTCTTCGTGCGCAGTGGTCAACGCGGAACTCCCTAGCTGCCAGGAGCTCTTTTTACTGTGCGCACCCAACCAGAGCGACGGGAGGAGCACATTTCAGAAAACGTGCTCAGCTCGTCGAGAAAATGCAATTTAAGCAATAAAATTAAAAATGCAGCTAAAACCTAAACCAAACGTTTCAGGTGCTTATTTCTTCATGCGCAGTGGTCAACGCGGCACTCCCTAGCTGCCAAGAGCACTTTTTACTTTGCACACCCAACCAGAGAGACGGGAGGAGCACATTTCAGAAAACGTGCTCAGCTCGTCAAGAAAATGCGATTTAAGCAATAAAATTAAAATTGCACCTAAAACCTAAACCAAACGTTGCAGGTGCTTATTTCTTCATGCGCAGTGGTCAACGCGGCACTCTCTAGCTGCCAGGAGCACTTTTTACTATGCGCGCACAACCAGAGCGACGGGAGGAGCACATTTCAGAAAACATGCTCAGCTCGTCGAGAAAATGCGATTTTAGCAATAAGATTAAAAATGCACCTAAAACCTAAACCAAACGTTGCAGGTGCTTATTTCTTCATGCGCAGTGGTTAACGCGGCACTCTCTAGCTTCCAAGAGCACTTTTTACTACGCGCACCCAACCAGAGCGACGGGAGGAGCACATTTCAGAAAACGTGCTCAACTCGTCGAGAGAATGCGATTTAAGCAATAAAATAAAAAATGCACCTAAAACCTAAACCAAACGTTGCAGGTGCTTATTTCTTCGTGCGCAGTGGTCAACGCGGCACTCCCTAGCTGCCAGGAGCTCTTTTTACTCTGCGCACCCAACCAGAGCGACGGGAGGAGCACATTTCAGAAAACGTGCTCAGCTCGTCGAGAAAATGCGATTTAAGCAATAAAATTAAAAATGCACCTAAAACCTAAACCAAACGTTGCAGGTGCTTATTTCTTCATGCGCAGTGGTCAACGCGGCACTCTCTAGCTGCCAGGAGCACTTTTTACTACGCGCACCCAACCAGAGCGACGGGAGGAGCACATTTCAGAAAACGTGCTCAGCTCGTCGAGAGAATGCGATTTAAGCAATAAAATAAAAAATGCACCTAAAACCTAAACCAAACGTTGCAGGTGCTTATTTCTTCGTGCGCAGTGGTCAACGCGGCACTCCCTAGCTGCCAGGAGCTCTTTTAACTGTGTGCACCCAACCAGAGTGACGGGAGGAGCACATTTCAGAAAACGTGCTCAGCTCGTCGAGAGAATGCGATTTAAGCAATAAAATAAAAAATGCACCTAAAACCTAAACCAAACGTTGCAGGTGCTTATTTCTTCGTGCGCAGTGGTCAACACGGAACTCCCTAGCTGCCAGGAGCTCTTTTTACTGTGCGCACCCAACCAGAGCGACGGGAGGAGCCCATTTCAGAAAACGTGCTCAGCTCGTCGAGAAAATGCGACTTAAGCAATAAAATTAAAAATGCACCTAAAACCTAAACCAAACGTTGCAGGTGCTTATTTCTTCGTGCGCAGTGCTCAACGCGGCACTCCCTAGCTGCCAGGAGCACTTTTTACTGTGCGCACCCAACCAGAGTGACGGGAGGAGCACATTTCAGAAAACGTGCTCAGCTCATCGAGAAAATGCGATTTAAGCAATAAGATTAAAAATGCACCTAAAACCTAAACCAAACGTTGCAGGTGCTTATTTCTTCATGCGCAGTGGTCAACGCGGCACTCTCTAGCTGCCAGGAGCTCTTTTTACTACGCGCACCCAACCAGAGCGACGGGAGGAGCACATTTCAGAAAACGTGCTCAGCTCGTCGAGAGAATGCGATTTAAGCAATAAAATAAAAAATGCACCTAAAACCTAAACAAAACGTTGCAGGTGCTTATTTCTTCGTGCGCAGTGGTCAAGGCGGCACTCCCTAGCTGCCAGGAGCTCTTTTTACTGTGCGCACCCAACCAGAGCGACGGGAGGAGCACATTTCAGAAAACGTGCTCAGCTCGTCGAGAAAATGCGATTTAAGCAATAAAATTAAAAATGCACCTAAAACCTAAACCAAACGTTGCAGGTGCTTATTTCTTCATGCGCAGTGGTCAACGCGGCACTCTCTAGCTGCCAGGAGCACTTTTTACTACGCGCACCCAACCAGTGCGACGGGAGGAGCACATTTCAGAAAACGTGCTCAGCTCGTCGAGAGAATGCGATTTAAGCAATAAAATTAAAAATGCACCTAAAACCTAAACCAAACGTTGCAGGTGCTTATTTCTTCGTGCGCAGTGGTCAACGCGGCACTCCCTAGCTGCCAGGAGCACTTTTTACTGTGCGCACCCAACCAGAGTGACGGGAGGAGCACATTTCAGAAAACGTGCTCAGCTCGTCGAGAAAATGCAATTTAAGCAATAAAATTAAAAATGCACCTAAAACCTAAACCAAACGTTGCAGGTGCTTATTTCTTCATGCGCAGTGGTCAACGCGGCACTCTCTAGCTGCCAGGAGCACTTTTTACTATGCGCGCCCAACCAGAGCGACGGGAGGAGCACATTTCAGAAAACGTGCTCAGCTCGTCGAGAAAATGCGATTTAAGCAATAAAATTAAAAATGCACCTAAAACCTAAACCAAACGTTGCAGGTGCTTATTTCTTCATGCGCAGTGGTCAACGCGGCACTCCCGAGCTGCCAAGAGAAATTTTTACTGTGCGCACCCAACCAGAGCGACGGGAGGAGCACATTTCAGAAAACGTGCTCAGCTCGTCGAGAGATTGCGATTTAAGCAATAAAATTAAAAATGCACCTAAAACCTAAACCAAACGTTGCAGGTACTTATTTCTTCGTGCGCAGTGGTCAACGCGGAACTCCCTAGCTTCCAGGAGCTCTTTTTTTTTCTGTGCGCACCCAACCAGAGCGACGGGAGGAGCACATTTCAGAAAACGTGCTCAGCTCGTCGAGAAAATGCGATTTAAGCAATAAAATTAAAAATGCAGCTAAAACCTAAACCAAGCGTTGCAGGTGCTTATTTCTTCGTGCGTAGTGCTCAACGCGGCACTCCCTAGCTGCCAGGAGCACTTTTTACTGTGCGCACCCAACCAGAGTGACGGGAGGAGCACATTTCAGAAAACGTGCTCAGCTCGTCGAGAAAATGCGATTTAAGCAATAAAATTAAAAATGCACCTAAAACCTAAACCAAACGTTGCAGGTGCTTATTTCTTCATGCGCAGTGGTCAACACGGCACTCTCTAGCTGCCAAGAGAACTTTTTACTGTGCGCACCCAACCAGAGTGACGGGAGGAGCACATTTCAGAAAACGTGCTCAGCTCGTCGAGAAAATGCGATTTAAGCAATAAGATTAAAAATGCACCTAAAACCTAAATCAAACGTTGCAGGTGCTTATTTCTTCATGCGCAGTGGTCAACGCGGTACTCTCTAGCTGCCAGGAGCACTTTTTACTGTGCGCACCCAACCAGAGTGACGGGAGGAGCACATTTCAGAAAACGTGCTCAGCTCGTCGAGAAAATGCGATTTAAGCAATAAAATTAAAAATGCACCTAAAACCTAAACCAAACGTTGCAGGTGCTTATTTCTTCATGCACAGTGGTCAACGCGGCACTCTCTAGCTGCCAAGAGCACTTTTTACTGTGCGCACCCAACCAGAGTGACGGGAGGAGCACATTTCAGAAAACGTGCTCAGCTCGTCGAGAAAATGCGATTTAAGCAATAAGATTAAAAATGCACCTAAAACCTAAACCAAACGTTGCAGGTGCTTATTTCTTCATGCGCAGTGGTCAACGCGGCACTCTCTAGCTTCCAAGAGCACTTTTTACTACGCGCACCCAACCAGAGCGACGGGAGGAGCACATTTCAGAAAACGTGCTCAGCTCGTCGAGAGAATGCGATTTAAGCAATAAAATAAAAAATGCACCTAAAACCTAAACCAAACGTTGCAGGTGCTTATTTCTTCGTGCGCAGTGGTCAACGCGGCACTCCCTAGCTGCCAGGAGCTCTTTTTACTCTGCGCACCCAACCAGAGCGACGGGAGGAGCACATTTCAGAAAACGTGCTCAGCTCGTCGAGAAAATGCGATTTAAGCAATAAAATTAAAAATGCACCTAAAACCTAAACCAAACGTTGCAGGTGCTTATTTCTTCGTGCGCAGTGGTCAACGCGGCACTCCCTAGCTGCCAGGAGCTCTTTTAACTGTGTGCACCCAACCAGAGTGACGGGAGGAGCACATTTCAGAAAACGTGCTCAGCTCGTCGAGAGAATGCGATTTAAGCAATAAAATAAAAAATGCACCTAAAACCTAAACCAAACGTTGCAGGTGCTTATTTCTTCGTGCGCAGTGGTCAACACGGAACTCCCTAGCTGCCAGGAGCTCTTTTTACTGTGCGCACCCAACCAGAGCGACGGGAGGAGCCCATTTCAGAAAACGTGCTCAGCTCGTCGAGAAAATGCGACTTAAGCAATAAAATTAAAAATGCACCTAAAACCTAAACCAAACGTTGCAGGTGCTTATTTCTTCGTGCGCAGTGCTCAACGCGGCACTCCCTAGCTGCCAGGAGCACTTTTTACTGTGCGCACCCAACCAGAGTGACGGGAGGAGCACATTTCAGAAAACGTGCTCAGCTCATCGAGAAAATGCGATTTAAGCAATAAGATTAAAAATGCACCTAAAACCTAAACCAAACGTTGCAGGTGCTTATTTCTTCATGCGCAGTGGTCAACGCGGCACTCTCTAGCTGCCAGGAGCTCTTTTTACTACGCGCACCCAACCAGAGCGACGGGAGGAGCACATTTCAGAAAACGTGCTCAGCTCGTCGAGAGAATGCGATTTAAGCAATAAAATAAAAAATGCACCTAAAACCTAAACAAAACGTTGCAGGTGCTTATTTCTTCGTGCGCAGTGGTCAAGGCGGCACTCCCTAGCTGCCAGGAGCTCTTTTTACTGTGCGCACCCAACCAGAGCGACGGGAGGAGCACATTTCAGAAAACGTGCTCAGCTCGTCGAGAAAATGCGATTTAAGCAATAAAATTAAAAATGCACCTAAAACCTAAACCAAACGTTGCAGGTGCTTATTTCTTCATGCGCAGTGGTCAACGCGGCACTCTCTAGCTGCCAGGAGCACTTTTTACTACGCGCACCCAACCAGTGCGACGGGAGGAGCACATTTCAGAAAACGTGCTCAGCTCGTCGAGAGAATGCGATTTAAGCAATAAAATTAAAAATGCACCTAAAACCTAAACCAAACGTTGCAGGTGCTTATTTCTTCGTGCGCAGTGGTCAACGCGGCACTCCCTAGCTGCCAGGAGCACTTTTTACTGTGCGCACCCAACCAGAGTGACGGGAGGAGCACATTTCAGAAAACGTGCTCAGCTCGTCGAGAAAATGCGATTTAAGCAATAAAATTAAAAATGCACCTAAAACCTAAACCAAACGTTGCAGGTGCTTATTTCTTCATGCGCAGTGGTCAACGCGGCACTCTCTAGCTGCCAGGAGCACTTTTTACTATGCGCGCCCAACCAGAGCGACGGGAGGAGCACATTTCAGAAAACGTGCTCAGCTCGTCGAGAAAATGCGATTTAAGCAATAAAATTAAAAATGCACCTAAAACCTAAACCAAACGTTGCAGGTGCTTATTTCTTCATGCGCAGTGGTCAACGCGGCACTCCCGAGCTGCCAAGAGAAATTTTTACTGTGCGCACCCAACCAGAGCGACGGGAGGAGCACATTTCAGAAAACGTGCTCAGCTCGTCGAGAGATTGCGATTTAAGCAATAAAATTAAAAATGCACCTAAAACCTAAACCAAACGTTGCAGGTACTTATTTCTTCGTGCGCAGTGGTCAACGCGGAACTCCCTAGCTTCCAGGAGCTCTTTTTTTTTCTGTGCGCACCCAACCAGAGCGACGGGAGGAGCACATTTCAGAAAACGTGCTCAGCTCGTCGAGAAAATGCGATTTAAGCAATAAAATTAAAAATGCAGCTAAAACCTAAACCAAGCGTTGCAGGTGCTTATTTCTTCGTGCGTAGTGCTCAACGCGGCACTCCCTAGCTGCCAGGAGCACTTTTTACTGTGCGCACCCAACCAGAGTGACGGGAGGAGCACATTTCAGAAAACGTGCTCAGCTCGTCGAGAAAATGCGATTTAAGCAATAAAATTAAAAATGCACCTAAAACCTAAACCAAACGTTGCAGGTGCTTATTTCTTCATGCGCAGTGGTCAACACGGCACTCTCTAGCTGCCAAGAGAACTTTTTACTGTGCGCACCCAACCAGAGTGACGGGAGGAGCACATTTCAGAAAACGTGCTCAGCTCGTCGAGAAAATGCGATTTAAGCAATAAGATTAAAAATGCACCTAAAACCTAAATCAAACGTTGCAGGTGCTTATTTCTTCATGCGCAGTGGTCAACGCGGTACTCTCTAGCTGCCAGGAGCACTTTTTACTGTGCGCACCCAACCAGAGTGACGGGAGGAGCACATTTCAGAAAACGTGCTCAGCTCGTCGAGAAAATGCGATTTAAGCAATAAAATTAAAAATGCACCTAAAACCTAAACCAAACGTTGCAGGTGCTTATTTCTTCATGCGCAGTGGTCAACGCGGCACTCTCTAGCTGCCAAGAGCACTTTTTACTGTGCGCACCCAACCAGAGTGACGGGAGGAGCACATTTCAGAAAACGTGCTCAGCTCGTCGAGAAAATGCGATTTAAGCAATAAGATTAAAAATGCACCTAAAACCTAAACCAAACGTTGCAGGTGCTTATTTCTTCATGCGCAGTGGTCAACGCGGCACTCTCTAGCTTCCAAGAGCACTTTTTACTACGCGCACCCAACCAGAGCGACGGGAGGAGCACATTTCAGAAAACGTGCTCAGCTCGTCGAGAGAATGCGATTTAAGCAATAAAATAAAAAATGCACCTAAAACCTAAACCAAACGTTGCAGGTGCTTATTTCTTCGTGCGCAGTGGTCAACGCGGCACTCCCTAGCTGCCAGGAGCTCTTTTTACTCTGCGCACCCAACCAGAGCGACGGGAGGAGCACATTTCAGAAAACGTGCTCAGCTCGTCGAGAAAATGCGATTTAAGCAATAAAATTAAAAATGCACCTAAAACCTAAACCAAACGTTGCAGGTAATTATTTCTTCATGCGCAGTGGTCAACGCGGCACTCTCTAGCTGCCAGGAGCACTTTTTACTACGCGCACCCAACCAGAGCGACGGGAGGAGCACATTTCAGAAAACGTGCTCAGCTCGTCGAGAGAATGCGATTTAAGCAATAAAATAAAAAATGCACCTAAAACCTAAACCAAACGTTGCAGGTGCTTATTTCTTCGTGCGCAGTGGTCAACGCGGCACTCCCTAGCTGCCAGGAGCTCTTTTAACTGTGTGCACCCAACCAGAGCGACGGGAGGAGCACATTTCAGAAAACGTGCTCAGCTCGTCGAGAGAATGCGATTTAAGCAATAAAATAAAAAATGCACCTAAAACCTAAACCAAACGTTGCAGGTGCTTATTTCTTCGTGCGCAGTGGTCAACGCGGAACTCCCTAGCTGCCAGGAGCTCTTTTTACTGTGCGCACCCAACCAGAGCGACGGGAGGAGCCCATTTCAGAAAACGTGCTCAGCTCGTCGAGAAAATGCGATTTAAGCAATAAAATTAAAAATGCACCTAAAACCTAAACCAAACGTTGCAGGTGCTTATTTCTTCGTGCGCAGTGCTCAACGCGGCACTCCCTAGCTGCCAGGAGCACTTTTTACTGTGCGCACCCAACCAGAGTGACGGGAGGAGCACATTTCAGAAAACGTGCTCAGCTCGTCGAGAAAATGCGATATAAGCAATTAGATTAAAAATGCACCTAAAACCTAAACCAAACGTTGCAGGTGCTTATTTCTTCATGCGCAGTGGTCAACGCGGCACTCTCTAGCTGCCAGGAGCACTTTTTACTACGCGCACCCAACCAGAGCGACGGGAGGAGCACATTTCAGAAAACGTGCTCAGCTCGTCGAGAGAATGCGATTTAAGCAATAAAATAAAAAATGCACCTAAAACCTAAACCAAACGTTGCAGGTGCTTATTTTTTCGTGCGCAGTGGTCAAGGCGGCACTCCCTAGCTGCCAGGAGCTCTTTTTACTGTGCGCACCCAACCAGAGCGACGGGAGGAGCACATTTCAGAAAACGTGCTCAGCTCGTCGAGAAAATGCGATTTAAGCAATAAAATTATGAATGCACCTAAAACCTAAACCAAACGTTGCAGGTGCTTATTTCTTCATGCGCAGTGGTCAACGCGGCAGTCTCTAGCTGCCAGGAGCACTTTTTATTACGCGCACCCAACCAGAGCGACGGGAGGAGCACATTTCAGAAAACGTGCTCAGCTCGTCGAGAGAATGCGATTTAAGCAATAAAATTAAAAATGCACCTAAAACCTAAACCAAACGTTGCAGGTGCTTATTTCTTCATGCGCAGTGGTCAACGCGGCACTCCCGAGCTGCCAAGAGCACTTTTTACTGTGCGCACCCAACCAGAGCGAGGGGAGGAGCACATTTCAGAAAACGTGCTCAGCTCGTCGAGAGAATGCGATTTAAGCAATAAATTAAAAAATGGACCTAAAACCTAAACCAAACGTTGCAGGTGCTTATTTCTTCGTGCGCAGTGGTCAACGCGGCACTCCCTAGCTGCCAGGAGCTCTTTTTACTGTGCGCACCCAACCAGAGCGACGGGAGGGTCACATTTCAGAAAACGTGCTCAGCTTGTCGAGAAAATGCGATTTAAGCAATAAAATTAAAAATGCACCTAAAACCTAAACCAAAAGTTGCAGGTGCTTATTTCTTCATGCGCAGTGGTCAACGCGGCACTCCCGAGCTGCCAAGAGCACTTTTTACTGTGCGCACCCAACCAGAGCGAGGGGAGGAGCACATTTCAGAAAACGTGCTCAGCTCGTCGAGAGAATGCGATTTAAGCAATAAATCAAAAAATGGACCTAAAACCTAAACCAAACGTTGCAGGTGCTTAATTCTTCGTGCGCAGTGGTCAACGCGGCACTCCCTAGCTGCCAGGAGCTCTTTTTACTGTGTGCACCCAACCAGAGCGACGGGAGGAGCACATTTGAGAAAACGTGCTCAGCTCGTCGAGAGAATGCGATTTAAGCAATAAAATAAAAAATGCACCTAAAACCTAAACCAAACGTTGCAGGTGCTTATTTCAGAAAACGTGCTCAGCTCGTCGAGAGAATGCGATTTAAGCAATAAATTAAAAAATGGACCTAAAACCTAAACCAAACGTTGCAGGTGCTTATTTCTTCGTGCGCAGTGGTCAACGCGGAACTCCCTTGCTGCCAGGAGCTGTTTTTACTGTGCGCACCCAACCAGAGCGACGGGAGGAGCCCATTTCAGAAAAGGTGCTCAGCTCGTCGAGAAAATGCGATTTAAGCAATAAAATTAAAAATGCACCTAAAACCTAAACCAAACGTTGCAGGTGCTTATTTCTTCGTGCGCAGTGCTCAACGCGGCACTCCCTAGCTGCCAGGAGCACTTTTTACTGTGTGCACCCAACCAGAGTGACGGGAGGAGCACATTTCAGAAAACGTGCTCAGCTCGTCGAGAAAATGCGATTTAAGCAATAAAATTAAAAATGCACCTAAAACCTAAACCAAACGTTGCAGGTGCTTATTTCTTCATGCGCAGTGGTCAACGCGGCACTCTCTAGCTGCCAAGAGCACTTTTTACTGTGCGCACCCAACCAGAGTGACGGGAGGAGCACATTTCAGAAAACGTGCTCAGCTCGTCGAGAAAATGCACTTTAAGCAATAAAATTAAAAATGCACCTAAAACCTAAACCAAACGTTGCAGGTGCTTATTTCTTCATGCGCAGTGGTCAACGCGGCACTCCCTAGCTGCCAGGAGCACTTTTAACTGTGCGCACCCAACCAGAGTGACGGGAGGAGCACATTTCAGAAAACGTGCTCAGCTCGTCGAGAAAATGCGATTTAAGCAATAAAATTAAAAATGCACCTAAAACCTAAACCAAACGTTGCAGGTGCTTATTTCTTCATGCGCAGTGGTCAACGCGGCACTCTCTAGCTGCCAAGAGCACTTTTTACTGTGCGCACCCAACCAGAGTGACGGGAGGAGCACATTTCAGAAAACGTGCTCAGCTCGTCGAGAAAATGCGATTTAAGCAATAAGATTAAAAATGCACCTAAAACCTAAACCAAACGTTGCAGGTGCTTATTTCTTCATGTGCAGTGGTCAACGCGGCACTCTCTAGCTGCCAGGAGCACTTTTTACTACGCGCACCCAACCAGAGCGACGGGAGGAGCACATTTTAGAAAACGTGCTCAGCTCGTCGAGAGAATGCGATTTAAGCAATAAAATAAAAAATGCACCTAAAACCTAAACCAAACGTTGCAGGTGCTTATTTCTTCGTGCGCAGTGGTCAACGCGGCACTCCCTAGCTGCCAGGAGCACTTTTTACTGTGCGCACCCAACCAGAGTGACGGGAGGAGCACATTTCAGAAAACGTGCTCAGCTCGTCGAGAAAATGCGATTTAAGCAATAAAATTAAAAATGCACCTAAAACCTAAACCAAACGTTGCAGGTGCTTATTTCTTCATGCGCAGTGGTCAACGCGGCACTCTCTAGCTGCCAGGAGCACTTTTTACTATGCGCGCCCAACCAGAGCGACGGGAGGAGCACATTTCAGAAAACGTGCTCAGCTCGTCGAGAGAATGCGATTTAAGCAATAAAATTAAAAATGCACCTAAAACCTAAACCAAACGTTGCAGGTGCTTATTTCTTCGTGCGCAGTGGTCAACGCGGCACTCCCTAGCTTCCAGGAGCTCTTTTTACTGTGCGCACCCAACCAGAGCGACGGGAGGAGCACATTTCAGAAAACGTGCTCAGCTTGTCGAGAGAATGCGATTTAAGCAATAAAATTAAAAATGCACCTAAAACCTAAACCAAACGTTGCAGGTGCTTATTTCTTCTTGCGCAGTGGTCAACGCGGCACTCTCTAGCTGCCAGGAGCACTTTTTACTATGCGCGCACAACCAGAGCGACGGGAGGAGCATATTTCAGAAAACATGCTCAGCTCGTCGAGAAAATGCGATTTAAGCAATAAAATTAAAAATGCACCTAAAACCTAAACCAAACGTTGCAGGTGCTTATTTCTTCATGCGCAGTGGTCAACGCGGCACTCCCGAGCTGCCAAGAGCACTTTTTACTGTGCACACCCAACCAGAGCGACGGGAGGAGCACATGTCAGAAAACGTGCTCAGCTCGTCGAGAGAATGCGATTTAAGCAATAAAATTAAAAATGCACCTAAAACCTAAACCAAACGTTGCAGGTGCTTATTTCTTCGTGCGCAGTGGTCAACGCGGAACTCCCTAGCTGCCAGGAGCTCTTTTTACTGTGCGCACCCAACCAGAGCGACGGGAGGAGCACATTTCAGAAAACGTGCTCAGCTCGTCGAGAAAATGCGATTTAAGCAATAAAATTAAAAATGCACCTAAAACCTAAACCAAACGTTGCAGGTGCTTATTTCTTCATGCGCAGTGGTCAACGCGGCACTCTCTAGCTGCCAGGAGCACTTTTTACTACGCGCACCCAACCAGAGCGACGGGAGGAGCACATTTCAGAAAACGTGCTCAGCTCGTCGAGAGAATGCGATTTAAGCAATAAAATAAAAAATGCACCTAAAACCTAAACCAAACGTTGCAGGTGCTTATTTCTTCGTGCGCAGTGGTCAACGCGGCACTCCCTAGCTGCCAGGAGCTCTTTTTACTGTGTGCACCCAACCAGAGCGACGGGAGGAGCACATTTCAGAAAACGTGCTCAGCTCATCGAGAGAATGCGATTTAAGCAATAAAATAAAAAATGCACCTAAAACCTAAACCAAACGTTGCAGGTGCTTATTTCTTCGTGCGCAGTGGTCAACGTGGAACTCCCTAGCTGCCAGGAGCTCTTTTTACTGTGCGCACCCAACCAGAGCGACGGGAGGAGCCCATTTCAGAAAACGTGCTCAGCTCGTCGAGAAAATGCGATTTAAGCAATAAAATTAAAAAATGCACCTAAAACCTAAACCAAACGTTGCAGGTGCTTATTTCTTCATGCGCAGTGGTCAACGCGGCACTCTCTAGCTGCCAAGAGCACTTTTTACTGTGCGCACCCAACCAGAGTGACGGGAGGAGCACATTTCAGAAAACGTGCTCAGCTCGTCGAGAAAATGCGATTTAAGCAATAAGATTAAAAATGCACCTAAAACCTAAACCAAACGTTGCAGGTGCTTATTTCTTCATGCGCAGTGGTCAACGCGGCACTCTCTAGCTGCCAGGAGCACTTTTTACTACGCGCACCCAACCAGAGCAACGGGAGGAGCACATTTCAGAAAACGTGCTCAGCTCGTCGAGAGAATGCGATTTAAGCAATAAAATAAAAAATGCACCTAAAATCTAAACCAAACGTTGCAGGTGCTTATTTCTTCGTGCGCAGTGGTCAACGCGGCACTCTCTAGCTGCCAGGAGCTCTTTTTACTGTGCGCACCCAACCAGAGCGACGGGAGGAGCACATTTCAGAAAACGTGCTCAACTCGTCGAGAAAATGCGATTTAAGCAATAAAATTAAAAATGCACCTAAAACCTAAACCAAACGTTGCAGGTGCTTATTTCTTCATGCGCAGTGGTCAACGCGGCACTCCCTAGCTGCCAGGAGCTCTTTTTACTGTGTGCACCCAACCAGAGCGACGGGAGGAGCACATTTGAGAAAACGTGCTCAGCTCGTCGAGAGAATGCGATTTAAGCAATAAAATAAAAAATGCACCTAAAACCTAAACCAAACGTTGCAGGTGCTTATTTCTTCGTGCGCAGTGGTCAACGCGGAACTCCCTTGCTGCCAGGAGCTGTTTTTACTGTGCGCACCCAACCAGAGCGACGGGAGGAGCCCATTTCAGAAAAGGTGCTCAGCTCGTCGAGAAAATGCGATTTAAGCAATAAAATTAAAAATGCACCTAAAACCTAAACCAAACGTTGCAGGTGCTTATTTCTTCGTGCGCAGTGGTCAACGCGGAACTCCCTTGCTGCCAGGAGCTGTTTTTACTGTGCGCACCCAACCAGAGCGACGGGAGGAGCCCATTTCAGAAAAGGTGCTCAGCTCGTCGAGAAAATGCGATTTAATCAATAAAATTAAAAATGCACTTAAAACCTAAACCAAACGTTGCAGGTGCTTATTTCTTCGTGCGCAGTGCTCAACGCGGCACTCCCTAGCTGCCAGGAGCACTTTTTACTGTGCGCACCCAACCAGAGTGACGGGAGGAGCACATTTCAGAAAACGTGCTCAGCTCGTCGAGAAAATGCGATTTAAGCAATAAAATTTAAAATGCACCTAAAACCTAAACCAAACGTTGCAGGTGCTTATTTCTTCATGCGCAGTGGTCAACGCGGCACTCTCTAGCTGCCAAGAGCACTTTTTACTGTGCGCACCCAACCAGAGTGACGGGAGGAGCACATTTCAGAAAACGTGCTCAGCTCGTCGAGAAAATGCACTTTAAGCAATAAAATTAAAAATGCACCTAAAACCTAAACCAAACGTTGCAGGTGCTTATTTCTTCGTGCGCAGTGCTCAACGCGGCACTCCCTAGCTGCCAGGAGCACTTTTTACTGTGCGCACCCAACCAGAGTGACGGGAGGAGCACATTTCAGAAAACGTGCTCAGCTCGTCGAGAAAATGCGATTTAAGCAATAAAATTAAAAATGCACCTAAAACCTAAACCAAACGTTGCAGGTGCTTATTTCTTCATGCGCAGTGGTCAACGCGGCACTCTCTAGCTGCCAAGAGCACTTTTTACTGTGCGCACCCAACCAGAGCGACGGGAGGAGCACATTTCAGAAAACGTGCTCAGCTCGTCGAGAAAATGCGATTTAAGCAATAAAATTAAAAATGCACCTAAAACCTAAACCAAACGTTGCAGGTGCTTATTTCTTCATGTGCAGTGGTCAACGCGGCACTCTCTAGCTGCCAGGAGCACTTTTTACTATGCGCGCACAACCAGAGCGACGGGAGGAGCACATTTCAGAAAACGTGCTCAGCTCGTCGAGAAAATGCGATTCAAGCAATAAAATTTAAAATGCACCTAAAACCTAAACCAAACGTTGCAGGTGCTTATTTCTTTGTGCGCAGTGGTCAACGCGGCACTCTTTAGCTGCCAAGAGCACTTTTTACTATGCGCACCCAACCAGAGTGACGGGAGGAGCACATTTCAGAAAACGTGCTCAGCTCGTCGAGAAAATGCGATTTAAGCAATAAAATTAAAAATGCACCTAAAACCTAAACCAAACGTTGCAGGTGCTTATTTCTTCGTGCGCAGTGGTCAACGCGGAACTCCCTAGCTGCCAGGAGCTCTTTTTACTGTGCGCACCCAACCAGAGCGACGGGAGGAGCACATTTCAGAAAACGTGCTCAGCTCGTCGAGACAATGCGATTTAAGCAATAAAATTAAAAATGCACCTAAAACCTAAACCAAACGTTGCAGGTGCTTATTTCTTCATGCGCAGTGGTCAACGCGGCACTCTCTAGCTGCCAGGAGCACTTTTTACTGTGTGCACCCAACCAGAGTGACGGGAGGAGCACATTTCAGAAAACGTGCTCAGCTCGTCGAGAAAATGCGATTTAAGCAATAAAATTAAAAATGCACTTAAAACCTAAACCAAACGTTGCAGGTGCTTATTTCTTCATGCGCAGTGGTCAACGCGGCACTCTCTAGCGGCCAAGAGCACTTTTTACTGTGCGCACCCAACCAGAGTGACGGGAGGAGCACATTTCAGAAAACGTGCTCAGCTCATCGAGAAAATGCGATTTAAGCAATAAGATTAAAAATGCACCTAAAACCTAAACCAAACGTTGCAGGTGCTTATTTCTTCATGCGCAGTGGTCAACGCGGCACTCTCTAGCTGCCAGGAGCACTTTTTACTACGCGCACCCAACCAGAGCGACGGGAGGAGCACATTTCAGAAAACGTGCTCAGCTCGTCGAGAGAATGCGATTTAAGCAATAAAATAAAAAATGCACCTAAAACCTAAACCAAACGTTGCAGGTGCTTATTTCTTCGTGCGCAGTGGTCAACGCGGCACTCCCTAGCTGCCAGGAGCTCTTTTTACTGTGCGCACCCAACCAGAGCGACGGGAGGAGCACATTTCAGAAAACGTGCTCAGCTCGTCGAGAAAATGCGATTTAAGCAATAAAATTAAAAATGCACCTAAAACCTAAACCAAACGTTGCAGGTGCTTATTTCTTCATGCGCAGTGGTCAACGCGGCACTCTCTAGCTGCCAGGAGCACTTTTTACTACGCGCACCCAACCAGAGCGACGGGAGGAGCACATTTCAGAAAACGTGCTCAGCTCGTCGAGAGAATGCGATTTAAGCAATAAAATAAAAAATGGACCTAAAACCTAAACCAAACGTTGCAGGTGCTTATTTCTTCGTGCGCAGTGTTCAACGCGGCACTCCCTAGCTGCCAGGAGCTCTTTTTACTGTGTGCACCCAACCAGAGCGACGGGAGGAGCACATTTGAGAAAACGTGCTCAGCTCGTCGAGAGAATGCGATTTAAGCAATAAAATTAAAAATGCACCTAAAACCTAAACCAAACGTTGCAGGTGCTTATTTCTTCATGCGCATTGGTCAACGCGGCACTCCCTAGCTGCCAGGAGCTCTTTTTACTGTGTGCACCCAACCAGAGCGACGGGAGGAGCACATTTGAGAAAACGTGCTCAGCTCGTCGAGAGAATGCGATTTAAGCAATAAAATAAAAAATGCACCTAAAACCTAAACCAAACGTTGCAGGTGCTTATTTCTTCGTGCGCAGTGGTCAACGCGGAACTCCCTTGCTGCCAGGAGCTGTTTTTACTGTGCGCACCCAACCAGAGCGACGGGAGGAGCCCATTTCAGAAAAGGTGCTCAGCTCGTCGAGAAAATGCGATTTAAGCAATAAAATTAAAAATGCACCTAAAACCTAAACCAAACGTTGCAGGTGCTTATTTCTTCGTGCGCAGTGCTCAACGCGGCACTCCCTAGCTGCCAGGAGCACTTTTTACTGTGCGCACCGAACCAGAGTGACGGGAGGAGCACATTTCAGAAAACGTGCTCAGCTCGTCGAGAAAATGCGATTTAAGCAATAAAATTAAAAATGCACCTAAAACCTAAACCAAACGTTGCAGGTGCTTATTTCTTCATGCGCAGTGGTCAACGCGGCACTCTCTAGCTGCCAAGAGCACTTTTTACTGTGCGCACCCAACCAGAGTGACGGGAGGAGCACATTTCAGAAAACGTGCTCAGCTCGTCGAGAAAATGCACTTTAAGCAATAAAATTAAAAATGCACCTAAAACCTAAACCAAACGTTGCAGGTGCTTATTTCTTCGTGCGCAGTGGTCAACGCGGAACTCCCTTGCTGCCAGGAGCTGTTTTTACTGTGCGCACCCAACCAGAGCGACGGGAGGAGCCCATTTCAGAAAAGGTGCTCAGCTCGTCGAGAAAATGCGATTTAAGCAATAAAATTAAAAATGCACCTAAAACCTAAACCAAACGTTGCAGGTGCTTATTTCTTCGTGCGCAGTGGTCAACGCGGAACTCCCTTGCTGCCAGGAGCTGTTTTTACTGTGCGCACCCAACCAGAGCGACGGGAGGAGCCCATTTCAGAAAAGGTGCTCAGCTCGTCGAGAAAATGCGATTTAAGCAATAAAATTAAAAATGCACCTAAAACCTAAACCAAACGTTGCAGGTGCTTATTTCTTCGTGCGCAGTGCTCAACGCGGCACTCCCTAGCTGCCAGGAGAACTTTTTACTGTGCGCACCCAACCAGAGTGACGGGAGGAGCACATTTCAGAAAACGTGCTCAGCTCGTCGAGAAAATGCGATTTAAGCAATAAAACTAAAAATGCACCTAAAACCTAAACCAAACGTTGCAGGTGCTTATTTCTTCATGCGCAGTGGTCAACGCGGCACTCTCTAGCTGCCAAGAGCACTTTTTACTGTGCGCACCCAACCAGAGTGACGGGAGGAGCACATTTCAGAAAACGTGCTCAGCTCGTCGAGAAAATGCACTTTAAGCAATAAAATTAAAAATGCACCTAAAACCTAAACCAAACGTTGCAGGTGCTTATTTCTTCGTGCGCAGTGCTCAACGCGGCACTCCCTAGCTGCCAGGAGCACTTTTTACTGTGCGCACCCAACCAGAGTGACGGGAGGAGCACATTTCAGAAAACGTGCTCAGCTCGTCGAGAAAATGCGATTTAAGCAATAAAATTAAAAATGCACCTAAAACCTAAACCAAACGTTGCAGGTGCTTATTTCTTCATGCGCAGTGGTCAACGCGGCACTCTCTAGCTGCCAAGAGCACTTTTTACTGTGCGCACCCAACCAGAGCGACGGGAGGAGCACATTTCAGAAAACGTGCTCAGCTCGTCGAGAAAATGCGATTTAAGCAATAAAATTAAAAATGCACCTAAAACCTAAACCAAACGTTGCAGGTGCTTATTTCTTCATGTGCAGTGGTCAACGCGGCACTCTCTAGCTGCCAGGAGCACTTTTTACTATGCGCGCACAACCAGAGCGACGGGAGGAGCACATTTCAGAAAACGTGCTCAGCTCGTCGAGAAAATGCGATTTAAGCAATAAAATTTAAAATGCACCTAAAACCTAAACCAAACGTTGCAGGTGCTTATTTCTTTGTGCGCAGTGGTCAACGCGGCACTCTTTAGCTGCCAAGAGCACTTTTTACTATGCGCACCCAACCAGAGTGACGGGAGGAGCACATTTCAGAAAACGTGCTCAGCTCGTCGAGAAAATGCGATTTAAGCAATAAAATTAAAAATGCACCTAAAACCTAAACCAAACGTTGCAGGTGCTTATTTCTTCGTGCGCAGTGGTCAACGCGGAACTCCCTAGCTGCCAGGAGCTCTTTTTACTGTGCGCACCCAACCAGAGCGACGGGAGGAGCACATTTCAGAAAACGTGCTCAGCTCGTCGAGACAATGCGATTTAAGCAATAAAATTAAAAATGCACCTAAAACCTAAACCAAACGTTGCAGGTGCTTATTTCTTCATGCGCAGTGGTCAACGCGGCACTCTCTAGCTGCCAGGAGCACTTTTTACTGTGTGCACCCAACCAGAGTGACGGGAGGAGCACATTTCAGAAAACGTGCTCAGCTCGTCGAGAAAATGCGATTTAAGCAATAAAATTAAAAATGCACTTAAAACCTAAACCAAACGTTGCAGGTGCTTATTTCTTCATGCGCAGTGGTCAACGCGGCACTCTCTAGCGGCCAAGAGCACTTTTTACTGTGCGCACCCAACCAGAGTGACGGGAGGAGCACATTTCAGAAAACGTGCTCAGCTCATCGAGAAAATGCGATTTAAGCAATAAGATTAAAAATGCACCTAAAACCTAAACCAAACGTTGCAGGTGCTTATTTCTTCATGCGCAGTGGTCAACGCGGCACTCTCTAGCTGCCAGGAGCACTTTTTACTACGCGCACCCAACCAGAGCGACGGGAGGAGCACATTTCAGAAAACGTGCTCAGCTCGTCGAGAGAATGCGATTTAAGCAATAAAATAAAAAATGCACCTAAAACCTAAACCAAACGTTGCAGGTGCTTATTTCTTCGTGCGCAGTGGTCAACGCGGCACTCCCTAGCTGCCAGGAGCTCTTTTTACTGTGCGCACCCAACCAGAGCGACGGGAGGAGCACATTTCAGAAAACGTGCTCAGCTCGTCGAGAAAATGCGATTTAAGCAATAAAATTAAAAATGCGCCTAAAACCTAAACCAAACGTTGCAGGTGCTTATTTCTTCATGCGCAGTGGTCAACGCGGCACTCTCTAGCTGCCAGGAGCACTTTTTACTACGCGCACCCAACCAGAGCGACGGGAGGAGCACATTTCAGAAAACGTGCTCAGCTCGTCGAGAGAATGCGATTTAAGCAATAAAATAAAAAATGGACCTAAAACCTAAACCAAACGTTGCAGGTGCTTATTTCTTCGTGCGCAGTGGTCAACGCGGCACTCCCTAGCTGCCAGGAGCTCTTTTTACTGTGTGCACCCAACCAGAGCGACGGGAGGAGCACATTTGAGAAAACGTGCTCAGCTCGTCGAGAGAATGCGATTTAAGCAATAAAATTAAAAATGCACCTAAAACCTAAACCAAACGTTGCAGGTGCTTATTTCTTCATGCGCATTGGTCAACGCGGCACTCCCTAGCTGCCAGGAGCTCTTTTTACTGTGTACACCCAACCAGAGCGACGGGAGGAGCACATTTGAGAAAACGTGCTCAGCTCGTCGAGAGAATGCGATTTAAGCAATAAAATAAAAAATGCACCTAAAACCTAAACCAAACGTTGCAGGTGCTTATTTCTTCGTGCGCAGTGGTCAACGCGGAACTCCCTTGCTGCCAGGAGCTGTTTTTACTGTGCGCACCCAACCAGAGCGACGGGAGGAGCCCATTTCAGAAAAGGTGCTCAGCTCGTCGAGAAAATGCGATTTAAGCAATAAAATTAAAAATGCACCTAAAACCTAAACCAAACGTTGCAGGTGCTTATTTCTTCGTGCGCAGTGCTCAACGCGGCACTCCCTAGCTGCCAGGAGCACTTTTTACTGTGCGCACCGAACCAGAGTGACGGGAGGAGCACATTTCAGAAAACGTGCTCAGCTCGTCGAGAAAATGCGATTTAAGCAATAAAATTAAAAATGCACCTAAAACCTAAACCAAACGTTGCAGGTGCTTATTTCTTCATGCGCAGTGGTCAACGCGGCACTCTCTAGCTGCCAAGAGCACTTTTTACTGTGCGCACCCAACCAGAGTGACTGGAGGAGCACATTTGAGAAAACGTGCTCAGCTCGTCGAGAAAATGCACTTTAAGCAATAAAATTAAAAATGCACCTAAAACCTAAACCAAACGTTGCAGGTGCTTATTTCTTCGTGCGCAGTGGTCAACGCGGAACTCCCTTGCTGCCAGGAGCTGTTTTTACTGTGCGCACCCAACCAGAGCGACGGGAGGAGCCCATTTCAGAAAAGGTGCTCAGCTCGTCGAGAAAATGCGATTTAAGCAATAAAATTAAAAATGCACCTAAAACCTAAACCAAACGTTGCAGGTGCTTATTTCTTCGTGCGCAGTGGTCAACGCGGAACTCCCTTGCTGCCAGGAGCTGTTTTTACTGTGCGCACCCAACCAGAGCGACGGGAGGAGCCCATTTCAGAAAAGGTGCTCAGCTCGTCGAGAAAATGCGATTTAAGCAATAAAATTAAAAATGCACCTAAAACCTAAACCAAACGTTGCAGGTGCTTATTTCTTCATGCGCAGTGGTCAACGCGGCACTCTCTAGCTGCCAAGAGCACTTTTTACTGTGCGCACCCAACCAGAGTGACTGGAGGAGCACATTTCAGAAAACGTGCTCAGCTCGTCGAGAAAATGCACTTTAAGCAATAAAATTAAAAATGCACCTAAAACCTAAACCAAACGTTGCAGGTGCTTATTTCTTCGTGCGCAGTGGTCAACGCGGAACTCCCTTGCTGCCAGGAGCTGTTTTTACTGTGCGCACCCAACCAGAGCGACGGGAGGAGCCCATTTCAGAAAAGGTGCTCAGCTCGTCGAGAAAATGCGATTTAAGCAATAAAATTAAAAATGCACCTAAAACCTAAACCAAACGTTGCAGGTGCTTATTTCTTCGTGCGCAGTGGTCAACGCGGAACTCCCTTGCTGCCAGGAGCTGTTTTTACTGTGCGCACCCAACCAGAGCGACGGGAGGAGCCCATTTCAGAAAAGGTGCTCAGCTCGTCGAGAAAATGCGATTTAAGCAATAAAATTAAAAATGCACCTAAAACCTAAACCAAACGTTGCAGGTGCTTATTTCTTCGTGCGCAGTGCTCAACGCGGCACTCCCTAGCTGCCAGGAGCACTTTTTACTGTGCGCACCCAACCAGAGTGACGGGAGGAGCACATTTCAGAAAACGTGCTCAGCTCGTCGAGAAAATGCGATTTAAGCAATAAAACTAAAAATGCACCTAAAACCTAAACCAAACGTTGCAGGTGCTTATTTCTTCATGCGCAGTGGTCAACGCGGCACTCTCTAGCTGCCAAGAGCACTTTTTACTGTGCGCACCCAACCAGAGTGACGGGAGGAGCACATTTCAGAAAACGTGCTCAGCTCGTCGAGAAAATGCACTTTAAGCAATAAAATTAAAAATGCACCTAAAACCTAAACCAAACGTTGCAGGTGCTTATTTCTTCGTGCGCAGTGCTCAACGCGGCACTCCCTAGCTGCCAGGAGCACTTTTTACTGTGCGCACCCAACCAGAGTGACGGGAGGAGCACATTTCAGAAAACGTGCTCAGCTCGTCGAGAAAATGCGATTTAAGCAATAAAATTAAAAATGCACCTAAAACCTAAACCAAACGTTGCAGGTGCTTATTTCTTCATGCGCAGTGGTCAACGCGGCACTCTCTAGCTGCCAAGAGCACTTTTTACTGTGCGCACCCAACCAGAGCGACGGGAGGAGCACATTTCAGAAAACGTGCTCAGCTCGTCGAGAAAATGCGATTTAAGCAATAAAATTAAAAATGCACCTAAAACCTAAACCAAACGTTGCAGGTGCTTATTTCTTCATGTGCAGTGGTCAACGCGGCACTCTCTAGCTGCCAGGAGCACTTTTTACTATGCGCGCACAACCAGAGCGACGGGAGGAGCACATTTCAGAAAACGTGCTCAGCTCGTCGAGAAAATGCGATTTAAGCAATAAAATTTAAAATGCACCTAAAACCTAAACCAAACGTTGCAGGTGCTTATTTCTTTGTGCGCAGTGGTCAACGCGGCACTCTTTAGCTGCCAAGAGCACTTTTTACTATGCGCACCCAACCAGAGTGACGGGAGGAGCACATTTCAGAAAACGTGCTCAGCTCGTCGAGAAAATGCGATTTAAGCAATAAAATTAAAAATGCACCTAAAACCTAAACCAAACGTTGCAGGTGCTTATTTCTTCGTGCGCAGTGGTCAACGCGGAACTCCCTAGCTGCCAGGAGCTCTTTTTACTGTGCGCACCAAACCAGAGCGACGGGAGGAGCACATTTCAGAAAACGTGCTCAGCTCGTCGAGACAATGCGATTTAAGCAATAAAATTAAAAATGCACCTAAAACCTAAACCAAACGTTGCAGGTGCTTATTTCTTCATGCGCAGTGGTCAACGCGGCACTCTCTAGCTGCCAGGAGCACTTTTTACTGTGTGCACCCAACCAGAGTGACGGGAGGAGCACATTTCAGAAAACGTGCTCAGCTCGTCGAGAAAATGCGATTTAAGCAATAAAATTAAAAATGCACTTAAAACCTAAACCAAACGTTGCAGGTGCTTATTTCTTCATGCGCAGTGGTCAACGCGGCACTCTCTAGCGGCCAAGAGCACTTTTTACTGTGCGCACCCAACCAGAGTGACGGGAGGAGCACATTTCAGAAAACGTGCTCAGCTCGTCGAGAAAATGCGATTTAAGCAATAAGATTAAAAATGCACCTAAAACCTAAACCAAACGTTGCAGGTGCTTATTTCTTCATGCGCAGTGGTCAACGCGGCACTCTCTAGCTGCCAGGAGCACTTTTTACTACGCGCACCCAACAAGAGCGACGGGAGGAGCACATTTCAGAAAACGTGCTCAGCTCGTCGAGAGAATGCGATTTAAGCAATAAAATAAAAAATGCACCTAAAACCTAAACCAAACGTTGCAGGTGCTTATTTCTTCGTGCGCAGTGGTCAACGCGGCACTCCCTAGCTGCCAGGAGCTCTTTTTACTGTGCGCACCCAACCAGAGCGACGGGAGGAGCACATTTCAGAAAACGTGCTCAGCTCGTCGAGAAAATGCGATTTAAGCAATAAAATTAAAAATGCACCTAAAACCTAAACCAAACGTTGCAGGTGCTTATTTCTTCATGCGCAGTGGTCAACGCGGCACTCTCTAGCTGCCAAGAGCACTTTTTACTACGCGCACCCAACCAGAGTGACGGGAGGAGCACATTTCAGAAAACGTGCTCAGCTCGTCGAGAAAATGCAATTTAAGCAATAAGATTAAAAATGCACCTAAAACCTAAACCAAACGTTGCAGGTGCTTATTTCTTCATGCGCAGTGGTCAACGCGGCACTCCCGAGCTGCCAAGAGCACTTTTTACCACGCGCACCCAACCAGAGCGACGGGAGGAGCACATTTCAGAAAACGTGCTCAGCTCGTCGAGAGAATGCTATTTAAGCAATAGAATTAAAAATGCACCTAAAACCTAAACCAAACGTTGCAGGTGCTTATTTCTTCGTGCGCAGTGGTCAACGCGGAACTCCCTAGCTGCCAGGAGCTCTTTTTACTGTGCGCACCCAACCAGAGCGACGGGAGGAGCACATTTCAGAAAACGTGCTCAGCTCGTCGAGAAAATGCGATTTAAGCAATAAAATTAAAAATGCAGCTAAAACCTAAACCAAACGTTGCAGGTGCTTATTTCTTCGTGCGCAGTGCTCAACGCGGCACTCCCTAGCTGCCAGGAGCACTTTTTACTATGCGCGCCCAACCAGAGCGACGGGAGGAGCACATTTCAGAAAACGTGCTCAGCTCGTCGAGAAAATGCGATTTAAGCAATAAAATTAAAAATGCACCTAAAACCTAAACCAAACGTTGCAGGTGCTTATTTCTTCATGCGCAGTGGTCAACGCGGCACTCCCGAGCTGCCAAGAGCACTTTTGACTGTGCGCACCCAACCAGAGCGACGGGAGGAGCACATTTCAGAAAACGTGCTCAGCTCGTCGAGAGAATGCGATTTAAGCAATAAAATTAAAAATGTACCTAAAACCTAAACCAAACGTTGCAGGTGCTTATTTCTTCGTGCGCAGTGGTCAACGCGGCACTCTCTAGCTGCCAGAAGCACTTTTTACTACGCGCACCCAACCAGAGCGACGGGAGGAGCACATTTCAGAAAACGTGCTCAGCTCGTCGAGAGAATGCGATTTAAGCAACAAAATAAAAAATGGACCTAAAACCTAAACCAAACGTTGCAGGTGCTTATTTCTTCGTGCGCAGTGGTCAACGCGGCACTCCCTAGCTGCCAGGAGCTCTTTTTACTGTGTGCACCCAACCAGAGCGACGGGAGGAGCACATTTGAGAAAACGTGCTCAGCTCGTCGAGAGAATGCGATTTAAGCAATAAAATAAAAAATGCACCTAAAACCTAAACCAAACGTTGCAGGTGCTTATTTCTTCGTGCGCAGTGGTCAACGCGGCACTCTCTAGCTGCCAGGAGCACTTTTTACTGTGCGCACCCAACCAGAGCGACGGGAGGAGCACATTTCAGAAAACGTGCTCAGCTCGTCGAGACAATGCGATTTAAGCAATAAAATTAAAAATGCACCTAAAACCTAAACCAAACGTTGCAGGTGCTTATTTCTTCGTGCGCAGTGGTCAACGCGGCACTCCCTAGCTGCCAGGAGCTCTTTTTACTGTGCGCACCCAACCAGAGCGACGGGAGGAGCACATTTCAGAAAACGTGCTCAGCTCGTCGAGAGAATGCGATTTAAGCAATAAAATTAAAAATACACCTAAAACCTAAACTAAACGTTGCAGGTGCTTATTTCTTCGTGCGCAGTGGTCAACGCGGAACTCCCTAGCTTCCAGGAGTTCTTTTTACTGTGCGCACCCAACCAGAGCGACGGGAGGAGCACATTTCAGAAAACGTGCTCAGCTCGTCGAGAAAATGCGATTTAAGCAATAAAATTAAAAATGCAGCTAAAACCTAAACCAAACGTTGCAGGTGCTTATTTCTTCGTGCGAAGTGCTCAACGCGGCACTCCCTAGCTGCCAGGAGCACTTTTTACTGTGCGCACCCAACCAGAGTGACGGGAGGAGCACATTTCAGAAAACGTGCTCAGCTCGTCGAGAAAATGCGATTTAAGCAATAAGATTAAAAATGCACCTAAAACCTAAACCAAACGTTGCAGGTGCTTATTTCTTCATGCGCAGTGGTCAACGCGGCACTCTCTAGCTGCCAGGAGCACTTTTTACTACGCGCACCCAACCAGAGCGACGGGAGGAGCATATTTCAGAAAACGTGCTCAGCTCGTCGAGAGAATGCGATTTAAGCAATAAAATAAAAAATGCACCTAAAACCTAAACCAAACGTTGCAGGTGCTTATTTCTTCGTGCGCAGTGGTCAACGCGGCATCCCTAGCTGCCAGGAGCTCTTTTTACTGTGCGCACCCAACCAGAGCGACGGGAGGAGCACATTTCAGAAAACGTGCTCAGCTCGTCGAGAAAATGCGATTTAAGCAATAAAATTAAAAATGCACCTAAAACCTAAACCAAACGTTGCAGGTGCTTATTTCTTCATGCGCAGTGGTCAACGCGGCACTCTCTAGCTGCCAAGAGCACTTTTTACTGTGCGCACCCAACCAGAGTGACGAGAGGAGCACATTTCAGAAAACGTGCTCAGCTCGTCGAGAAAATGCGATTTAAGCAATAAAATTAAAAATGCACCTAAAACCTAAACCAAACGTTGCAGGTGCTTATTTCTTCATGTGCAGTGGTCAACGCGGCACTCCCGAGCTGCCAAGAGCACTTTTTACTATGCGCACCCAACCAGAGTGACGGGAGGAGCACATTTCAGGAAACGTGCTCAGCTCGTCGAGAAAATGCGATTTAAGCAATAAGATTAAAAATGCACCTAAAACCTAAATCAAACGTTGCAGGTGCTTATTTCTTCATGCGCAGTGGTCAACGCGGCACTCTCTAGCTGCCAGGAGCACTTTTTACTGTGCGCACCCAACCAGAGTGACGGGAGGAGCACATTTCAGAAAACGTGCTCAGCTCGTCGAGAAAATGCGATTTAAGCAATAAAATTAAAAATGCACCTAAAACCTAAACCAAACGTTGCAGGTGCTTATTTCTTCATGCGCAGTGGTCAACGCGGCACTCTCTAGCTGCCAGGAGCACTTTTTACTATGCGCGCCCAACCAGAGCGACGGGAGGAGCACATTTCAGAAAACGTGCTCAGCTCGTCGAGAAAATGCGATTTAAGCAATAAAATTAAAAATGCACCTAAAACCTAAACCAAACGTTGCAGGTGCTTATTTCTTCATGCGCAGTGGTCAACGCTGCACTCCCGAGCTGCCAAGAGCACTTTTTACTGTGCGCACCCAACCAGAGCGACGGGAGGAGCACATTTCAGAAAACGTGCTCAGCTCGTCGAGAGAATGCGATTTAAGCAATAAAATTAAAAATGCACCTAAAACCTAAACCAAACGTTGCAGGTGCTTATTTCTTCGTGCGCAGTGGTCAACGCGGAACTCCCTAGCTGCCAGGAGCACTTTTTACTGTGCGCACCCAACCAGAGTGACGGGAGGAGCACATTTCAGAAAACGTGCTCAGCTCGTCGAGAAAATGCGATTTAAGCAATAAAATTAAAAATGCAGCTAAAACCTAAACCAAACGTTGCAGGTGCTTATTTCTTCGTGCGCAGTGCTCAACGCGGCACTCTCTAGCTGCCAAGAGCACTTTTTACTGTGCGCACCCAACCAGAGTGACGAGAGGAGCACATTTCAGAAAACGTGCTCAGCTCGTCGAGAAAATGCGATTTAAGCAATAAAATTAAAAATGCACCTAAAACCTAAACCAAACGTTGCAGGTGCTTATTTCTTCATGTGCAGTGGTCAACGCGGCACTCCCGAGCTGCCAAGAGCACTTTTTACTATGCGCACCCAACCAGAGTGACGGGAGGAGCACATTTCAGGAAACGTGCTCAGCTCGTCGAGAAAATGCGATTTAAGCAATAAGATTAAAAATGCACCTAAAACCTAAATCAAACGTTGCAGGTGCTTATTTCTTCATGCGCAGTGGTCAACGCGGCACTCTCTAGCTGCCAGGAGCACTTTTTACTGTGCGCACCCAACCAGAGTGACGGGAGGAGCACATTTCAGAAAACGTGCTCAGCTCGTCGAGAAAATGCGATTTAAGCAATAAAATTAAAAATGCACCTAAAACCTAAACCAAACGTTGCAGGTGCTTATTTCTTCATGCGCAGTGGTCAACGCGGCACTCTCTAGCTGCCAGGAGCACTTTTTACTATGCGCGCCCAACCAGAGCGACGGGAGGAGCACATTTCAGAAAACGTGCTCAGCTCGTCGAGAAAATGCGATTTAAGCAATAAAATTAAAAATGCACCTAAAACCTAAACCAAACGTTGCAGGTGCTTATTTCTTCATGCGCAGTGGTCAACGCTGCACTCCCGAGCTGCCAAGAGCACTTTTTACTGTGCGCACCCAACCAGAGCGACGGGAGGAGCACATTTCAGAAAACGTGCTCAGCTCGTCGAGAGAATGCGATTTAAGCAATAAAATTAAAAATGCACCTAAAACCTAAACCAAACGTTGCAGGTGCTTATTTCTTCGTGCGCAGTGGTCAACGCGGAACTCCCTAGCTGCCAGGAGCACTTTTTACTGTGCGCACCCAACCAGAGTGACGGGAGGAGCACATTTCAGAAAACGTGCTCAGCTCGTCGAGAAAATGCGATTTAAGCAATAAAATTAAAAATGCAGCTAAAACCTAAACCAAACGTTGCAGGTGCTTATTTCTTCGTGCGCAGTGCTCAACGCGGCACTCCCTAGCTGCCAGGAGAACTTTTTACTGTGCGCACCCAACCAGAGTGACGGGAGGAGCACATTTCAGAAAACGTGCTCAGCTCGTCGAGAAAATGCGATTTAAGCAATAAAATTAAAAATGCACCCAAAACCTAAACCAAACGTTGCAGGTGGTTATTTCTTCAAGCGCAGTGGTCAACGCGGCACTCCCTAGCTGCCAGGAGCACTTTTTACTGTGCGCACCCAACCAGAGTGACGGGAGGAGCACATTTCAGAAAACGTGCTCAGCTCGTCGAGAAAATGCGATTTAAGCAATAAGATTAAAAATGCACCTAAAACCTAAACCAAACGTTGCAGGTGCTTATTTCTTCATGCGCAGTGGTCAACGCGGCACTCTCTAGCTGCCAGGAGCACTTTTTACTACGCGCACCCAACCAGAGCGACGGGAGGAGCATATTTCAGAAAACGTGCTCAGCTCGTCGAGAGAATGCGATTTAAGCAATAAAATAAAAAATGCACCTAAAACCTAAACCAAACGTTGCAGGTGCTTATTTCTTCGTGCGCAGTGGTCAACGCGGCACTCCCTAGCTGCCAGGAGCTCTTTTTACTGTGCGCACCCAACCAGAGCGACGGGAGGAGCACATTTCAGAAAACGTGCTCAGCTCGTCGAGAAAATGCGATTTAAGCAATAAAATTAAAAATGCACCTAAAACCTAAACCAAACGTTGCAGGTGCTTATTTCTTCATGCGCAGTGGTCAACGCGGCACTCTCTAGCTGCCAGGAGCACTTTTTACTACGCGCACCCAACCAGAGCGACGGGAGGAGCACATTTCAGAAAACGTGCTCAGCTCGTCGAGAGAATGCTATTTAAGCAAAATAATAAAAAATGCACCTAAAACCTAAACCAAACGTTGCAGGTGCTTATTTCTTCGTGCGCAGTGGTCAACGCGGCACTCCCTAGCTGCCAGGAGCTCTTTTTACTGTGCGCACCCAACCAGAGCGACGGGAGGAGCACATTTCAGAAAACGTGCTCAGCTCGTCGAGAAAATGCGATTTAAGCAATAAAATTAAAAATGCACCTAAAACCTAAACCAAACGTTGCAGGTGCTTATTTCTTCGTGCGCAGTGGTCAACGCGGCACTCCCTAGCTGCCAGGAGCTCTTTTTACTGTGCGCACCCAACCAGAGTGACGGAAGGAGCACATTTCAGAAAACGTACTCAGCTCGTCGAGAAAATGCGATTTAAGCAATAAAATTAAAAATGCACCTAAAACCTAAACCAAACGTTGCAGGTGCTTATTTCTTTGTGCGCAGTGGTCAACGCGGCACTCTCTAGCTGCCAAGAGCACTTTTCACTATGCGCACCCAACCAGAGTGACGGGATGAGCACATTTCAGAAAACGTGCTCAGCTCGTCGAGAAAATGCGATTTAAGCAATAAAATTAAAAATGCACCTAAAACCTAAACCAAACGTTGCAGGTGCTTATTTCTTCATGCGCAGTGGTCAACGCGGCACTCTCTAGCTGCCAGGAGCACTTTTTACTATGCGCGCCCAACCAGAGCGACGGGAGGAGCACATTTCAGAAAACGTGCTCAGCTCGTCGAGAAAATGCGATTTAAGCAATAAAATTAAAAATGCACCTAAAACCTAAACCAAACGTTGCAGGTGCTTATTTCTTCATGCGCAGTGGTCAACGCGGCACTCCCGAGCTGCCAAGAGCACTTTTTACTGTGCGCACCCAACCAGAGCGACGGGAGGAGCACATTTCAGAAAACGTGCTCAGCTCGTCGAGAGAATGCGATTTAAGCAATAAGATTAAAAATGCACCTAAAACCTAAACCAAACGTTGCAGGTTTTTATTTCTTCATGCGCAGTGGTCAACGCGGCACTCTCTAGCTGCCAGGAGCACTTTTTACTACGCACACCCAACCAGAGCGACGGGAGGAGCACATTTCAGAAAACGTGCTCAGCTCGTCGAGAGAATGCGATTTAAGCAATAAAATCAAAAATGCACCTAAAACCTAAACCAAACGTTGCAGGTGCTTATTTCTTCATGCGCAGTGGTCAACGCGGCACTCTCTAGCTGCCAGGAGCACTTTTTACTACGCGCACCCAACCAGAGCGACGGGAGGAGCACATTTCAGAAAACGTGCTCAGCTCGTCGAGAGAATGCGATTTAAGCAATAAAATTAAAAATGCACCTAAAACCTAAACCAAACGTTGCAGGTGCTTATTTCTTCGTGCGCAGTGGTCAACGCGGAACTCCCTAGCTGCCAGGAGATCTTTTTACTGTGCGCACCCAACCAGAGCGACGGGAGGGTCACATTTCAGAAAACGTGCTCAGCTTGTCAAGAAAATGCGATTTAAGCAATAAAATTAAAAATGCACCTAAAACCTAAACCAAACGTTGCAGGTGCTTATTTCTTCATGCGCAGTGGTCAACGCGGCACTCCCGAGCTGCCAAGAGCACTTTTTACTGTGCGCACCCAACCAGAGTGACGGGAGGAGCACATTTCAGAAAACGTGCTCAGCTCGTCGAGAGAATGCGATTTAAGCAATAAATTAAAAAATGGACCTAAAACCTAAACCAAACGTTGCAGGTGCTTATTTCTTCGTGCGCAGTGGTCAACGCGGCACTCCCTAGCTGCCAGAAGCTCTTTTTACTGTGTGCACCCAACCAGAGCGACGGGAGGAGCACATTTGAGAAATCGTGCTCAGCTCGTCGAGAGAATGCGATTTAAGCAATAAAATAAAAAATGCACCTAAAACCTAAACCAAACGTTGCAGGTGCTTATTTCAGAAAACGTGCTCAGCTCGTCGAGAGAATGCGATTTAAGCAATAAATTAAAAAATGGACCTAAAACCTAAACCAAACGTTGCAGGTGCTTATTTCTTCGTGCGCAGTGGTCAACGCGGAACTCCCTTGCTGCCAGGAGCTGTTTTTACTGTGCGCACCCAACCAGAGCGACGGGAGGAGCCCATTTCAGAAAAGGTGCTCAGCTCGTCGAGAAAATGCGATTTAAGCAATAAAATTAAAAATGCACCTAAAACCTAAACCAAACGTTGCAGGTGCTTATTTCTTCGTGCGCAGTGCTCAACGCGGCACTCCCTAGCTGCCAGGAGCACTTTTTACTGTGCGCACCCAACCAGAGTGACAGGAGGAGCACATTTCAGAAAACGTGCTCAGCTCGTCGAGAAAATGCGATTTAAGCAATAAAATTAAAAATGCACCTAAAACCTAAACCAAACGATGCAGGTGCTTATTTCTTCATGCGCAGTGGTCAACGCGGCACTCTCTAGCTGCCGAGAGCACTTTTTACTGTGCGCACCCAACCAGAGTGACGGGAGGAGCACATTTCAGAAAACGTGCTCAGCTCGTCGAGAAAATGCACTTTAAGCAATAAAATTAAAAATGCACCTAAAACCTAAACCAAACGTTGCAGGTGCTTATTTCTTCATGCGCAGTGGTCAACGCGGCACTCTCTAGCTGCCAGGAGCACTTTTAACTGTGCGCACCCAACCAGAGTGACGAGAGGAGCACATTTCAGAAAACGTGCTCAGCTCGTCGAGAAAATGCGATTTAAGCAATAAAATTAAAAATGCACCTAAAACCTAAACCAAACGTTGCAGGTGCTTATTTCTTCATGCGCAGTGGTCAACGCGGCACTCTCTAGCTGCCAAGAGCACTTTTTACTGTGCGCACCCAACCAGAGTGACGGGAGGAGCACATTTCAGAAAACGTGCTCAGCTCGTCGAGAAAATGCGATTTAAGCAATAAGATTAAAAATGCACCTAAAACCTAAACCAAACGTTGCAGGTGCTTATTTCTTCATGTGCAGTGGTCAACGCGGCACTCTCTAGCTGCCAGGAGCACTTTTTACTACGCGCACCCAACCAGAGCGACGGGAGGAGCACATTTCAGAAAACGTGCTCAGCTCGTCGAGAGAATGCGATTTAAGCAATAAAATAAAAAATGCACCTAAAACCTAAACCAAACGTTGCAGGTGCTTATTTCTTCGTGCGCAGTGGTCAACGCGGAACTCCCTAGCTGCCAGGAGCTCTTTTTACTGTGCACACCCAACCAGAGCGACGGGAGGAGCCCATTTCAGAAAACGTGCTCAGCTCGTCGAGAAAATGCGATTTAAGCAATAAAATTAAAAATGCACCTAAAACCTAAACCAAACGTTGCAGGTGCTTATTTCTTCATGCGCAGTGGTCAACGCGGCACTCTCTAGCTGCCAAGAGCACTTTTTACTGTGTGCACCCAACCAGAGTGACGGGAGGAGCACATTTCAGAAAACGTGCTCAGCTCGTCGAGAAAATGCGATTTAAGCAATAAGATTAAAAATGCACCTAAAACCTAAACCAAACGTTGCAGGTGCTTATTTCTTCATGCGCAGTGGTCAACGCGGCACTCTCTAGCTGCCAGGAGCACTTTTTACTACGCGCACCCAACCAGAGCGACGGGAGGAGCACATTTCAGAAAACGTGCTCAGCTCGTCGAGAGAATGCGATTTAAGCAATAAAATAAAAAATGCACCTAAAACCTAAACCAAACGTTGCAGGTGCTTATTTCTTCGTGCGCAGTGGTCAACGCGGCACTCCCTAGCTGCCAGGAGCTCTTTTTACTGTGCGCACCCAACCAGAGCGACGGGAGGAGCACATTTCAGAAAACGTGCTCAGCTCGTCGAGAAAATGCGATTTAAGCAATAAAATTAAAAATGCACCTAAAACCTAAACCAAACGTTGCAGGTGCTTATTTCTTCATGCGCATTGGTCAACGCGGCACTCTCTAGCTGCCAGGAGCACTTTTTACTACGCGCACCCAACCAGAGCGACGGGAGGAGCACATTTCAGAAAACGTGCTCAGCTCGTCGAGAGAATGCGATTTAAGCAATAAAATAAAAAATGGACCTAAAACCTAAACCAAACGTTGCAGGTGCTTATTTCTTCGTGCGCAGTGGTCAACGCGGCACTCCCTAGCTGCCAAGAGCTCTTTTTACTGTGTGCACCCAACCAGAGCGACGGGAGGAGCACATTTGAGAAAACGTGCTCAGCTCGTCGAGAGAATGCGATTTAAGCAATAAAATAAAAAATGCACCTAAAACCTAAACCAAACGTTGCAGGTGCTTATTTCTTCGTGCGCAGTGGTCAACGCGGAACTCCGTAGCTGCCAGGAGCTCTTTTTACTGTGCGCACCCAACCAGAGCGACGGGAGGAGCCCATTTCAGAAAAGGTGCTCAGCTCGTCGAGAAAATGCGATTTAAGCAATAAAATTAAAAATGCACCCAAAACCTAAACCAAACGTTGCAGGTGGTTATTTCTTCGTGCGCAGTTCTCAACGCGGCACTCCCTAGCTGCCAGGAGCACTTTTTACTGTGCGCACCCAACCAGAGTGACGGGAGGAGCACATTTCAGAAAACGTGCTCAGCTCGTCGAGAAAATGCGATTTAAGCAATAAGATTAAAAATGCACCTAAAACCTAAACCAAACGTTGCAGGTTTTTATTTCTTCATGCGCAGTGGTCAACGCGGCACTCTCTAGCTGCCAGGAGCACTTTTTACTACGCACACCCAACCAGAGCGACGGGAGGAGCACATTTCAGAAAACGTGCTCAGCTCGTCGAGAGAATGCGATTTAAGCAATAAAATCAAAAATGCACCTAAAACCTAAACCAAACGTTGCAGGTGCTTATTTCTTCGTGCGCAGTGGTCAACGCGGAACTCCCTAGCTGCCAGGAGCTCTTTTTACTGTGCGCACCCAACCAGAGCGACGGGAGGAGCACATTTCAGAAAACGTGCTCAGCTCGTCGAGAAAATGCGATTTAAGCAATAAAATTAAAAATGCAGCTAAAACCTAAACCAAACGTTTCAGGTGCTTATTTCTTCATGCGCAGTGGTCAACGCGGCACTCCCTAGCTGCCAAGAGCACTTTTTACTTTGCACACCCAACCAGAGAGACGGGAGGAGCACATTTCAGAAAACGTGCTCAGCTCGTCAAGAAAATGCGATTTAAGCAATGAAATTAAAATTGCACCTAAAACCTAAACCAAACGTTGCAGGTGCTTATTTCTTCATGCGCAGTGGTCAACGCGGCACTCTCTAGCTGCCAGGAGCACTTTTTACTATGCGCGCACAACCAGAGCGACGGGAGGAGCACATTTCAGAAAACATGCTCAGCTCGTCGAGAAAATGCGATTTTAGCAATAAGATTAAAAATGCACCTAAAACCTAAACCAAACGTTGCAGGTGCTTATTTCTTCATGCGCAGTGGTCAACGCGGCACTCTCTAGCTTCCAAGAGCACTTTTTACTACGCGCACCCAACCAGAGCGACGGGAGGAGCACATTTCAGAAAACGTGCTCAACTCGTCGAGAGAATGCGATTTAAGCAATAAAATAAAAAATGCACCTAAAACCTAAACCAAACGTTGCAGGTGCTTATTTCTTCGTGCGCAGTGGTCAACGCGGCACTCCCTAGCTGCCAGGAGCTCTTTTTACTCTGCGCACCCAACCAGAGCGACGGGAGGAGCACATTTCAGAAAACGTGCTCAGCTCGTCGAGAAAATGCTATTTAAGCAATAAAATTAAAAATGCACCTAAAACCTAAACCAAACGTTGCAGGTGCTTATTTCTTCATGCGCAGTGGTCAACGCGGCACTCTCTAGCTGCCAGGAGCACTTTTTACTACGCGCACCCAACCAGAGCGACGGGAGGAGCACATTTCAGAAAACGTGCTCAGCTCGTCGAGAGAATGCGATTTAAGCAATAAAATAAAAAATGCACCTAAAACCTAAACCAAACGTTGCAGGTGCTTATTTCTTCGTGCGCAGTGGTCAACGCGGCACTCCCTAGCTGCCAGGAGCTCTTTTTACTGTGTGCACCCAACCAGAGCGACGGGAGGAGCACATTTCAGAAAACGTGCTCAGCTCGTCGAGAGAATGCGATTTAAGCAATAAAATAAAAAATGCACCTAAAACCTAAACCAAACGTTGCAGGTGCTTATTTCTTCGTGCGCAGTGGTCAACGCGGAACTCCCTAGCTGCCAAGAGCACTTTTTACTGTGCGCACCCAACCAGAGCGACGGAAGGAGCACATTTCAGAAAACGTGCTCAGCTCGTCGAGAAAATGCGATTTAAGCAATAAGATTAAAAATGCACCTAAAACCTAAATCAAACGTTGCAGGTGCTTATTTCTTCATGCGCAGTGGTCAACGCGGCACTCTCTAGCTGCCAGGAGCACTTTTTACTGTGCGCACCCAACCAGAGTGACGGGAGGAGCACATTTCAGAAAACGTGCTCAGCTCGTCAAGAAAATGCGATTTAAGCAATAAAATTAAAATTGCACCTAAAACCTAAACCAAACGTTGCAGGTGCTTATTTCTTCATGCGCAGTGGTCAACGCGGCACTCTCTAGCTGCCAGGAGCACTTTTTACTATGCGCGCACAACCAGAGCGACGGGAGGAGCATATTTCAGAAAACATGCTCAGCTCGTCGAGAAAATGCGATTTAAGCAATAAAATTAAAAATGCACCTAAAACCTAAACCAAACGTTGCAGGTGCTTATTTCTTCATGCGCAGTGGTCAACGCGGCACTCCCGAGCTGCCAAGAGCACTTTTTACTGTGCACACCCAACCAGAGCGACGGGAGGAGCACATTTCAGAAAACGTGCTCAGCTCGTCGAGAAAATGCGATTTAAGCAATAAAATTAAAAATGCACCTAAAACCTAAACCAAACGTTGCAGGTGCTTATTTCTTCATGCGCAGTGGTCAACGCGGCACTCTCTAGCTGCCAGGAGCACTTTTTACTACGCGCACCCAACCAGAGCGACGGGAGGAGCACATTTCAGAAAACGTGCTCAGCTCGTCGAGAGAATGCGATTTAAGCAATAAAATAAAAAATGCACCTAAAACCTAAACCAAACGTTGCAGGTGCTTATTTCTTCGTGCGCAGTGGTCAACGCGGCACTCCCTAGCTGCCAGGAGCTCTTTTTACTGTGTGCACCCAACCAGAGCGACGGGAGGAGCACATGTCAGAAAACGTGCTCAGCTCGTCGAGAGAATGCGATTTAAGCAATAAAATAAAAAATGCACCTAAAACCTTAACCAAACGTTGCAGGTGCTTATTTCTTCGTGCGCAGTGGTCAACGCGGAACTCCCTAGCTGCCAGGAGCTCTTTTTACTGTGCGCACCCAACCAGAGCGACGGGAGGAGCCCATTTCAGAAAACGTGCTCAGCTCGTCGAGAAAATGCGATTTAAGCAATAAAATTAAAAAATGCACCTAAAACCTAAACCAAACGTTGCAGGTGCTTATTTCTTCATGCGCAGTGGTCAACGCGGCACTCTCTAGCTGCCAAGAGCACTTTTTACTGTGCGCACCCAACCAGAGTGACGGGAGGAGCACATTTCAGAAAACGTGCTCAGCTCGTCGAGAAAATGCGATTTAAGCAATAAGATTAAAAATGCACCTAAAACCTAAACCAAACGTTGCAGGTGCTTATTTCTTCATGCGCAGTGGTCAACGCGGCACTCTCTAGCTGCCAGGAGCACTTTTTACTACGCGCACCCAACCAGAGCGACGGGAGGAGCACATTTCAGAAAACGTGCTCAGCTCGTCGAGAGAATGCGATTTAAGCAATAAAATAAAAAATGCACCTAAAACCTAAACCAAACGTTGCAGGTGCTTATTTCTTCGTGCGCAGTGGTCAACGCGGAACTCCCTTGCTGCCAGGAGCTGTTTTTACTGTGCGCACCCAACCAGAGCGACGGGAGGAGCCCATTTCAGAAAAGGTGCTCAGCTCGTCGAGAAAATGCGATTTAAGCAATAAAATTAAAAATGCACCTAAAACCTAAACCAAACGTTGCAGGTGCTTATTTCTTCGTGCGCAGTGCTCAACGCGGCACTCCCTAGCTGCCAGGAGCACTTTTTACTGTGCGCACCGAACCAGAGTGACGGGAGGAGCACATTTCAGAAAACGTGCTCAGCTCGTCGAGAAAATGCGATTTAAGCAATAAAATTAAAAATGCACCTAAAACCTAAACCAAACGTTGCAGGTGCTTATTTCTTCATGCGCAGTGGTCAACGCGGCACTCTCTAGCTTCCAAGAGCACTTTTTACTGTGCGCACCCAACCAGAGTGACGGGAGGAGCACATTTCAGAAAACGTGCTCAGCTCGTCGAGAAAATGCACTTTAAGCAATAAAATTAAAAATGCACCGAAAACCTAAACCAAACGTTGCAGGTGCTTATTTCTTCGTGCGCAGTGGTCAACGCGGAACTCCCTTGCTGCCAGGAGCTGTTTTTACTGTGCGCACCCAACCAGAGCGACGGGAGGAGCCCATTTCAGAAAAGGTGCTCAGCTCGTCGAGAAAATGCGATTTAAGCAATAAAATTAAAAATGCACCTAAAACCTAAACCAAACGTTGCAGGTGCTTATTTCTTCGTGCGCAGTGGTCAACGCGGAACTCCCTTGCTGCCAGGAGCTGTTTTTACTGTGCGCACCCAACCAGAGCGACGGGAGGAGCCCATTTCAGAAAAGTTTGCTCAGCTCGTCGAGAAAATGCGATTTAAGCAATAAAATTAAAAATGCACCTAAAACCTAAACCAAACGTTGCAGGTGCTTATTTCTTCGTGCGCAGTGCTCAACGCGGCACTCCCTAGCTGCCAGGAGCACTTTTTACTGTGCGCACCCAACCAGAGTGACGGGAGGAGCACATTTCAGAAAACGTGCTCAGCTCGTCGAGAAAATGCGATTTAAGCAATAAAATTAAAAATGCACCTAAAACCTAAACCAAACGTTGCAGGTGCTTATTTCTTCATGCGCAGTGGTCAACGCGGCACTCTCTAGCTGCCAAGAGCACTTTTTACTGTGCGCACCCAACCAGAGTGACGGGAGGAGCACATTTCAGAAAACGTGCTCAGCTCGTCGAGAAAATGCACTTTAAGCAATAAAATTAAAAATGCACCTAAAACCTAAACCAAACGTTGCAGGTGCTTATTTCTTCGTGCGCAGTGCTCAACGCGGCACTCCCTAGCTGCCAGGAGCACTTTTTACTGTGCGCACCCAACCAGAGTGACGGGAGGAGCACATTTCAGAAAACGTGCTCAGCTCGTCGAGAAAATGCGATTTAAGCAATAAAATTAAAAATGCACCTAAAACCTAAACCAAACGTTGCAGGTGCTTATTTCTTCATGCGCAGTGGTCAACGCGGCACTCTCTAGCTGCCAAGAGCACTTTTTACTGTGCGCACCCAACCAGAGTGACGGGAGGAGCACATTTCAGAAAACGTGCTCAGCTCGTCGAGAAAATGCAATTTAAGCAATAAGATTAAAAATGCACCTAAAACCTAAACCAAACGTTGCAGGTGCTTATTTCTTCATGCGCAGTGGTCAACGCGGCACTCCCGAGCTACCAAGAGCACTTTTTACCACGCGCACCCAACCAGAGCGACGGGAGGAGCACATTTCAGAAAACGTGCTCAGCTCGTCGAGAGAATGCGATTTAAGCAATAAAATTAAAAATGCACCTAAAACCTAAACCAAACGTTGCAGGTGCTTATTTCTTCGTGCGCAGTGGTCAACGCGGCACTCTCTAGCTGCCAGAAGCACTTTTTACTACGCGCACCCAACCAGAGCGACGGGAGGAGCACATTTCAGAAAACGTGCTCAGCTCGTCGAGAGAATGCGATTTAAGCAATAAAATAAAAAATGGACCTAAAACCTAAACCAAACGTTGCAGGTGCTTATTTCTTCGTGCGCAGTGGTCAACGCGGCACTCCCTAGCTGCCAGGAGCTCTTTTTACTGTGTGCACCCAACCAGAGCGACGGGAGGAGCACATTTGAGAAAACGTGCTCAGCTCGTCGAGAGAATGCGATTTAAGCAATAAAATAAAAAATGCACCTAAAACCTAAACCAAACGTTGCAGGTGCTTATTTCTTCGTGCGCAGTGGTCAACGCGGCACTCTCTAGCTGCCAGGAGCACTTTTTACTGTGCGCACCCAACCAGAGCGACGGGAGGAGCACATTTCAGAAAACGTGCTCAGCTCGTCGAGACAATGCGATTTAAGCAATAAAATTAAAAATGCACCTAAAACCTAAACCAAACGTTGCAGGTGCTTATTTCTTCGTGCGCAGTGGTCAACGCGGCACTCCCTAGCTGCCAGGAGCTCTTTTTACTGTGCGCACCCAACCAGAGCGACGGGAGGAGCACATTTCAGAAAACGTGCTCAGCTCGTCGAGAGAATGCGATTTAAGCAATAAAATTAAAAATACACCTAAAACCTAAACCAAACGTTGCAGGTGCTTATTTCTTCGTGCGCAGTGGTCAACGCGGAACTCCCTAGCTGCCAGGAGTTCTTTTTACTGTGCGCACCCAACCAGAGCGACGGGAGGAGCACATTTCAGAAAACGTGCTCAGCTCGTCGAGAAAATGCGATTTAAGCAATAAAATTAAAAATGCAGCTAAAACCTAAACAAAACGTTGCAGGTGCTTATTTCTTCGTGCGAAGTGCTCAACGCGGCACTCTCTAGCTGCCAGGAGCACTTTTTACTACGCGCACCCAACCAGAGCGACGGGAGGAGCATATTTCAGAAAACGTGCTCAGCTCGTCGAGAAAATGCGATTTAAGCAATAAAATTAAAAATGCACCTAAAACCTAAACCAAATGTTGCAGGTGCTTATTTCTTCGTGCGCAGTGGTCAACGCGGCACTCCCTAGCTGCCAGGAGCTCTTTTTACTGTGCGCACCCAACCAGAGCGACGGGAGGAGCACATTTCAGAAAACGTGCTCAGCTCGTCGAGAAAATGCGATTTAAGCAATAAGATTAAAAATGCACCTAAAACCTAAACCAAACGTTGCAGGTGCTTATTTCTTCATGCGCAGTGGTCAACGCGGCACTCTCTAGCTGCCAGGAGCAGTTTTTACTACGCGCACCCAACCAGAGCGACGGGAGGAGCACATTTCAGAAAACGTGCTCAGCTCGTCGAGAGAATGCGATTGAAGCATTAAAATAAAAAATGCACCTAAAACCTAAACCAAACGTTGCAGGTGCTTATTTCTTCGTGCGCAGTGGTCAACGCGGCACTCCCTAGCTGCCAGGAGCTCTTTTTACTGTGTGCACCCAACCAGAGTGACGGGAGGAGCACATTTCAGAAAACGTGCTCAGCTCGTCGAGAAAATGCGATTTAAGCAATAAAATTAAAAATGCACCTAAAACCTAAACCAAACGTTGCAGGTGCTTATTTCTTCATGCGCAGTGGTCAACGCGGCACTCTCTAGCGGCCAAGAGCACTTTTTACTATGCGCACCCAACCAGAGTGACGGGAGGAGCACATTTCAGAAAACGTGCTCAGCTCGTCGAGAAAATGCGATTTAAGCGATAAGATTAAAAATGCACCTAAAACATAAACCAAACGTTGCAGGTGCTTATTTCTTCGTGCGCAGTGGTCAACGCGGCACTCCCTAGCTGCCAGGAGCTCTTTTTACTGTGTGCACCCAACCAGAGCGACGGGAGGAGCACATTTCAGAAAACGTGCTCAGCTCGTCGAGAGAATGCGATTTAAGCAATAAAATAAAAAATGCACCTAAAACCTAAACCAAACGTTGCAGGTGCTTATTTCTTCGTGCGCAGTGGTCAACGCGGCACTCCCTAGCTGCCAGGAGCTCTTTTTACTGTGCGCACCCAACCAGAGCGACGGGAGGAGCACATTTCAGAAAACGTGCTCAGCTCGTCGAGAAAATGCGATTTAAGCAATAAAATTAAAAATGCACCTAAAACCTAAACCAAACGTTGCAGGTGCTTATTTCTTCATGCGCAGTGGTCAACGCGGCACTCTCTAGCTGCCAGGAGCACTTTTTACTACGCGCACCCAACCAGAGTGACGGGAGGAGCACATTTCAGAAAACGTGCTCAGCTCGTCGAGAGAATGCGATTTAAGCAATAAAATAAAAAATGGACCTAAAACCTAAACAAAACGTTGCAGGTGCTTATTTCTTCGTGCGCAGTGGTCAACGCGGCACTCCCTAGCTGCCAGGAGTTCTTTTTACTGTGTGCACCCAACCAGAGCGACGGGAGGAGCACATTTGAGAAAACGTGCTCAGCTCGTCGAGAGAATGCGATTTAAGCAATAAAATAAAAAATCCACCTAAAACCTAAACCAAACGTTGCAGGTGCTTATTTCTTCGTGCGCAGTGGTCAACGCGGAACTCCCTAGCTGCCAGGAGCTCTTTTTACTGTGCGCACCCAACCAGAGCGACGGGAGGAGCCCATTTCAGAAAAGGTGCTCAGCTCGTCGAGAAAATGCGATTTAAGCAATAAAATTAAAAATGCACCTAAAACCTAAACCAAACGTTGCAGGTGCTTATTTCTTCGTGCGCAGTGCTCAACGCGGCACTCCCTAGCTGCCAGGAGCACTTTTTACTGTGCGCACCCAACCAGAGTGACGGGAGGAGCACATTTCAGAAAACGTGCTCAGCTCGTCGAGAAAATGCGATTTAAGCAATAAAATTAAAAATGCACCTAAAACCTAAACCAAACGTTGCAGGTGCTTATTTCTTCATGCGCAGTGGTCAACGCGGCACTCTCTAGCTGCCAAGAGCACTTTTTACTGTGCGCACCCAACCAGAGTGACGAGAGGAGCACATTTCAGAAAACGTGCTCAGCTCGTCGAGAAAATGCGATTTAAGCAATAAAATTAAAAATGCACCTAAAACCTAAACCAAACGTTGCAGGTGCTTATTTCTTCATGTGCAGTGGTCAACGCGGCACTCCCGAGCTGCCAAGAGCACTTTTTACTATGCGCACCCAACCAGAGTGACGGGAGGAGCACATTTCAGGAAACGTGCTCAGCTCGTCGAGAAAATGCGATTTAAGCAATAAGATTAAAAATGCACCTAAAACCTAAATCAAACGTTGCAGGTGCTTATTTCTTCATGCGCAGTGGTCAACGCGGCACTCTCTAGCTGCCAGGAGCACTTTTTACTGTGCGCACCCAACCAGAGTGACGGAAGGAGCACATTTCAGAAAACGTACTCAGCTCGTCGAGAAAATGCGATTTAAGCAATAAAATTAAAAATGCACCTAAAACCTAAACCAAACGTTGCAGGTGCTTATTTCTTCATGCGCAGTGGTCAACGCGGCACTCCCGAGCTGCCAAGAGCACTTTTTACTGTGCGCACCCAACCAGAGCGACGGGAGGAGCACATTTCAGAAAACGTGCTCAGCTCGTCGAGAGAATGCGATTTAAGCAATAAAATTAAAAATGCACCTAAAACCTAAACCAAACGTTGCAGGTGCTTATTTCTTCGTGCGCAGTGGTCAACGCGGAACTCCCTAGCTTCCAGGAGCTCTTTTTTTTTCTGTGCGCACCCAACCAGAGCGACGGGAGGAGCACATTTCAGAAAACGTGCTCAGCTCGTCGAGAAAATGCGATTTGAGCAATAAGATTAAAAATGCACCTAAAACCTAAACCAAACGTTGCAGGTGCTTATTTCTTCGTGCGCAGTGGTCAACGCGGCACTCCCTAGCTGCCAGGAGCTCTTTTTACTGTGTGCACCCAACCAGAGCGACGGGAGGAGCACATTTCAGAAAACGTGCTCAGCTCGTCGAGAGAATGCGATTTAAGCAAAAAAATAAAAAATGCACCTAAAACCTAAACCAAACGTTGCAGGTGCTTATTTCTTCGTGCGCAGTGGTCAACGCGGCACTCCCTAGCTGCCAGGAGCTCTTTTTACTGTGCGCACCCAACCAGAGCGACGGGAGGAGCACATTTCAGAAAACGTGCTCAGCTCGTCGAGAAAATGCGATTTAAGCAATAAAATTAAAAATGCACCTAAAACCTAAACCAAACGTTGCAGGTGCATATTTCTTCATGCGCAGTGGTCAACGCGGCACTCTCTAGCTGCCAGGAGCACTTTTTACTACGCGCACCCAACCAGAGCGACGGGAGGAGCACATTTCAGAAAACGTGCTCAGCTCGTCGAGAGAATGCGATTTAAGCAATAAAATAAAAAATGGACCTAAAACCTGAACAAAACGTTGCAGGTGCTTATTTCTTCGTGCGCAGTGGTCAACGCGGCACTCCCTAGCTGCCAGGAGTTCTTTTTACTGTGTGCACCCAACCAGAGCGACGGGAGGAGCACATTTGAGAAAACGTGCTCAGCTCGTCGAGAGAATGCGATTTAAGCAATAAAATAAAAAATGCACCTAAAACCTAAACCAAACGTTGCAGGTGCTTATTTCTTCGTGCGCAGTGGTCAACGCGGAACTCCCTAGCTGCCAGGAGCTCTTTTTACTGTGCGCACCCAACCAGAGCGACGGGAGGAGCCCATTTCAGAAAAGGTGCTCAGCTCGTCGAGAAAATGCGATTTAAGCAATAAAATTAAAAATGCACCTAAAACCTAAACCAAACGTTGCAGGTGCTTATTTCTTCGTATGCAGTGCTCCAAGCGGGACTCCCTAGCTGCCAGGAGCACTTTTTACTGTGCGCACCCAACCAGAGTGACGGGAGGAGCACATTTCAGAAAACGTGCTCAGCTCGTTGAGAAAATGCGATTTAAGCAATAAAATTAAAAATGCACCTAAAACCTAAACCAAACGTTGCAGGTGCTTATTTCTTCATGCGCAGTGGTCAACGCGGCACTCTCTAGCTGCCAAGAGCACTTTTTACTGTGCGCACCCAACCAGAGTGACGAGAGGAGCACATTTCAGAAAACGTGCTCAGCTCGTCGAGAAAATGCGATTTAAGCAATAAAATTAAAAATGCACCTAAAACCTAAACCAAACGTTGCAGGTGCTTATTTCTTCGTGCGCAGTGCTCAACGCGGCACTCCCTAGCTGCCAAGAGCACTTTTTACCACGCGCACCCAACCAGAGCGACGGGAGGAGCACATTTCAGAAAACGTGCTCAGCTCGTCGAGAAAATGCGATTTAAGCAATAAAATTAAAAATGCACCTAAAACCTAAACCAAACGTTGCAGGTGCTTATTTCTTCATGCGCAGTGGTCAACGCGGCACTCTCTAGCTGCCGGGAGCACTTTTTACTACGCGCACCCAACCAGAGCGACGGGAGGAGCACATTTCAGAAAACGTGCTCAGCTCGTCGAGAGAATGCGATTTAAGCAATAAAATAAAAAATGGACCTAAAACCTAAACAAAACGTTGCAGGTGCTTATTTCTTCGTGCGCAGTGGTCAACGCGGCACTCCCTAGCTGCCAGGAGTTCTTTTTACTGTGTGCACCCAACCAGAGCGACGGGAGGAGCACATTTGAGAAAACGTGCTCAGCTCGTCGAGAGAATGCGATTTAAGCAATAAAATAAAAAATGCACCTAAAACCTAAACCAAACGTTGCAGGTGCTTATTTCTTCGTGCGCAGTGGTCAACGCGGAACTCCCTACCTGCCAGGAGCTCTTTTTATTGTGCGCACCCAACCAGAGCGACGGGAGGAGCCCATTTCAGAAAAGGTGCTCAGCTCGTCGAGAAAATGCGATTTAAGCAATAAAATTAAAAATGCACCTAAAACCTAAACCAAACGTTGCAGGTGCTTATTTCTTCGTGCGCAGTGCTCCACGCGGCACTCCCTAGCTGCCAGGAGCACTTTTTACTGTGCGCACCCAACCAGAGTGACGGGAGGAGCACATTTCAGAAAACGTGCTCAGCTCGTTGAGAAAATGCGATTTAAGCAATAAAATTAAAAATGCACCTAAAACCTAAACCAAACGTTGCAGGTGCTTATTTCTTCATGCGCAGTGGTCAACGCGGCACTCTCTAGCTGCCAAGAGCACTTTTTACTGTGCGCACCCAACCAGAGTGACGGGAGGAGCACATGTCAGAAAACGTGCTCAGCTCGTCGAGAGAATGCGATTTAAGCAATAAAATTAAAAATGCACCTAAAACCTAAACCAAACGTTGCAGGTGCTTATTTCTTCGTGCGCAGTGGTCAACGCGGAACTCCCTAGCTGCCAGGAGCTCTTTTTACTGTGCGCACCCAACCAGAGCGACGGGAGGAGCACATTTCAGAAAACGTGCTCAGCTCGTCGAGAAAATGCGATTTAAGCAATAAAATTAAAAATGCACCTAAAACCTAAACCAAACGTTGCAGGTGCTTATTTCTTCATGCGCAGTGGTCAACGCGGCACTCTCTAGCTGCCAGGAGCACTTTTTACTACGCGCACCCAACCAGAGCGACGGGAGGAGCACATTTCAGAAAACGTGCTCAGCTCGTCGAGAGAATGCGATTTAAGCAATAAAATAAAAAATGCACCTAAAACCTAAACCAAACGTTGCAGGTGCTTATTTCTTCGTGCGCAGTGGTCAACGCGGCACTCTCTAGCTGCCAGGAGCACTTTTTACTACGCGCACCCAACCAGAGCGACGGGAGGAGCACATTTCAGAAAACGTGCTCAGCTCGTCGAGAGAATGCGATTTAAGCAATAAAATAAAAAATGCACCTAAAACCTAAACCAAACGTTGCAGGTGCTTATTTCTTCGTGCGCAGTGGTCAACGCGGCACTCCCTAGCTCCCAGGAGCTCTTTTTACTGTGCGCACCCAACCAGAGCGACGGGAGGAGCACATTTCAGAAAACGTGCTCAGCTCGTCGAGAAAATGCGATTTAAGCAATAAAATTAAAAATGCACCTAAAACCTAAACCAAACGTTGCAGGTGCTTATTTCTTCATGCGCATTGGTCAACGCGGCACTCTCTAGCTGCCAGGAGCACTTTTTACTACGCGCACCCAACCAGAGCGACGGGAGGAGCACATTTCAGAAAACGTGCTCAGCTCGTCGAGAGAATGCGATTTAAGCAATAAAATAAAAAATGGACCTAAAACCTAAACCAAACGTTGCAGGTGCTTATTTCTTCGTGCGCAGTGGTCAACGCGGCACTCCCTAGCTGCCAGGAGCTCTTTTTACTGTGTGCACCCAACCAGAGCGACGGGAGGAGCACATTTGAGAAAACGTGCTCAGCTCGTCGAGAGAATGCGATTTAAGCAATAAAATAAAAAATGCACCTAAAACCTAAACCAAACGTTGCAGGTGCTTATTTCTTCGTGCGCAGTGGTCAACGCGGAACTCCGTAGCTGCCAGGAGCTCTTTTTACTGTGCGCACCCAACCAGAGCGACGGGAGGAGCACATTTCAGAAAACGTGCTCAGCTCGTCGAGAAAATGCGATTTAAGCAATAAAATTAAAAATGCACCTAAAACCTAAACCAAACGTTGCAGGTGCTTATTTCTTCATGCGCAGTGGTCAACGCGGCACTCTCTAGCTGCCAGGAGCACTTTTTACTACGCGCACCCAACCAGAGCGACGGGAGGAGCACATTTCAGAAAACGTGCTCAGCTCGTCGAGAGAATGCGATTTAAGCAATAAAATAAAAAATGCACCTAAAACCTAAACCAAACGTTGCAGGTGCTTATTTCTTCGTGCGCAGTGGTCAACGCGGCACTCCCTAGCTGCCAGGAGCTCTTTTTACTGTGTGCACCCAACCAGAGCGACGGGAGGAGCACATTTCAGAAAACGTGCTCAGCTCGTCGAGAGAATGCGATTTAAGCAATAAAATAAAAAATGCAACTAAAACCTAAACCAAACGTTGCAGGTGCTTATTTCTTCGTGCGCAGTGGTCAACGCAGAACTCCGTAGCTGCCAGGAGCTCTTTTTACTGTGCGCATCCAACCAGAGCGACGGGAGGAGCACATTTCAGAAAACGTGCTCAGCTTGTCGAGAAAATGCGATTTAAGCAATAAAATTAAAAATGCACCTAAAACCTAAACCAAACGTTGCAGGTGCTTATTTCTTCATGCGCAGTGGTCAACGCGGCACTCTCTAGCTGCCAGGAGCACTTTTTACTATGCGCGCCCAACCAGAGCGACGGGAGGAGCACATTTCAGAAAACGTGCTCAGCTCGTCGAGAAAATGCGATTCAAGCAATAAAATTAAAAATGCACCTAAAACCTAAACCAAACGTTGCAGGTGCTTATTTCTTCATGCGCAGTGGTCAACGCGGAACTCCCTAGCTGCCAGGAGCTCTTTTTTTCTGTGCGCACCCAACCAGAGCGACGGGAGGAGCACATTTCAGAAAACGTGCTCAGCTCGTCGAGACAATGCGATTTAAGCAATAAAATTAAAAATGCACCTAAAACCTAAACCAAACGTTGCAGGTGCTTATTTCTTCGTGCGCAGTGCTCAACGCGGCACTCCCTAGCTGCCAGGAGCACTTTTTACTGTGCGCACCCAACCAGAGTGACGGGAGGAGCACATTTCAGAAAACGTGCTCAGCTCGTCGAGAAAATGCGATTTAAGCAATAAAATTAAAAATGCAGCTAAAACCTAAACCAAACGTTGCAGGTGCTTATTTCTTCGTGCGTAGTGCTAAACGCGGCACTCCCTAGCTGCCAGGAGCACTTTTTACTGTGCGCACCCAACCAGAGTGACGGGAGTAGCACATTTCAGAAAACGTGCTCAGCTCGTCGAGAAAATGCGATTTAAGCAATAAAATTAAAAATGCACCTAAAACCTAAACCTAACGTTGCAGGTGCTTATTTCTTCATGCGCAGTGGTCAACGCGGCACTCTCTAGCTGCCAAGAGCACTTTTTACTGTGCGCACCCAACCAGAGCGACGGGAGGAGCACATTTCAGAAAACGTGCTCAGCTCGTCGAGAAAATGCGATTTAAGCAATAAGATTAAAAATGCACCTAAAACCTAAATCAAACGTTGCAGGTGCTTAATTCTTCATGCGCAGTGGTCAACGCGGCACTCTCTAGCTGCCAGGAACACTTTTTACTGTGCGCACCCAACCAGAGTGACGGGAGGAGCACATTTCAGAAAACGTGCTCAGCTCGTCGAGAAAATGCGATTTAAGCAATAAAATTAAAAATGCACCTAAAACCTAAACCAATCGTTGCAGGTGCTTATTTCTTCATGCGCAGTGGTCAACGCGGCACTCTCTAGCTGCCAAGAGCACTTTTTACTGTGCGCACCCAACCAGAGTGACGGGAGGAGCACATTTCAGAAAACGTGCTCAGCTCGTCGAGAAAATGCGATTTAAGCAATAAGATTAAAAATGCACCTAAAACCTAAACCAAACGTTGCAGGTGCTTATTTCTTCATGTGCAGTGGTCAACGCGGCACTCTCTAGCTGCCAGGATCACTTTTTACTACGCGTACCCAACCAGAGCGACGGGAGGAGCACATTTCAGAAAACGTGCTCAGCTCGTCGAGAGAATGCGATTTAAGCAATAAAATAAAAAATGCACCTAAAACCTAAACCAAATGTTGCAGGTGCTTATTTCTTCGTGCGCAGTGGTCAACGCGGCACTCCCTAGCTTCCAGGAGCTCTTTTTACTGTGCGCACCCAACCAGAGCGACGGGAGGAGCACATTTCAGAAAACGTGCTCAGCTTGTCGAGAGAATGCGATTTAAGCAATAAAATTAAAAATGCACCTAAAACCTAAACCAAACGTTGCAGGTGCTTATTTCTTCTTGCGCAGTGGTCAACGCGGCACTCTCTAGCTGCCAGGAGCACTTTTTACTATGCGCGCTCAACCAGAGCGACGGGAGGAGCACATTTCAGAAAACGTGCTCAGCTCGTCGAGAAAATGCGATTTAAGCAATACAATTAAATATGCACCTAAAACCTAAACCAAACGTTGCAGGTGCTTATTTCTTCATGCGCAGTGGTCAACGCGGCACTCCCGAGCTGCCAAGAGCTCTTTTTACTGTGCGCACCCAACCAGAGCGACGGGAGGAGCCCATTTCAGAAAAGGTGCTCAGCTCGTCGAGAAAATGCGATTTAAGCAATAAAATTAAAAATGCACCCAAAACCTAAACCAAACGTTGCAGGTGGTTATTTCTTCGTGCGCAGTGCTCAACGCGGCACTCCCTAGCTGCCAGGAGCACTTTTTACTGTGCGCACCCAACCAGAGTGACGGGAGGAGCACATTTCAGAAAACGTGCTCAGCTCGTCGAGAAAATGCGATTTAAGCAATAAAATTAAAAATGCTCCTAAAACCTAAACCAAACGTTGCAGGTGCTTATTTCTTCATGCGCAGTGGTCAACGCGGCACTCTCTAGCTGCCAGGAGCACTTTTTACTACGCGCACCCAACCAGAGCGACGGGAGGAGCACATTTCAGAAAACGTGCTCAGCTCGTCGAGAGAATGCGATTTAAGCAATAAAATTAAAAATGCACCTAAAACCTAAACCAAACGTTGCAGGTGCTTATTTCTTCGTGCGCAGTGGTCAACGCGGCACTCCCTAGCTGCCAGGAGCTCTTTTTACTGTGCGCACCCAACCAGAGTGACGGGAGGAGCACATTTCAGAAAACGTGCTCAGCTCGTCGAGAAAATGCGATTTAAGCAATAAAATTAAAAATGCACCTAAAACCTAAACCAAACGTTGCAGGTGCTTATTTCTTCATGCGCAGTGGTCAACGCGGCACTCTCTAGCTGCCAAGAGCACTTTTTACTGTGCGCACCCAACCAGAGCGACGGGAGGAGCACATTTCAGAAAACGTGCTCAGCTCGTCGAGAAAATGCGATTTAAGCAATAAAATTAAAAATGCACCTAAAACCTAAACCAAACGTTGCAGGTGCTTATTTCTTTGTGCGCAGTGGTCAACGCGGCACTCTTTAGCTGCCAAGAGCACTTTTTACTATGCGCACCCAACCAGAGTGACGGGAGGAGCACATTTCAGAAAACGTGCTCAGCTCGTCGAGAAAATGCGATTTAAGCAATAAAATTAAAAATGCACCTAAAACCTAAACCAAACGTTGCAGGTGCTTATTTCTTCGTGCGCAGTGGTCAACGCGGAACTCCCTAGCTGCCAGGAGCTCTTTTTACTGTGCGCACCCAACCAGAGCGACGGGAGGAGCACATTTCAGAAAACGTGCTCAGCTCGTCGAGACAATGCGATTTAAGCAATAAAATTAAAAATGCACCTAAAACCTAAACCAAACGTTGCAGGTGCTTATTTCTTCATGCGCAGTGGTCAACGCGGCACTCTCTAGCTGCCAGGAGCACTTTTTACTGTGTGCACCCAACCAGAGTGACGGGAGGAGCACATTTCAGAAAACGTGCTCAGCTCGTCGAGAAAATGCGATTTAAGCAATAAAATTAAAAATGCACTTAAAACCTAAACCAAACGTTGCAGGTGCTTATTTCTTCATGCGCAGTGGTCAACGCGGCACTCTCTAGCGGCCAAGAGCACTTTTTACTATGCGCACCCAACCAGAGTGACGGGAGGAGCACATTTCAGAAAACGTGCTCAGCTCGTCGAGAAAATGCGATTTAAGCAATAAAATTAAAAATGCAGCTAAAACCTAAACCAAACGTTGCAGGTGCTTATTTCTTCGTGCGTAGTGCTAAACGCGGCACTCCCTAGCTGCCAGGAGCTCTTTTTACTGTGTGCACCCAACCAGAGCGACGGGAGGAGCACATTTCAGAAAATGTGCTCAGCTCGTCGAGAGAATGCGATTTAAGCAATAAAATAAAAAATGCACCTAAAACCTAAACCAAACGTTGCAGGTGCTTATTTCTTCGTGCGCAGTGGTCAACGCGGCACTCCCTAGCTGCCAGGAGCTCTTTTTACTGTGCGCACCCAACCAGAGCGACGGGAGGAGCACATTTCAGAAAACGTGCTCAGCTCGTCGAGAAAATGCGATTTAAGCAATAAAATTAAAAATGCACCTAAAACCTAAACCAAACGTTGCAGGTGCTTATTTCTTCATGCGCAGTGGTCAACGCGGCACTCTCTAGCTGCCAGGAGCACTTTTTACTACGCGCACCCAACCAGAGCGACGGGAGGAGCACATTTCAGAAAACGTGCTCAGCTCGTCGAGAGAATGCGATTTAAGCAATAAAATAAAAAATGGACCTAAAACCTAAACAAAACGTTGCAGGTGCTTATTTCTTCGTGCGCAGTGGTCAACGCGGCACTCCCTAGCTGCCAGGAGTTCTTTTTACTGTGTGCACCCAACCAGAGCGACGGGAGGAGCACATTTGAGAAAACGTGCTCAGCTCGTCGAGAGAATGCGATTTAAGCAATAAAATAAAAAATCCACCTAAAACCTAAACCAAACGTTGCAGGTGCTTATTTCTTCGTGCGCAGTGGTCAACGCGGAACTCCCTAGCTGCCAGGAGCTCTTTTTACTGTGCGCACCCAACCAGAGCGACGGGAGGAGCCCATTTCAGAAAAGGTGCTCAGCTCGTCGAGAAAATGCGATTTAAGCAATAAAATTAAAAATGCACCTAAAACCTAAACCAAACGTTGCAGGTGCTTATTTCTTCGTGCACAGTGCTCAACGCGGCACTCCCTAGCTGCCAGGAGCACTTTTTACTGTGCGCACCCAACCAGAGTGACGGGAGGAGCACATTTCAGAAAACGTGCTCAGCTCGTCGAGAAAATGCGATTTAAGCAATAAAATTAAAAATGCACCTAAAACCTAAACCAAACGTTGCAGGTGCTTATTTCTTCATGCGTAGTGGTCAACGCGGCACTCTCTAGCTGCCAAGAGCACTTTTTACTGTGCGCACCCAACCAGAGTGACGAGAGGAGCACATTTCAGAAAACGTGCTCAGCTCGTCGAGAAAATGCGATTTAAGCAATAAAATTAAAAATGCACCTAAAACCTAAACCAAACGTTGCAGGTGCTTATTTCTTCATGTGCAGTGGTCAACGCGGCACTCCCGAGCTGCCAAGAGCACTTTTTACTATGCGCACCCAACCAGAATGACGGGAGGAGCACATTTCAGGAAACGTGCTCAGCTCGTCGAGAAAATGCGATTTAAGCAATAAGATTAAAAATGCACCTAAAACCTAAATCAAACGTTGCAGGTGCTTATTTCTTCATGCGCAGTGGTCAACGCGGCACTCTCTAGCTGCCAGGAGCACTTTTTACTGTGCGCACCCAACCAGAGTGACGGGAGGAGCACATTTCAGAAAACGTGCTCAGCTCGTCGAGAAAATGCGATTTAAGCAATAAAATTAAAAAAATGCACCTAAAACCTAAACCAAACGTTGCAGGTGCTTATTTCTTCATGCGCATTGGTCAACGCGGCACTCTCTAGCTGCCAGGAGCACTTTTTACTATGCGCGCCCAACCAGAGCGACGGGAGGAGCACATTTCAGAAAACGTGCTCAGCTCGTCGAGAAAATGCGATTTAAGCAATAAAATTAAAAATGCACCTAAAACCTAAACCAAACGTTGCAGGTGCTTATTTCTTCATGCGCAGTGGTCAACGCGGCACTCCCGAGCTGCCAAGAGCACTTTTTACTGTGCGCACCCAACCAGGTCGACGGGAGGAGCACATTTCAGAAAACGTGCTCAGCTCGTCGAGAGAATGCGATTTAAGCAATAAAATTAAAAATGCACCTAAAACCTAAACCAAACGTTGCAGGTGCTTATTTCTTCGTGCGCAGTGGTCAACGCGGAACTCCCTAGCTGCCAGGAGCACTTTTTACTGTGCGCACCCAACCAGAGTGACGGGAGGAGCACATTTCAGAAAACGTGCTCAGCTCGTCGAGAAAATGCGATTTAAGCAATAAAATTAAAAATGCAGCTAAAACCTAAACCAAACGTTGCAGGTGCTTATTTCTTCGTGCGCAGTGCTCAACGCGGCACTCCCTAGCTGCCAGGAGAACTTTTTACTGTGCGCACCCAACCAGAGTGACGGGAGGAGCACATTTCAGAAAACGTGCTCAGCTCGTCGAGAAAATGCGATTTAAGCAATAAAATTAAAAATGCACCCAAAACCTAAACCAAACGTTGCAGGTGGTTATTTCTTCAAGCGCAGTGGTCAACGCGGCACTCCCTAGCTGCCAAGAGCACTTTTTACTGTGCGCACCCAACCAGAGTGACGGGAGGAGCACATTTCAGAAAACGTGCTCAGCTCGTCGAGAAAATGCGATTTAAGCAATAAGATTAAAAATGCACCTAAAACCTAAACCAAACGTTGCAGGTGCTTATTTCTTCATGCGCAGTGGTCAACTCGGCACTCTCTAGCTGCCAGGAGCACTTTTTACTACGCGCACCCAACCAGATAGACGGGAGGAGCATATTTCAGAAAACGTGCTCAGCTCGTCGAGAGAATGCGATTTAAGCAATAAAATAAAAAATGCACCTAAAACCTAAACCAAACGTTGCAGGTGCTTATTTCTTCGTGCGCAGTGGTCAACGCGGCACTCCCTAGCTGCCAGGAGCTCTTTTTACTGTGCGCACCCAACCAGAGCGACGGGAGGAGCACATTTCAGAAAACGTGCTCAGCTCGTCGAGAAAATGCGATTTAAGCAATAAAATTAAAAATGCACCTAAAACCTAAACCAAACGTTGCAGGTGCTTATTTCTTCATGCGCAGTGGTCAACGCGGCACTCTCTAGCTGCCAGGAGCACTTTTTACTACGCGCACCCAACCAGAGCGACGGGAGGAGCACATTTCAGAAAACGTGCTCAGCTCGTCGAGAGAATGCTATTTAAGCAAAATAATAAAAAATGCACCTAAAACCTAAACCAAACGTTGCAGGTGCTTATTTCTTCGTGCGCAGTGGTCAACGCGGCACTCCCTAGCTGCCAGGAGCTCTTTTTACTGTGCGCACCCAACCAGAGCGACGGGAGGAGCACATTTCAGAAAACGTGCTCAGCTCGTCGAGAAAATGCGATTTAAGCAATAAAATCAAAAATGCACCTAAAACCTAAACCAAACGTTGCAGGTGCTTATTTCTTCGCGCGCAGTGGTCAACGCGGCACTCCCTAGCTGCCAGGAGCTCTTTTTACTGTGCGCACCCAACCAGAGTGACGGAAGGAGCACATTTCAGAAAACGTACTCAGCTCGTCGAGAAAATGCGATTTAAGCAATAAAATTAAAAATGCACCTAAAACCTAAACCAAACGTTGCAGGTGCTTATTTCTTTGTGCGCAGTGGTCAACGCGGCACTCTCTAGCTGCCAAGAGCACTTTTCACTATGCGCACCCAACCAGAGTGACGGGATGAGCACATTTCAGAAAACGTGCTCAGCTCGTCGAGAAAATGCGATTTAAGCAATAAAATTAAAAATGCACCTAAAACCTAAACCAAACGTTGCAGGTGCTTATTTCTTCATGCGCAGTGGTCAACGCGGCACTCTCTAGCTGCCAGGAGCACTTTTTACTATGCGCGCCCAACCAGAGCGACGGGAGGAGCACATTTCAGAAAACGTGCTCAGCTCGTCGAGAAAATGCGATTTAAGCAATAAAATTAAAAATGCACCTAAAACCTAAACCAAACGTTGCAGGTGCTTATTTCTTCATGCGCAGTGGTCAACGCGGCACTCCCGAGCTGCCAAGAGCACTTTTTACTGTGCGCACCCAACCAGAGCGACGGGAGGAGCACATTTCAGAAAACGTGCTCAGCTCGTCGAGAGAATGCGATTTAAGCAATAAAATTAAAAATGCACCTAAAACCTAAACCAAACGTTGCAGGTGCTTATTTCTTCGTGCGCAGTGGTCAACGCGGAACTCCCTAGCTTCCAGGAGCTCTTTTTTTTTCTGTGCGCACCCAACCAGAGCGACGGGAGGAGCACATTTCAGAAAACGTGCTCAGCTCGTCGAGAAAATGCGATTTAAGCAATAAGATTAAAAATGCACCTAAAACCTAAACCAAACGTTGCAGGTGCTTATTTCTTCGTGCGCAGTGGTCAACGCGGCACTCCCTAGCTGCCAGGAGCTCTTTTTACTGTGTGCACCCAACCAGAGCGACGGGAGGAGCACATTTCAGAAAACGTGCTCAGCTCGTCGAGAGAATGCGATTTAAGCAATAAAATAAAAAATGCACCTAAAACCTAAACCAAACGTTGCAGGTGCTTATTTCTTCGTGCGCAGTGGTCAACGCGGCACTCTCTAGCTGCCAAGAGCACTTTTTACTGTGCGCACCCAACCAGAGTGACGGGAGGAGCACATTTCAGAAAACGTGCTCAGCTCGTCGAGAAAATGCGATTTAAGCAATAAGAATAAAAATGCACCTAAAACCTAAACCAAACGTTGCAGGTGCTTATTTCTTCATGCGCAGTGGTCAACGCGGCACTCCCGAGCTGCCAAGAGCACTTTTTACCACGCGCACCCAACCAGAGCGACGGGAGGAGCACATTTCAGAAAACGTGCTCAGCTCGTCGAGAGAATGCGATTTAAGCAATAGAATTAAAAATGCACCTAAAACCTAAACCAAACGTTGCAGGTGCTTATTTCTTCGTGCGCAGTGGTCAACGCGGAACTCCCTAGCTGCCAGGAGCTCTTTTTACTGTGCGCACCCAACCAGAGCGACGGGAGGAGCACATTTCAGAAAACGTGCTCAGCTCGTCGAGAAAATGCGATTTAAGCAATAAAATTAAAAATGCAGCTAAAACCTAAACCAAACGTTGCAGGTGCTTATTTCTTCGTGCGCAGTGCTCAACGCGGCACTCCCTAGCTGCCAGGAGCACTTTTTACTATGCGCGCCCAACCAGAGCGACGGGAGGAGCACATTTCAGAAAACGTGCTCAGCTCGTCGAGAAAATGCGATTTAAGCAATAAAATTAAAAATGCACCTAAAACCTAAACCAAACGTTGCAGGTGCTTATTTCTTCATGCGCAGTGGTCAACGCGGCACTCCCGAGCTGCCAGGAGCACTTTTTACTATGCGCGCCCAACCAGAGCGACGGGAGGAGCACATTTCAGAAAACGTGCTCAGCTCGTCGAGAAAATGCGATTTAAGCAATAAAATTAAAAATGCACCTAAAACCTAAACCAAACGTTGCAGGTGCTTATTTCTTCGTGCGTAGTGCTCAACGCGGCACTCCCTAGCTGCCAGGAGCACTTTTTACTGTGCGCACCCAACCAGAGCGACGGGAGGAGCACATTTCGGAAAACGTGCTCAGCTCGTCGAGAGAATGCGATTTAAGCAATAAAATTAAAAATGCACCTAAAACCTAAACCAAACGTTGCAGGTGCTTATTTCTTCGTGCGCAGTGGTCAACGCGGCACTCTCTAGCTGCCAGGAGCACTTTTTACTACGCGCACCCAACCAGAGCGACGGGAGGAGCACATTTCAGAAAACGTGCTCAGCTCGTCGAGAGAATGCGATTTAAGCAATAAAATAAAAAATGGACCTAAAACCTAAACCAAACGTTGCAGGTGCTTATTTCTTCATGCGCAGTGGTCAACGCGGCACTCCCGAGCTGCCAAGAGCACTTTTTACTGTGTGCACCCAACCAGAGCGACGGGAGGAGCACATTTCAGAAAACGTGCTCAGCTCGTCGAGAGAATGCGATTTAAGCAATAAAATTAAAAATGCACCTAAAACCTAAACCAAACGTTGCAGGTGCTTATTTCTTCGTGCGCAGTGGTCAACGCGGAACTCGCTAGCTGCCAGGAGCTCTTTTTACTGTGCGCACCCAACCAGAGTGACGGGAGGAGCACATTTCAGAAAACGTGCTCAGCTCGTCGAGAAAATGCGATTTAAGCAATAAGAATAAAAATGCACCTAAAACCTAAACATAACGTTGCAGGTGCTTATTTCTTCATGCGTAGTGCTCAACGCGGCACTCCCTAGCTGCCAGGAGCACTTTTTACCACGCGCACCCAACCAGAGCGACGGGAGGAGCACATTTCAGAAAACGTGCTCAGCTCGTCGAGAGAATGCGATTTAAGCAATAAAATTAAAAATGCACCTAAAACCTAAACCAAACGTTGCAGGTGCTTATTTCTTCATGCGCAGTGGTCAACGCGGCACTCTCTAGCTGCCAAGAGCACTTTTTACTGTGCGCACCCAACCAGAGTGACGGGAGGAGCACATTTCAGAAAACGTGCTCAGCTCGTCGAGAAAGTGCGATTTAAGCAATAAGATTAAAAATGCACCTAAAACCTAAATCAAACGTTGCAGGTGCTTATTTCTTCATGCGCAGTGCTCAACGCGGCACTCCCTAGCTGCCAGGAGCACTTTTCACTATGCGCGCCCAACCAGAGCGACGGGAGGAGCACATTTCAGAAAACGTGCTCAGCTCGTCGAGAAAATGCGATTTAAGCAATAAAATTAAAAATGCACCTAAAACCTAAACCAAACGTTGCAGGTGCTTATTTCTTCATGCGCAGTGGTCAACGCGGCACTCTCTAGCTGCCAAGAGCACTTTTTACTGTGCGCACCCAACCAGAGTGACGGGAGGAGCACATTTCAGAAAACGTGCTCAGCTCGTCGAGAAAATGCGATTTAAGCAATAAGAATAAAAATGCACCTAAAACCTAAACCAAACGTTGCAGGTGCTTATTTCTTCATGCGCAGTGGTCAACGCGGCACTCCCGAGCTGCCAAGAGCACTTTTTACCACGCGCACCCAACCAGAGCGACGGGAGGAGCACATTTCAGAAAACGTGCTCAGCTCGTCGAGAGAATGCGATTTAAGCAATAGAATTAAAAATGCACCTAAAACCTAAACCAAACGTTGCAGGTGCTTATTTCTTCGTGCGCAGTGGTCAACGCGGAACTCCCTAGCTGCCAGGAGCTCTTTTTACTGTGCGCACCCAACCAGAGCGACGGGAGGAGCACATTTCAGAAAACGTGCTCAGCTCGTCGAGAAAATGCGATTTAAGCAATAAAATTAAAAATGCAGCTAAAACCTAAACCAAACGTTGCAGGTGCTTATTTCTTCGTGCGCAGTGCTCAACGCGGCACTCCCGAGCTGCCAAGAGCACTTTTTACTGTGCGCGCCCAACCAGAGCGACGGGAGGAGCACATTTCAGAAAACGTGCTCAGCTCGTCGAGAGAATGCGATTTAAGCAATAAAATTAAAAATGCACCTAAAACCTAAACCAAACGTTGCAGGTGCTTATTTCTTAATGCGCAGTGGTCAACGCGGCACTCTCTAGCTGCCAGGAGCACTTTTTACTACGCGCACCCAACCAGAGCGACGGGAGGAGCACATTTCAGAAAACGTGCTCAGCTCGTCGAGAGAATGCGATTTAAGCAATAAAATAAAAAATGGACCTAAAACCTAAACCAAACGTTGCAGGTGCTTATTTCTTTGTGCGCAGTGGTCAACGCGGCACTCCCTAGCTGCCAGGAGCTCTTTTTACTGTGTGCACCCAACCAGAGCGACGGGAGGAGCACATTTGAGAAAACGTGCTCAGCTCGTCGAGAGAATGCGATTTAAGCAATAAAATAAAAAATGCACCTAAAACCTAAACCAAACGTTGCAGGTGCTTATTTCTTCGTGCGCAGTGGTCAACGCGGCACTCTCTAGCTGCCAGGAGCACTTTTTACTGTGCGCACCCAACCAGAGCGACGGGAGGAGCACATTTCAGAAAACGTGCTCAGCTCGTCGAGACAATGCGATTTAAGCAATAAAATTAAAAATGCACCTAAAACCTAAACCAAACGTTGCAGGTGCTTATTTCTTCGTGCGCAGTGGTCAACGCGGCACTCCCTAGCTGCCAGGAGCTCTTTTTACTGTGCACACCCAACCAGAGCGACGGGAGGAGCACATTTCAGAAAACGTGCTCAGCTCGTCGAGAGAATGCGATTTAAGCAATAAAATTAAAAATACACCTAAAACCTAAACCAAACGTTGCAGGTGCTTATTTCTTCGTGCGCAGTGGTCAACGCGGAACTCCCTAGCTGCCAGGAGCTCTTTTTACTGTGCGCACCCAACCAGAGCGACGGGAGGAGCACATTTCAGAAAACGTGCTCAGCTCGTCGAGAAAATGCGATTTAAGCAATAAAATTAAAAATGCACCTAAAACCTAAACCAAGCGTTGCAGGTGCTTATTTCTTCATGCGCAGTGGTCAACGCGGAACTCTCTAGCTGCAAAGAGCACTTTTTACTGTGCGCACCCAACCAGAGTGACGGGAGGAGCACATTTCAGAAAACGTGCTCAGCTCGTCGAGAAAATGCGATTTAAGCAATAAGATTAAAAATGCACCTAAAACCTAAACCAAACGTTGCAGGTGCTTATTTCTTCATGCGCAGTGGTCAACGCGGCACTCTCTAGCTGCCAGGAGCACTTTTTACTACGCGCACCCAACCAGAGCGACGGGAGGAGCATATTTCAGAAAACGTGCTCAGCTCGTCGAGAGAATGCGATTTAAGCAATAAAATAAAAAATGCACCTAAAACCTAAACCAAACGTTGCAGGTGCTTATTTCTTCGTGCGCAGTGGTCAACGCGGCACTCCCTAGCTGCCAGGAGCTCTTTTTACTGTGCGCACCCAACCAGAGCGACGGGAGGAGCACATTTCAGAAAACGTGCTCAGCTCGTCGAGAAAATGCGATTTAAGCAATAAAATTAAAAATGCACCTAAAACCTAAACCAAACGTTGCAGGTGCTTATTTCTTCATGCGCAGTGGTCAACGCGGCACTCTCTAGCTGCCAGGAGCACTTTTTACTACGCGCACCCAACCAGAGCGACGGGAGGAGCACATTTCAGAAAACGTGCTCAGCTCGTCGAGAGAATGCGATTTAAGCAATAAAATAAAAAATGGACCTAAAACCTAAACAAAACGTTGCAGGTGCTTATTTCTTCGTGCGCAGTGGTCAACGCGGCACTCCCTAGCTGCCAGGAGTTCTTTTTACTGTGTGCACCCAACCAGAGCGACGGGAGGAGCACATTTGAGAAAACGTGCTCAGCTCGTCGAGAGAATGCGATTTAAGCAATAAAATAAAAAATGCACCTAAAACCTGAACCAAACGTTGCAGGTGCTTATTTCTTCGTGCGCAGTGGTCAACGCGGAACTCCCTAGCTGCCAGGAGCTCTTTTTACTGTGCGCACCCAACCAGAGCGACGGGAGGAGCCCATTTCAGAAAAGGTGCTCAGCTCGTCGAGAAAATGCGATTTAAGCAATAAAATTAAAAATGCACCTAAAACCTAAACCAAACGTTGCAGGTGCTTATTTCTTCGTGCGCAGTGCTCAACGCGGCACTCCCTAGCTGCCAGGAGCACTTTTTACTGTGCACACCCAACCAGAGTGACGGGAGGAGCACATTTCAGAAAACGTGCTCAGCTCGTCGAGAAAATGCGATTTAAGCAATAAAATTAAAAATGCACCTAAAACCTAAACCAAACGTTGCAGGTGCTTATTTCTTCATGCGCAGTGGTCAACGCGGCACTCTCTAGCTGCCAAGAGCACTTTTTACTGTGCGCACCCAACCAGAGTGACGAGAGGAGCACATTTCAGAAAACGTGCTCAGCTCGTCGAGAAAATGCGATTTAAGCAATAAAATTAAAAATGCACCTAAAACCTAAACCAAACGTTGCAGGTGCTTATTTCTTCATGCGCAGTGGTCAACGCGGCACTCCCGAGCTGCCAAGAGCACTTTTTACCACGCGCACCCAACCAGAGCGACGGGAGGAGCACATTTCAGAAAACGTGCTCAGCTCGTCGAGAGAATGCGATTTAAGCAATAAAATTAAAAATGCACCTAAAACCTAAACCAAACGTTGCAGGTGCTTATTTCTTCATGCGCAGTGGTCAACGCGGCACTCTCTAGCTGCCAGGAGCACTTTTTACTGTGTGCACCCAACCAGAGTGACGGGAGGAGCACATTTCAGAAAACGTGCTCAGCTCGTCGAGAAAATGCGATTTAAGCAATAAAATTAAAAATGCACCTAAAACCTAAACCAAACGTTGCAGGTGCTTATTTCTTCATGCGCAGTGGTCAACGCGGCACTCTCTGGCTGCAAAGAGCACTTTTTACTGTGCGCACCCAACCAGAGTGACGGGAGGAGCACATTTCAGAAAACGTGCTCAGCTCGTCGAGAAAATGCGATTTAAGCAATAAGATTAAAAATGCACCTAAAACCTAAACCAAACGTTGCAGGTGCTTATTTCTTCATGCGCAGTGGTCAACGCGGCACTCTCTAGCTGCCAGGAGCACTTTTTACTACGCGCACCCAACCAGAGCGACGGGAGGAGCATATTTCAGAAAACGTGCTCAGCTCGTCGAGAGAATGCGATTTAAGCAATAAAATAAAAAATGCACCTAAAACCTAAACCAAACGTTGCAGGTGCTTATTTCTTTGTGCGCAGTGGTCAACGCGGCACTCCCTAGCTGCCAGGAGCTCTTTTTACTGTGCGCACCCAACCAGAGCGACGGGAGGAGCACATTTCAGAAAACGTGCTCAGCTCGTCGAGAAAATGCGATTTAAGCAATAAAATTAAAATTGCACCTAAAACCTAAACCAAACGTTGCAGGTGCTTATTTCTTCATGCGCAGTGGTCAACGCGGCACTCTCTAGCTGCCAGGATCACTTTTTACTACGCGCACCCAACCAGAGCGACGGGAGGAGCACATTTCAGAAAACGTGCTCAGCTCGTCGAGAGAATGCGATTTAAGCAATAAAATAAAAAATGCACCTAAAACCTAAACCAAATGTTGCAGGTGCTTATTTCTTCGTGCGCAGTGGTCAACGCGGCACTCCCTAGCTGCCAGGAGCACTTTTTACTGTGCGCACCCAACCAGAGTGACGGGAGGAGCACATTTTAGAAAACGTGCTCATCTCGTCGAGAAAATACGATTTAAGCAATAAAATTAAAAATGCACCTAAAACCTAAACCAAACGTTGCAGGTGCTTATTTCTTCATGCGCAGTGGTCAACGCGGCACTCTCTAGCTGCCAGGAGCACTTTTTACTATGCGCGCCCAACCAGAGCGACGGGAGGAGCACATTTCAGAAAACGTGCTCAGCTCGTCGAGAGAATGCGATTTAAGCAATAAAATTAAAAATGCACCTAAAACCTAAACCAAACGTTGCAGGTGCTTATTTCTTCGTGCGCAGTGGTCAACGCGGCACTCCCTAGCTTCCAGGAGCTCTTTTTACTGTGCGCACCCAACCAGAGCGACGGGAGGAGCACATTTCAGAAAACGTGCTCAGCTTGTCGAGAGAATGCGATTTAAGCAATAAAATTAAAAATGCACCTAAAACCTAAACCAAACGTTGCAGGTGCTTATTTCTTCTTGCGCAGTGGTCAACGCGGCACTCTCTAGCTGCCAGGAGCACTTTTTACTATGCGCGCCCAACCAGAGCGACGGGAGGAGCACATTTCAGAAAACGTGCTCAGCTCGTCGAGAAAATGCGATTTAAGCAATACAATTAAAAATGCACCTAAAACCTAAAGCAAACGTTGCAGGTGCTTATTTCTTCATGCGCAGTGGTCAACGCGGAACTCCCGAGCTGCCAAGAGCACTTTTTACTGTGCGCACCCAACCAGAGCGACGGGAGGAGCACATTTCAGAAAACGTGCTCAGCTCGTCGAGAGAATGCAATTCAAGCAATAAAATCAAAAATGCACCTAAAACCTAAACCAAACGTTGCGGGTGCTTATTTCTTCATGCGCAGTGGTCAACGCGGCACTCCCTAGCTGCCAAGAGCACTTTTTACTTTGCACACCCAACCAGAGAGACGGGAGGAGCACATTTCAGAAAACGTGCTCAGCTCGTCAAGAAAATGCGATTTAAGCAATAAAATTAAAATTGCACCTAAAACCTAAACCAAACGTTGCAGGTGCTTATTTCTTCATGCGCAGTGGTCAACGCGGCACTCCCGAGCTGCCAAGAGCACTTTTTACTGTGCACACCCAACCAGAGCGACGGGAGGAGCACATGTCAGAAAACGTGCTCAGCTCGTCGAGAGAATGCGATTTAAGCAATAAAATTAAAAATGCACCTAAAACCTAAACCAAACGTTGCAGGTGCTTATTTCTTCGTGCGCAGTGGTCAACGCGGAACTCCCTAGCTGCCAGGAGCTCTTTTTACTGTGCGCACCCAACCAGAGCGACGGGAGGAGCACATTTCAGAAAACGTGCTCAGCTCGTCGAGAAAATGCGATTTAAGCAATAAAATTAAAAATGCACCTAAAACCTAAACCAAACGTTGCAGGTGCTTATTTCTTCATGCGCAGTGGTCAACGCGGCACTCTCTAGCTGCCAGGAGCACTTTTTACTACGCGCACCCAACCAGAGCGACGGGAGGAGCACATTTCAGAAAACGTGCTCAGCTCGTCGAGAGAATGCGATTTAAGCAATAAAATAAAAAATGCACCTAAAACCTAAACCAAACGTTGCAGGTGCTTATTTCTTCGTGCGCAGTGGTCAACGCGGCACTCTCTAGCTGCCAGGAGCACTTTTTACTACGCGCACCCAACCAGAGCGACGGGAGGAGCACATTTCAGAAAACGTGCTCAGCTCGTCGAGAGAATGCGATTTAAGCAATAAAATAAAAAATGCACCTAAAACCTAAACCAAACGTTGCAGGTGCTTATTTCTTCGTGCGCAGTGGTCAACGCGGCACTCCCTAGCTCCCAGGAGCTCTTTTTACTGTGCGCACCCAACCAGAGCGACGGGAGGAGCACATTTCAGAAAACGTGCTCAGCTCGTCGAGAAAATGCGATTTAAGCAATAAAATTAAAAATGCACCTAAAACCTAAACCAAACGTTGCAGGTGCTTATTTCTTCATGCGCATTGGTCAACGCGGCACTCTCTAGCTGCCAGGAGCACTTTTTACTACGCGCACCCAACCAGAGCGACGGGAGGAGCACATTTCAGAAAACGTGCTCAGCTCGTCGAGAGAATGCGATTTAAGCAATAAAATAAAAAATGGACCTAAAACCTAAACCAAACGTTGCAGGTGCTTATTTCTTCGTGCGCAGTGGTCAACGCGGCACTCCCTAGCTGCCAGGAGCTCTTTTTACTGTGTGCACCCAACCAGAGCGACGGGAGGAGCACATTTGAGAAAACGTGCTCAGCTCGTCGAGAGAATGCGATTTAAGCAATAAAATAAAAAATGCACCTAAAACCTAAACCAAACGTTGCAGGTGCTTATTTCTTCGTGCGCAGTGGTCAACGCGGAACTCCGTAGCTGCCAGGAGCTCTTTTTACTGTGCGCACCCAACCAGAGCGACGGGAGGAGCACATTTCAGAAAACGTGCTCAGCTCGTCGAGAAAATGCGATTTAAGCAATAAAATTAAAAATGCACCTAAAACCTAAACCAAACGTTGCAGGTGCTTATTTCTTCATGCGCAGTGGTCAACGCGGCACTCTCTAGCTGCCAGGAGCACTTTTTACTACGCGCACCCAACCAGAGCGACGGGAGGAGCACATTTCAGAAAACGTGCTCAGCTCGTCGAGAGAATGCGATTTAAGCAATAAAATAAAAAATGCACCTAAAACCTAAACCAAACGTTGCAGGTGCTTATTTCTTCGTGCGCAGTGGTCAACGCGGCACTCCCTAGCTGCCAGGAGCTCTTTTTACTGTGTGCACCCAACCAGAGCGACGGGAGGAGCACATTTCAGAAAACGTGCTCAGCTCGTCGAGAGAATGCGATTTAAGCAATAAAATAAAAAATGCAACTAAAACCTAAACCAAACGTTGCAGGTGCTTATTTCTTCGTGCGCAGTGGTCAACGCAGAACTCCGTAGCTGCCAGGAGCTCTTTTTACTGTGCGCATCCAACCAGAGCGACGGGAGGAGCCCATTTCAGAAAAGGTGCTCAGCTCGTCGAGAAAATGCGATTTAAGCAATAAAATTAAAAATGCACCCAAAACCTAAACCAAACGTTGCAGGTGGTTATTTCTTCGTGCGCAGTGCTCAACGCGGCACTCCCTAGCTGCCAGGAGCACTTTTTACTGTGCGCACCCAACCAGAGTGACGGGAGGAGCACATTTCAGAAAACGTGCTCAGCTCGTCGAGAAAATGCGATTTAAGCAATAAAATTAAAAATGCACCTAAAACCTAAACCAAACGTTGCAGGTGCTTATTTCTTCGTGCGCAGTGGTCAACGCGGCACTCTCTAGCTGCCAGGAGCACTTTTTACTACGCGCACCCAACCAGAGCGACGGGAGGAGCATATTTCAGAAAACGTGCTCAGCTCGTCGAGAGAATGCGATTTAAGCAATAAAATAAAAAATGCACCTAAAACCTAAACCAAACGTTGCAGGTGCTTATTTCTTTGTGCGCAGTGGTCAACGCGGCACTCCCTAGCTGCCAGGAGCTCTTTTTACTGTGCGCACCCAACCAGAGCGACGGGAGGAGCACATTTCAGAAAACGTGCTCAGCTCGTCGAGAAAATGCGATTTAAGCAATAAAATTAAAATTGCACCTAAAACCTAAACCAAACGTTGCAGGTGCTTATTTCTTCATGCGCAGTGGTCAACGCGGCACTCTCTAGCTGCCAGGAGCACTTTTTACTACGCGCACCCAACCAGAGCGACGGGAGGAGCACATTTCAGAAAACGTGCTCAGCTCGTCGAGAGAATGCTATTTAAGCAAAATAATAAAAAATGCACCTAAAACCTAAACCAAACGTTGCAGGTGCTTATTTCTTCGTGCGCAGTGGTCAACGCGGCACTCCCGAGCTGCCAAGAGCACTTTTTACTGTGCGCACCCAACCAGAGCGACGGGAGGAGCACATTTCAGAAAACGTGCTCAGCTCGTCGAGAGAATGCGATTTAAGCAATAAAATTAAAAATGCACCTAAAACCTAAACCAAACGTTGCAGGTGCTTATTTCTTCGTGCGCAGTGGTCAACGCGGAACTCCCTAGCTTCCAGGAGCTCTTTTTTTTTCTGTGCGCACCCAACCAGAGCGACGGGAGGAGCACATTTCAGAAAACGTGCTCAGCTCGTCGAGAAAATGCGATTTAAGCAATAAAATTAAAAATGCACCTAAAACCTAAACCAAACGTTGCAGGTGCTTATTTCTTCGTGCGCACTGGTCAACGCGGCACTCCCTAGCTGCCAGGAGCACTTTTTACTGTGCGCACCCAACCAGAGTGACGGGAGGAGCACATTTCAGAAAACGTGCTCAGCTCGTCGAGAAAATGCGATTTAAGCAATAAAATTAAAAATGCACCTAAAACCTAAACCAAACGTTGCAGGTGCTTATTTCTTCATGCGCAGTGGTCAACGCGGCACTCTCTAGCTGCCAAGAGCACTTTTTACTGTGCGCACCCAACCAGAGTGACGGGAGGAGCACATTTCAGAAAACGTGCTCAGCTCGTCGAGAAAATGCGATTTAAGCAATAAGATTAAAAATGCCCCTAAAACCTAAACCAAACGTTGCAGGTGCTTATTTCTTCATGCGCAGTGGTCAACGCGGCACTCTTGCTTCCAAGAGCACTTTTTACTACGCGCACCCAACCAGAGCGACGGGAGGAGCACATTTCAGAAAACGTGCTCAGCTCGTCGAGAGAATGCGATTTAAGCAATAAAATAAAAAATGGACCTAAAACCTAAACCAAACGTTGCAGGTGCTTATTTCTTCATGCGCAGTGGTCAACGCGGCACTCCCGAGTTGCCAAGAGCACTTTTTACTGTGCGCACCCAACCAGAGCGACGGGAGGAGCACATTTCAGAAAACGTGCTCAGCTTGTCGAGAAAATGCGATTTAAGCAATAAAATTAAAAATGCACCTAAAACCTAAACCAAACGTTGCAGGTGCTTATTTCTTCATGCGCAGTGGTCAACGCGGCACTCTCTAGCTGCCAGGAGCACTTTTTACTATGCGCGCCCAACCAGAGCGACGGGAGGAGCACATTTCAGAAAACGTGCTCAGCTCGTCGAGAAAATGCGATTTAAGCAATAAAATTAAAAATGCACCTAAAACCTAAACCAAACGTTGCAGGTGCTTATTTCTTCATGCGCAGTGGTCAACGCGGCACTCTCTAGCTGCCAGGAGCACTTTTTACTACGCGCACCCAACCAGAGCGACGGGAGGAGCACATTTCAGAAAACGTGCTCAGCTCGTCGAGAGAATGCGATTTAAGCAATAAAATAAAAAATGCACCTAAAACCTAAACCAAACGTTGCAGGTGCTTATTTCTTCGTGCGCAGTGGTCAACGCGGCACTCCCTAGCTGCCAGGAGCTCTTTTTACTGTGTGCACCCAACCAGAGCGACGGGAGGAGCACATTTCAGAAAACGTGCTCAGCTCGTCGAGAGAATGCGATTTAAGCAATAAAATAAAAAATGCACCTAAAACCTAAACCAAACGTTGCAGGTGCTTATTTCTTCGTGCGCAGTGGTCAACGCGGAACTCCCTAGCTGCCAGGAGCTCTTTTTACTGTGCGCACCCAACCAGAGCGACGGGAGGAGCCCATTTCAGAAAGCGTGCTCAGCTCGTCGAGAAAATGCGATTTAAGCAATAAAATTAAAAATGCACCTAAAACCTAAACCAAACGTTGCAGGTGCTTATTTCTTCATGCGCAGTGGTCAACGCGGCACTCTCTAGCTGCCAAGAGCACTTTTTACTGTGCGCACCCAACCAGAGTGACGGGAGGAGCACATTTCAGAAAACGTGCTCAGCTCGTCGAGAAAATGCGATTTAAGCAATAAGATTAAAAATGCACCTAAAACCTAAACCAAACGTTGCAGGTGCTTATTTCTTCATGCGCAGTGGTCAACGCGGCACTCTCTAGCTGCCAGGAGCACTTTTTACTACGCGCACCCAACCAGAGCGACGGGAGGAGCACATTTCAGAAAACGTGCTCAGCTCGTCGAGAGAATGCGATTCAAGCAATAAAATAAAAAATGCACCTAAAACCTAAACCAAACGTTGCAGGTGCTTATTTCTTCGTGCGCAGTGGTCAACGCGGCACTCCCTAGCTGCCAGGAGCTCTTTTTACTGTGCGCACCCAACCAGAGCGACGGGAGGAGCACATTTCAGAAAACGTGCTCAGCTCGTCGAGAAAATGCGATTTAAGCAATAAAATTAAAAATGCACCTAAAACCTAAACCAAACGTTGCAGGTGCTTATTTCTTCATGCGCATTGGTCAACGCGGCACTCTCTAGCTGCCAGGAGCACTTTTTACTACGCGCACCCAACCAGAGCGACGGGAGGAGCACATTTCAGAAAACGTGCTCAGCTCGTCGAGAGAATGCGATTTAAGCAATAAAATAAAAAATGGACCTAAAACCTAAACCAAACGTTGCAGGTGCTTATTTCTTCGTGCGCAGTGGTCAACGCGGCACTCCCTAGCTGCCAGGAGCTCTTTTTACTGTGTGCACCCAACCAGAGCGACGGGAGGAGCACATTTCAGAAAACGTGCTCAGCTTGTCGAGAAAATGCGATTTAAGCAATAAAATTAAAAATGCACCTAAAACCTAAACCAAACGTTGCAGGTGCTTATTTCTTCATGCGCAGTGGTCAACGCGGCACTCCCGAGCTGCCAAGAGCACTTTTTACTGTGCGCACCCAACCAGAGCGAGGGGAGGAGCACATTTCAGAAAACGTGCTCAGCTCGTCGAGAGAATGCGATTTAAGCAATAAATTAAAAAATGGACCTAAAACCTAAACCAAACGTTGCAGGTGCTTATTTCTTCGTGCGCAGTGGTCAACGCGGCACTCCCTAGCTGCCAGGAGCTCTTTTTACTGTGTGCACCCAACCAGAGCGACGGGAGGAGCACATTTGAGAAAACGTGCTCAGCTCGTCGAGAGAATGCGATTTAAGCAATAAAATAAAAAATGCACCTAAAACCTAAACCAAACGTTGCAGGTGCTTATTTCTTCGTGCGCAGTGGTCAACGCGGAACTCCCTTGCTGCCAGGAGCTGTTTTTACTGTGCGCACCCAACCAGAGCGACGGGAGGAGCCCATTTCAGAAAAGGTGCTCAGCTCGTCGAGAAAATGCGATTTAAGCAATAAAATTAAAAATGCACCTAAAACCTAAACCAAACGTTGCAGGTGCTTATTTCTTCGTGCGCAGTGCTCAACGCGGCACTCCCTAGCTGCCAGGAGCACTTTTTACTGTGCGCACCCAACCAGAGTGACGGGAGGAGCACATTTCAGAAAACGTGCTCAGCTCGTCGAGAAAATGCGATTTAAGCAATAAAATTAAAAATGCACCTAAAACCTAAACCAAACGTTGCAGGTGCTTATTTCTTCATGCGCAGTGGTCAACGCGGCACTCTCTAGCTGCCAAGAGCACTTTTTACTGTGCGCACCCAACCAGAGTGACGGGAGGAGCACATTTCAGAAAACGTGCTCAGCTCGTCGAGAAAATGCACTTTAAGCAATAAAATTAAAAATGCACCTAAAACCTAAACCAAACGTTGCAGGTGCTTATTTCTTCGTGCGCAGTGCTCAACGCGGCACTCCCTAGCTGCCAGGAGCACTTTTTACTGTGCGCACCCAACCAGAGTGACGGGAGGAGCACATTTCAGAAAACGTGCTCAGCTCGTCGAGAAAATGCGATTTAAGCAATAAAATTAAAAATGCACCTAAAACCTAAACCAAACGTTGCAGGTGCTTATTTCTTCATGCGCAGTGGTCAACGCGGCACTCTCTAGCTGCCAAGAGCACTTTTTACTGTGCGCACCCAACCAGAGCGACGGGAGGAGCACATTTCAGAAAACGTGCTCAGCTCGTCGAGAAAATGCGATTTAAGCAATAAAATTAAAAATGCACCTAAAACCTAAACCAAACGTTGCAGGTGGTTATTTCTTCATGTGCAGTGGTCAACGCGGCACTCTCTAGCTGCCAGGAGCACTTTTTACTATGCGCGCACAACCAGAGCGACGGGAGGAGCACATTTCAGAAAACGTGCTCAGCTCGTCGAGAAAATGCGATTTAAGCAATAAAATTTAAAATGCACCTAAAACCTAAACCAAACGTTGCAGGTGCTTATTTCTTCATGCGCAGTGGTCAACGCGGCACTCTCTAGCTGCCAGGAGCACTTTTTACTACGCGCAACCAACCAGAGCGACGGGAGGAGCACATTTCAGAAAACGTGCTCAGCTCGTCGAGAGAATGCGATTTAAGCAATAAAATAAAAAATGCACCTAAAACCTAAACCAAACGTTGCAGGTGCTTATTTCTTCGTGCGCAGTGGTCAACGCGGCACTCCCTAGCTGCCAGGAGCTCTTTTTACTGTGCGCACCCAACCAGAGCGACGGGAGGAGCACATTTCAGAAAACGTGCTCAGCTCGTCGAGAAAATGCGATTTAAGCAATAAAATTAAAAATGCACCTAAAACCTAAACCAAACGTTGCAGGTGCTTATTTCTTCATGCGCAGTGGTCAACGCGGCACTCTCTAGCTGCCAGGAGCACTTTTTACTACGCGCACCCAACCAGAGCGACGGGAGGAGCACATTTCAGAAAACGTGCTCAGCTCGTCGAGAGAATGCGATTTAAGCAATAAAATAAAAAATGGACCTAAAACCTAAACCAAACGTTGCAGGTGCTTATTTCTTCGTGCGCAGTGGTCAACGCGGCACTCCCTAGCTGCCAGGAGCTCTTTTTACTGTGTGCACCCAACCAGAGCGACGGGAGGAGCACATTTGAGAAAACGTGCTCAGCTCGTCGAGAGAATGCGATTTAAGCAATAAAATAAAAAATGCACCTAAAACCTAAACCAAACGTTGCAGGTGCGTATTTCTTCGTGCGCAGTGGTCAACGCGGCACTCTCTAGCTGCCAGGAGCACTTTTTACTATGCGCGCCCAACCAGAGCGACGGGAGGAGCACATTTCAGAAAACGTGCTCAGCTCGTCGAGAAAATGCGATTTAAGCAATAAAATTAAAAATGCACCTAAAACCTAAACCAAACGTTGCAGGTGCTTATTTCTTCATGCGCAGTGGTCAACGCGGCACTCTCTAGCTGCCAAGAGCACTTTTTACTGTGCGCACCCAACCAGAGTGACGGGAGGAGCACATTTCAGAAAACGTGCTCAGCTCGTCGAGAAAGTGCGATTTAAGCAATAAGATTAAAAATGCACCTAAAACCTAAATCAAACGTTTCAGGTGCTTATTTCTTCATGCGCAGGGGTCAACGCGGCACTCTCTAGCTGCCAGGAGCACTTTTTACTGTGCGCACCCAACCAGAGTGACGGGAGGAGCACATTTCAGAAAACGTGCTCAGCTCGTCGAGAAAATGCGATTTAAGCAATAAAATTAAAAATGCACTTAAAACCTAAACCAAACGTTGCAGGTGCTTATTTCTTCATGCGCAGTGGTCAACGCGGCACTCTCTAGCGGCCAAGAGCACTTTTTACTGTGCGCACCCAACCAGAGTGACGGGAGGAGCACATTTCAGAAAACGTGCTCAGCTCGTCGAGAAAATGCGATTTAAGCAATAAGATTAAAAATGCACCTAAAACCTAAACCAAACGTTGCAGGTGCTTATTTCTTCGTGCGCAGTGGTCAACGCGGCACTCCCTAGCTGCCAGGAGCTCTTTTTACTGTGTGCACCCAACCAGAGCGACGGGAGGAGCACATTTGAGAAAACGTGCTCAGCTCGTCGAGAGAATGCGATTTAAGCAATAAAATAAAAAATGCACCTAAAACCTAAACCAAACGTTGCAGGTGCTTATTTCTTCGTGCGCAGTGGTCAACGCGGCACTCTCTAGCTGCCAGGAGCACTTTTTACTATGCGCGCCCAACCAGAGCGACGGGAGGAGCACATTTCAGAAAACGTGCTCAGCTCGTCGAGAAAATGCGATTTAAGCAATAAAATTAAGAATGCACCTAAAACCTAAACCAAACGTTGCAGGTGCTTATTTCTTCATGCGCAGTGGTCAACGCGGCACTCTCTAGCTGCCAAGAGCACTTTTTACGGTGCGCACCCAACCAGAGTGACGGGAGGAGCACATTTCAGAAAACGTGCTCAGCTCGTCGAGAAAGTGCGATTTAAGCAATAAGATTAAAAATGCACCTAAAACCTAAATCAAACGTTGCAGGTGCTTATTTCTTCGTGCGCAGTGCTCAACGCGGCACTCCCTAGCTGCCAGGAGCACTTTTTACTGTGCGCACCGAACCAGAGTGACGGGAGGAGCACATTTCAGAAAACGTGCTCAGCTCGTCGAGAAAATGCGATTTAAGCAATAAAATTAAAAATGCACCTAAAACCTAAACCAAACGTTGCAGGTGCTTATTTCTTCATGCGCAGTGGTCAACGCGGCACTCTCTAGCTGCCAAGAGCACTTTTTACTGTGCGCACCCAACCAGAGTGACGGGAGGAGCACATTTCAGAAAACGTGCTCAGCTCGTCGAGAAAATGCACTTTAAGCAATAAAATTAAAAATGCACCTAAAACCTAAACCAAACGTTGCAGGTGCTTATTTCTTCGTGCGCAGTGGTCAACGCGGAACTCCCTTGCTGCCAGGAGCTGTTTTTACTGTGCGCACCCAACCAGAGCGACGGGAGGAGCCCATTTCAGAAAAGGTGCTCAGCTCGTCGAGAAAATGCGATTTAAGCAATAAAATTAAAAATGCACCTAAAACCTAAACCAAACGTTGCAGGTGCTTATTTCTTCGTGCGCAGTGGTCAACGCGGAACTCCCTTGCTGCCAGGAGCTGTTTTTACTGTGCGCACCCAACCAGAGCGACGGGAGGAGCCCATTTCAGAAAAGGTGCTCAGCTCGTCGAGAAAATGCGATTTAAGCAATAAAATTAAAAATGCACCTAAAACCTAAACCAAACGTTGCAGGTGCTTATTTCTTCGTGCGCAGTGCTCAACGCGGCACTCCCTAGCTGCCAGGAGCACTTTTTACTGTGCGCACCCAACCAGAGTGACGGGAGGAGCACATTTCAGAAAACGTGCTCAGCTCGTCGAGAAAATGCGATTTAAGCAATAAAACTAAAAATGCACCTAAAACCTAAACCAAACGTTGCAGGTGCTTATTTCTTCATGCGCAGTGGTCAACGCGGCACTCTCTAGCTGCCAAGAGCACTTTTTACTGTGCGCACCCAACCAGAGTGACGGGAGGAGCACATTTCAGAAAACGTGCTCAGCTCGTCGAGAAAATGCACTTTAAGCAATAAAATTAAAAATGCACCTAAAACCTAAACCAAACGTTGCAGGTGCTTATTTCTTCGTGCGCAGTGCTCAACGCGGCACTCCCTAGCTGCCAGGAGCACTTTTTACTGTGCGCACCCAACCAGAGTGACGGGAGGAGCACATTTCAGAAAACGTGCTCAGCTCGTCGAGAAAATGCGATTTAAGCAATAAAATTAAAAATGCACCTAAAACCTAAACCAAACGTTGCAGGTGCTTATTTCTTCATGCGCAGTGGTCAACGCGGCACTCTCTAGCTGCCAAGAGCACTTTTTACTGTGCGCACCCAACCAGAGCGACGGGAGGAGCACATTTCAGAAAACGTGCTCAGCTCGTCGAGAAAATGCGATTTAAGCAATAAAATTAAAAATGCACCTAAAACCTAAACCAAACGTTGCAGGTGCTTATTTCTTCATGTGCAGTGGTCAACGCGGCACTCTCTAGCTGCCAGGAGCACTTTTTACTATGCGCGCACAACCAGAGCGACGGGAGGAGCACATTTCAGAAAACGTGCTCAGCTCGTCGAGAAAATGCGATTTAAGCAATAAAATTTAAAATGCACCTAAAACCTAAACCAAACGTTGCAGGTGCTTATTTCTTTGTGCGCAGTGGTCAACGCGGCACTCTTTAGCTGCCAAGAGCACTTTTTACTATGCGCACCCAACCAGAGTGACGGGAGGAGCACATTTCAGAAAACGTGCTCAGCTCGTCGAGAAAATGCGATTTAAGCAATAAAATTAAAAATGCACCTAAAACCTAAACCAAACGTTGCAGGTGCTTATTTCTTCGTGCGCAGTGGTCAACACGGAACTCCCTAGCTGCCAGGAGCTCTTTTTACTGTGCGCACCAAACCAGAGCGACGGGAGGAGCACATTTCAGAAAACGTGCTCAGCTCGTCGAGACAATGCGATTTAAGCAATAAAATTAAAAATGCACCTAAAACCTAAACCAAACGTTGCAGGTGCTTATTTCTTCATGCGCAGTGGTCAACGCGGCACTCTCTAGCTGCCAGGAGCACTTTTTACTGTGTGCACCCAACCAGAGTGACGGGAGGAGCACATTTCAGAAAACGTGCTCAGCTCGTCGAGAAAATGCGATTTAAGCAATAAAATTAAAAATGCACTTAAAACCTAAACCAAACGTTGCAGGTGCTTATTTCTTCATGCGCAGTGGTCAACGCGGCACTCTCTAGCGGCCAAGAGCACTTTTTACTGTGCGCACCCAACCAGAGTGACGGGAGGAGCACATTTCAGAAAACGTGCTCAGCTCGTCGAGAAAATGCGATTTAAGCAATAAGATTAAAAATGCACCTAAAACCTAAACCAAACGTTGCAGGTGCTTATTTCTTCATGCGCAGTGGTCAACGCGGCACTCTCTAGCTGCCAGGAGCACTTTTTACTACGCGTACCCAACCAGAGCGACGGGAGGAGCACATTTCAGAAAACGTGCTCAGCTCGTCGAGAGAATGCGATTTAAGCAATAAAATAAAAAATGCACCTAAAACCTAAACCAAACGTTGCAGGTGCTTATTTCTTCGTGCGCAGTGGTCAACGCGGCACTCCCTAGCTGCCAGGAGCTCTTTTTACTGTGCGCACCCAACCAGAGCGACGGGAGGAGCACATTTCAGAAAACGTGCTCAGCTCGTCGAGAAAATGCGATTTAAGCAATAAAATTAAAAATGCACCTAAAACCTAAACCAAACGTTGCAGGTGCTTATTTCTTCATGCGCAGTGGTCAACGCGGCACTCTCTAGCTGCCAGGAGCACTTTTTACTACGCGCACCCAACCAGAGCGACGGGAGGAGCACATTTCAGAAAACGTGCTCAGCTCGTCGAGAGAATGCGATTTAAGCAATAAAATAAAAAATGGACCTAAAACCTAAACCAAACGTTGCAGGTGCTTATTTCTTCGTGCGCAGTGGTCAACGCGGCACTCCCTAGCTGCCAGGAGCTCTTTTTACTGTGTGCACCCAACCAGAGCGACGGGAGGAGCACATTTGAGAAAACGTGCTCAGCTCGTCGAGAGAATGCGATTTAAGCAATAAAATAAAAAATGCACCTAAAACCTAAACCAAACGTTGCAGGTGCTTATTTCTTCGTGCGCAGTGGTCAACGCGGCACTCTCTAGCTGCCAGGAGCACTTTTTACTATGCGCGCCCAACCAGAGCGACGGGAGGAGCACATTTCAGAAAACGTGCTCAGCTCGTCGAGAAAATGCGATTTAAGCAATAAAATTAAGAATGCACCTAAAACCTAAACCAAACGTTGCAGGTGCTTATTTCTTCATGCGCAGTGGTCAACGCGGCACTCTCTAGCTGCCAAGAGCACTTTTTACGGTGCGCACCCAACCAGAGTGACGGGAGGAGCGCATTTCAGAAAACGTGCTCAGCTCGTCGAGAAAGTGCGATTTAAGCAATAAGATTAAAAATGCACCTAAAACCTAAATCAAACGTTGCAGGTGCTTATTTCTTCATGCGCAGGGGTCAACGCGGCACTCTCTAGCTGCCAGGAGCACTTTTTACTGTGCGCACCCAACCAGAGTGACGGGAGGAGCACATTTCAGAAAACGTGCTCAGCTCGTCGAGAAAATGCGATTTAAGCAATAAAATTAAAAATACACCTAAAACCTAAACCAAACGTTGCAGGTGCTTATTTCTTCATGCGCAGTGGTCAACGCGGCACTCTCTAGCTGCCAAGAGCACTTTTTACTGTGCGCACCCAACCAGAGTGACGGGAGGAGCACATTTCAGAAAACGTGCTCAGCTCGTCGAGAAAATGCAATTTAAGCAATAAGATTAAAAATGCACCTAAAACCTAAACCAAACGTTGCAGGTGCTTATTTCTTCATGCGCAGTGGTCAACGCGGCACTCCCGAGCTGCCAAGAGCACTTTTTACCACGCGCACCCAACCAGAGCGACGGGAGGAGCACATTTCAGAAAACGTGCTCAGCTCGTCGAGAGAATGCTATTTAAGCAATAGAATTAAAAATGCACCTAAAACCTAAACCAAACGTTGCAGGTGCTTATTTCTTCGTGCGCAGTGGTCAACGCGGAACTCCCTAGCTGCCAGGAGCTCTTTTTACTGTGCGCACCCAACCAGAGCGACGGGAGGAGCACATTTCAGAAAACGTGCTCAGCTCGTCGAGAAAATGCGATTTAAGCAATAAAATTAAAAATGCAGCTAAAACCTAAACCAAACGTTGCAGGTGCTTATTTCTTCGTGCGCAGTGCTCAACGCGGCACTCCCTAGCTGCCAGGAGCACTTTTTACTATGCGCGCCCAACCAGAGCGACGGGAGGAGCACATTTCAGAAAACGTGCTCAGCTCGTCGAGAAAATGCGATTTAAGCAATAAAATTAAAAATGCACCTAAAACCTAAACCAAACGTTGCAGGTGCTTATTTCTTCATGCGCAGTGGTCAACGCGGCACTCCCGAGCTGCCAAGAGCACTTTTTACTGTGCGCACCCAACCAGAGCGACGGGAGGAGCACATTTCAGAAAACGTGCTCAGCTCGTCGAGAGAATGCGATTTAAGCAATAAAATTAAAAATGCACCTAAAACCTAAACCAAACGTTGCAGGTGCTTATTTCTTCGTGCGCAGTGGTCAACGCGGCACTCTCTAGCTGCCAGAAGCACTTTTTACTACGCGCACCCAACCAGAGCGACGGGAGGAGCACATTTCAGAAAACGTGCTCAGCTCGTCGAGAGAATGCGATTTAAGCAATAAAATAAAAAATGGACCTAAAACCTAAACCAAACGTTGCAGGTGCTTATTTCTTCGTGCGCAGTGGTCAACGCGGCACTCCCTAGCTGCCAGGAGCTCTTTTTACTGTGTGCACCCAACCAGAGCGACGGGAGGAGCACATTTGAGAAAACGTGCTCAGCTCGTCGAGAGAATGCGATTTAAGCAATAAAATAAAAAATGCACCTAAAACCTAAACCAAACGTTGCAGGTGCTTATTTCTTCGTGCGCAGTGGTCAACGCGGCACTCTCTAGCTGCCAGGAGCACTTTTTACTGTGCGCACCCAACCAGAGCGACGGGAGGAGCACATTTCAGAAAACGTGCTCAGCTCGTCGAGACAATGCGATTTAAGCAATAAAATTAAAAATGCACCTAAAACCTAAACCAAACGTTGCAGGTGCTTATTTCTTCGTGCGCAGTGGTCAACGCGGCACTCCCTAGCTGCCAGGAGCTCTTTTTACTGTGCGCACCCAACCAGAGCGACGGGAGGAGCACATTTCAGAAAACGTGCTCAGCTCGTCGAGAGAATGCGATTTAAGCAATAAAATTAAAAATACACCTAAAACCTAAACTAAACGTTGCAGGTGCTTATTTCTTCGTGCGCAGTGGTCAACGCGGAACTCCCTAGCTTCCAGGAGTTCTTTTTACTGTGCGCACCCAACCAGAGCGACGGGAGGAGCACATTTCAGAAAACGTGCTCAGCTCGTCGAGAAAATGCGATTTAAGCAATAAAATTAAAAATGCAGCTAAAACCTAAACCAAACGTTGCAGGTGCTTATTTCTTCGTGCGAAGTGCTCAACGCGGCACTCCCTAGCTGCCAGGAGCACTTTTTACTGTGCGCACCCAACCAGAGTGACGGGAGGAGCACATTTCAGAAAACGTGCTCAGCTCGTCGAGAAAATGCGATTTAAGCAATAAGATTAAAAATGCACCTAAAACCTAAACCAAACGTTGCAGGTGCTTATTTCTTCATGCGCAGTGGTCAACGCGGCACTCTCTAGCTGCCAGGAGCACTTTTTACTACGCGCACCCAACCAGAGCGACGGGAGGAGCATATTTCAGAAAACGTGCTCAGCTCGTCGAGAGAATGCGATTTAAGCAATAAAATAAAAAATGCACCTAAAACCTAAACCAAACGTTGCAGGTGCTTATTTCTTCGTGCGCAGTGGTCAACGCGGCACTCCCTAGCTGCCAGGAGCTCTTTTTACTGTGCGCACCCAACCAGAGCGACGGGAGGAGCACATTTCAGAAAACGTGCTCAGCTCGTCGAGAAAATGCGATTTAAGCAATAAAATTAAAAATGCACCTAAAACCTAAACCAAACGTTGCAGGTGCTTATTTCTTCATGCGCAGTGGTCAACGCGGCACTCTCTAGCTGCCAAGAGCACTTTTTACTGTGCGCACCCAACCAGAGTGACGAGAGGAGCACATTTCAGAAAACGTGCTCAGCTCGTCGAGAAAATGCGATTTAAGCAATAAAATTAAAAATGCACCTAAAACCTAAACCAAACGTTGCAGGTGCTTATTTCTTCATGTGCAGTGGTCAACGCGGCACTCCCGAGCTGCCAAGAGCACTTTTTACTATGCGCACCCAACCAGAGTGACGGGAGGAGCACATTTCAGGAAACGTGCTCAGCTCGTCGAGAAAATGCGATTTAAGCAATAAGATTAAAAATGCACCTAAAACCTAAATCAAACGTTGCAGGTGCTTATTTCTTCATGTGCAGTGGTCAACGCGGCACTCTCTAGCTGCCAGGAGCACTTTTTACTGTGCGCACCCAACCAGAGTGACGGGAGGAGCACATTTCAGAAAACGTGCTCAGCTCGTCGAGAAAATGCGATTTAAGCAATAAAATTAAAAATGCACCTAAAACCTAAACCAAACGTTGCAGGTGCTTATTTCTTCATGCGCAGTGGTCAACGCGGCACTCTCTAGCTGCCAGGAGCACTTTTTACTATGCGCGCCCAACCAGAGCGACGGGAGGAGCACATTTCAGAAAACGTGCTCAGCTCGTCGAGAAAATGCGATTTAAGCAATAAAATTAAAAATGCACCTAAAACCTAAACCAAACGTTGCAGGTGCTTATTTCTTCATGCGCAGTGGTCAACGCTGCACTCCCGAGCTGCCAAGAGCACTTTTTACTGTGCGCACCCAACCAGAGCGACGGGAGGAGCACATTTCAGAAAACGTGCTCAGCTCGTCGAGAGAATGCGATTTAAGCAATAAAATTAAAAATGCACCTAAAACCTAAACCAAACGTTGCAGGTGCTTTTTTCTTCGTGCGCAGTGGTCAACGCGGAACTCCCTAGCTGCCAGGAGCACTTTTTACTGTGCGCACCCAACCAGAGTGACGGGAGGAGCACATTTCAGAAAACGTGCTCAGCTCGTCGAGAAAATGCGATTTAAGCAATAAAATTAAAAATGCAGCTAAAACCTAAACCAAACGTTGCAGGTGCTTATTTCTTCGTGCGCAGTGCTCAACGCGGCACTCTCTAGCTGCCAAGAGCACTTTTTACTGTGCGCACCCAACCAGAGTGACGAGAGGAGCACATTTCAGAAAACGTGCTCAGCTCGTCGAGAAAATGCGATTTAAGCAATAAAATTAAAAATGCACCTAAAACCTAAACCAAACGTTGCAGGTGCTTATTTCTTCATGTGCAGTGGTCAACGCGGCACTCCTGAGCTGCCAAGAGCACTTTTTACTATGCGCACCCAACCAGAGTGACGGGAGGAGCACATTTCAGGAAACGTGCTCAGCTCGTCGAGAAAATGCGATTTAAGCAATAAGATTAAAAATGCACCTAAAACCTAAATCAAACGTTGCAGGTGCTTATTTCTTCATGCGCAGTGGTCAACGCGGCACTCTCTAGCTGCCAGGAGCACTTTTTACTGTGCGCACCCAACCAGAGTGACGGGAGGAGCACATTTCAGAAAACGTGCTCAGCTCGTCGAGAAAATGCGATTTAAGCAATAAAATTAAAAATGCACCTAAAACCTAAACCAAACGTTGCAGGTGCTTATTTCTTCATGCGCAGTGGTCAACGCGGCACTCTCTAGCTGCCAGGAGCACTTTTTACTATGCGCGCCCAACCAGAGCGACGGGAGGAGCACATTTCAGAAAACGTGCTCAGCTCGTCGAGAAAATGCGATTTAAGCAATAAAATTAAAAATGCACCTAAAACCTAAACCAAACGTTGCAGGTGCTTATTTCTTCATGCGCAGTGGTCAACGCTGCACTCCCGAGCTGCCAAGAGCACTTTTTACAGTGCGCACCCAACCAGAGCGACGGGAGGAGCACATTTCAGAAAACGTGCTCAGCTCGTCGAGAGAATGCGATTTAAGCAATAAAATTAAAAATGCACCTAAAACCTAAACCAAACGTTGCAGGTGCTTATTTCTTCGTGCGCAGTGGTCAACGCGGAACTCCCTAGCTGCCAGGAGCACTTTTTACTGTGCGCACCCAACCAGAGTGACGGGAGGAGCACATTTCAGAAAACGTGCTCAGCTCGTCGAGAAAATGCGATTTAAGCAATAAAATTAAAAATGCAGCTAAAACCTAAACCAAACGTTGCAGGTGCTTATTTCTTCGTGCGCAGTGCTCAACGCGGCACTCCCTAGCTGCCAGGAGAACTTTTTACTGTGCGCACCCAACCAGAGTGACGGGAGGAGCACATTTCAGAAAACGTGCTCAGCTCGTCGAGAAAATGCGATTTAAGCAATAAAATTAAAAATGCACCCAAAACCTAAACCAAACGTTGCAGGTGGTTATTTCTTCAAGCGCAGTGGTCAACGCGGCACTCCCTAGCTGCCAGGAGCACTTTTTACTGTGCGCACCCAACCAGAGTGACGGGAGGAGCACATTTCAGAAAACGTGCTCAGCTCGTCGAGAAAATGCGATTTAAGCAATAAGATTAAAAATGCACCTAAAACCTAAACCAAACGTTGCAGGTGCTTATTTCTTCATGCGCAGTGGTCAACGCGGCACTCTCTAGCTGCCAGGAGCACTTTTTACTACGCGCACCCAACCAGAGCGACGGGAGGAGCATATTTCAGAAAACGTGCTCAGCTCGTCGAGAGAATGCGATTTAAGCAATAAAATAAAAAATGCACCTAAAACCTAAACCAAACGTTGCAGGTGCTTATTTCTTCGTGCGCAGTGGTCAACGCGGCACTCCCTAGCTGCCAGGAGCTCTTTTTACTGTGCGCACCCAACCAGAGCGACGGGAGGAGCACATTTCAGAAAACGTGCTCAGCTCGTCGAGAAAATGCGATTTAAGCAATAAAATTAAAAATGCACCTAAAACCTAAACCAAACGTTGCAGGTGCTTATTTCTTCATGCGCAGTGGTCAACGCGGCACTCTCTAGCTGCCAGGAGCACTTTTTACTACGCGCACCCAACCAGAGCGACGGGAGGAGCACATTTCAGAAAACGTGCTCAGCTCGTCGAGAGAATGCTATTTAAGCAAAATAATAAAAAATGCACCTAAAACCTAAACCAAACGTTGCAGGTGCTTATTTCTTCGTGCGCAGTGGTCAACGCGGCACTCCCTAGCTGCCAGGAGCTCTTTTTACTGTGCGCACCCAACCAGAGCGACGGGAGGAGCACATTTCAGAAAACGTGCTCAGCTCGTCGAGAAAATGCGATTTAAGCAATAAAATTAAAAATGCACCTAAAACCTAAACCAAACGTTGCAGGTGCTTATTTCTTCGTGCGCAGTGGTCAACGCGGCACTCCCTAGCTGCCAGGAGCTCTTTTTACTGTGCGCACCCAACCAGAGTGACGGAAGGAGCACATTTCAGAAAACGTACTCAGCTCGTCGAGAAAATGCGATTTAAGCAATAAAATTAAAAATGCACCTAAAACCTAAACCAAACGTTGCAGGTGCTTATTTCTTTGTGCGCAGTGGTCAACGCGGCACTCTCTAGCTGCCAAGAGCACTTTTCACTATGCGCACCCAACCAGAGTGACGGGATGAGCACATTTCAGAAAACGTGCTCAGCTCGTCGAGAAAATGCGATTTAAGCAATAAAATTAAAAATGCACCTAAAACCTAAACCAAACGTTGCAGGTGCTTATTTCTTCATGCGCAGTGGTCAACGCGGCACTCTCTAGCTGCCAGGAGCACTTTTTACTATGCGCGCCCAACCAGAGCGACGGGAGGAGCACATTTCAGAAAACGTGCTCAGCTCGTCGAGAAAATGCGATTTAAGCAATAAAATTAAAAATGCACCTAAAACCTAAACCAAACGTTGCAGGTGCTTATTTCTTCGTGCGCAGTGGTCAACGCGGCACTCCCTAGCTGCCAGGAGCTCTTTTTACTGTGCGCACCCAACCAGAGCGACGGGAGGAGCACATTTCAGAAAACGTGCTCAGCTCGTCGAGAAAATGCGATTTAAGCAATAAGATTAAAAATGCACCTAAAACCTAAACCAAACGTTGCAGGTGCTTATTTCTTCATGCGCAGTGGTCAACGCGGCACTCTCTAGCTGCCAGGAGCACTTTTTACTACGCGCACCCAACCAGAGCGACGGGAGGAGCATATTTCAGAAAACGTGCTCAGCTCGTCGAGAGAATGCGATTTAAGCAATAAAATAAAAAATGCACCTAAAACCTAAACCAAACGTTGCAGGTGCTTATTTCTTCGTGCGCAGTGGTCAACGCGGCACTCCCTAGCTGCCAGGAGCTCTTTTTACTGTGCGCACCCAACCAGAGCGACGGGAGGAGCACATTTCAGAAAACGTGCTCAGCTCGTCGAGAAAATGCGATTTAAGCAATAAAATTAAAAATGCACCTAAAACCTAAACCAAACGTTGCAGGTGCTTATTTCTTCATGCGCAGTGGTCAACGCGGCACTCTCTAGCTGCCAGGAGCACTTTTTACTACGCGCACCCAACCAGAGCGACGGGAGGAGCACATTTCAGAAAACGTGCTCAGCTCGTCGAGAGAATGCTATTTAAGCAAAATAATAAAAAATGCACCTAAAACCTAAACCAAACGTTGCAGGTGCTTATTTCTTCGTGCGCAGTGGTCAACGCGGCACTCCCTAGCTGCCAGGAGCTCTTTTTACTGTGCGCACCCAACCAGAGCGACGGGAGGAGCACATTTCAGAAAACGTGCTCAGCTCGTCGAGAAAATGCGATTTAAGCAATAAAATTAAAAATGCACCTAAAACCTAAACCAAACGTTGCAGGTGCTTATTTCTTCGTGCGCAGTGGTCAACGCGGCACTCCCTAGCTGCCAGGAGCTCTTTTTACTGTGCGCACCCAACCAGAGTGACGGAAGGAGCACATTTCAGAAAACGTACTCAGCTCGTCGAGAAAATGCGATTTAAGCAATAAAATTAAAAATGCACCTAAAACCTAAACCAAACGTTGCAGGTGCTTATTTCTTTGTGCGCAGTGGTCAACGCGGCACTCTCTAGCTGCCAAGAGCACTTTTCACTATGCGCACCCAACCAGAGTGACGGGATGAGCACATTTCAGAAAACGTGCTCAGCTCGTCGAGAAAATGCGATTTAAGCAATAAAATTAAAAATGCACCTAAAACCTAAACCAAACGTTGCAGGTGCTTATTTCTTCATGCGCAGTGGTCAACGCGGCACTCTCTAGCTGCCAGGAGCACTTTTTACTATGCGCGCCCAACCAGAGCGACGGGAGGAGCACATTTCAGAAAACGTGCTCAGCTCGTCGAGAAAATGCGATTTAAGCAATAAAATTAAAAATGCACCTAAAACCTAAACCAAACGTTGCAGGTGCTTATTTCTTCATGCGCAGTGGTCAACGCGGCACTCCCGAGCTGCCAAGAGCACTTTTTACTGTGCGCACCCAACCAGAGCGACGGGAGGAGCACATTTCAGAAAACGTGCTCAGCTCGTCGAGAGAATGCGATTTAAGCAATAAAATTAAAAATGCACCTAAAACCTAAACCAAACGTTGCAGGTGCTTATTTCTTCGTGCGCAGTGGTCAACGCGGAACTCCCTAGCTTCCAGGAGCTCTTTTTTTTTCTGTGCGCACCCAACCAGAGCGACGGGAGGAGCACATTTGAGAAAACGTGCTCAGCTCGTCGAGAGAATGCGATTTAAGCAATAAAATAAAAAATGCACCTAAAACCTAAACCAAACGTTGCAGGTGCTTATTTCTTCGTGCGCAGTGGTCAACGCGGAACTCCGTAGCTGCCAGGAGCTCTTTTTACTGTGCGCACCCAACCAGAGCGACGGGAGGAGCCCATTTCAGAAAAGGTGCTCAGCTCGTCGAGAAAATGCGATTTAAGCAATAAAATTAAAAATGCACCCAAAACCTAAACCAAACGTTGCAGGTGGTTATTTCTTCGTGCGCAGTGCTCAACGCGGCACTCCCTAGCTGCCAGGAGCACTTTTTACTGTGCGCACCCAACCAGAGTGACGGGAGGAGCACATTTCAGAAAACGTGCTCAGCTCGTCGAGAAAATGCGATTTAAGCAATAAAATTAAAAATGCTCCTAAAACCTAAACCAAACGTTGCAGGTGCTTATTTCTTCATGCGCAGTGGTCAACGCGGCACTCTCTAGCTGCCAGGAGCACTTTTTACTACGCGCACCCAACCAGAGCGACGGGAGGAGCACATTTCAGAAAACGTGCTCAGCTCGTCGAGAGAATGCGATTTAAGCAATAAAATTAAAAATGCACCTAAAACCTAAACCAAACGTTGCAGGTGCTTATTTCTTCGTGCGCAGTGGTCAACGCGGAACTCCCTAGCTGCCAGGAGCTCTTTTTACTGTGCGCACCCAACCAGAGCGACGGGAGGGTCACATTTCAGAAAACGTGCTCAGCTTGTCAAGAAAATGCGATTTAAGCAATAAAATTAAAAATGCACCTAAAACCTAAACCAAACGTTGCAGGTGCTTATTTCTTCATGCGCAGTGGTCAACGCGGCACTCCCGAGCTGCCAAGAGCACTTTTTACTGTGCGCACCCAACCAGAGTGACGGGAGGAGCACATTTCAGAAAACGTGCTCAGCTCGTCGAGAGAATGCGATTTAAGCAATAAATTAAAAAATGGACCTAAAACCTAAACCAAACGTTGCAGGTGCTTATTTCTTCGTGCGCAGTGGTCAACGCGGCACTCCCTAGCTGCCAGAAGCTCTTTTTACTGTGTGCACCCAACCAGAGCGACGGGAGGAGCACATTTGAGAAAACGTGCTCAGCTCGTCGAGAGAATGCGATTTAAGCAATAAAATAAAAAATGCACCTAAAACCTAAACCAAACGTTGCAGGTGCTTATTTCAGAAAACGTGCTCAGCTCGTCGAGAGAATGCGATTTAAGCAATAAATTAAAAAATGGACCTAAAACCTAAACCAAACGTTGCAGGTGCTTATTTCTTCGTGCGCAGTGGTCAACGCGGAACTCCCTTGCTGCCAGGAGCTGTTTTTACTGTGCGCACCCAACCAGAGCGACGGGAGGAGCCCATTTCAGAAAAGGTGCTCAGCTCGTCGAGAAAATGCGATTTAAGCAATAAAATTAAAAATGCACCTAAAACCTAAACCAAACGTTGCAGGTGCTTATTTCTTCGTGCGCAGTGCTCAACGCGGCACTCCCTAGCTGCCAGGAGCACTTTTTACTGTGCGCACCCAACCAGAGTGACAGGAGGAGCACATTTCAGAAAACGTGCTCAGCTCGTCGAGAAAATGCGATTTAAGCAATAAAATTAAAAATGCACCTAAAACCTAAACCAAACGATGCAGGTGCTTATTTCTTCATGCGCAGTGGTCAACGCGGCACTCTCTAGCTGCCGAGAGCACTTTTTACTGTGCGCACCCAACCAGAGTGACGGGAGGAGCACATTTCAGAAAACGTGCTCAGCTCGTCGAGAAAATGCACTTTAAGCAATAAAATTAAAAATGCACCTAAAACCTAAACCAAACGTTGCAGGTGCTTATTTCTTCATGCGCAGTGGTCAACGCGGCACTCTCTAGCTGCCAGGAGCACTTTTAACTGTGCGCACCCAACCAGAGTGACGAGAGGAGCACATTTCAGAAAACGTGCTCAGCTCGTCGAGAAAATGCGATTTAAGCAATAAAATTAAAAATGCACCTAAACCTAAACCAAACGTTGCAGGTGCTTATTTCTTCATGCGCAGTGGTCAACGCGGCACTCTCTAGCTGCCAAGAGCACTTTTTACTGTGCGCACCCAACCAGAGTGACGGGAGGAGCACATTTCAGAAAACGTGCTCAGCTCGTCGAGAAAATGCGATTTAAGCAATAAGATTAAAAATGCACCTAAAACCTAAACCAAACGTTGCAGGTGCTTATTTCTTCATGTGCAGTGGTCAACGCGGCACTCTCTAGCTGCCAGGAGCACTTTTTACTACGCGCACCCAACCAGAGCGACGGGAGGAGCACATTTCAGAAAACGTGCTCAGCTCGTCGAGAGAATGCGATTTAAGCAATAAAATTAAAAATGCACCTAAAACCTAAACCAAACGTTGCAGGTGCTTATTTCTTCATGCGCAGTGGTCAACGCGGCACTCCCGAGCTGCCAAGAGCACTTTTTACTGTGCACACCCAACCAGAGCGACGGGAGGAGCACATGTCAGAAAACGTGCTCAGCTCGTCGAGAGAATGCGATTTAAGCAATATAATTAAAAATGCACCTAAAACCTAAACCAAACGTTGCAGGTGCTTATTTCTTCGTGCGCAGTGGTCAACGCGGAACTCCCTAGCTGCCAGGAGCTCTTTTTACTGTGCGCACCCAACCAGAGCGACGGGAGGAGCACATTTCAGAAAACGTGCTCAGCTCGTCGAGAAAATGCGATTTAAGCAATAAAATTAAAAATGCACCTAAAACCTAAACCAAACGTTGCAGGTGCTTATTTCTTCATGCGCAGTGGTCAACGCGGCACTCTCTAGCTGCCAGGAGCACTTTTTACTACGCGCACCCAACCAGAGCGACGGGAGGAGCACATTTCAGAAAACGTGCTCAGCTCGTCGAGAGAATGCGATTTAAGCAATAAAATAAAAAATGCACCTAAAACCTAAACCAAACGTTGCAGGTGCTTATTTCTTCGTGCGCAGTGGTCAACACGGCACTCCCTAGCTGCCAGTAGCTCTTTTTACTGTGTGCACCCAACCAGAGCGACGGGAGGAGCACATTTCAGAAAACGTGCTCAGCTCGTCGAGAGAATGCGATTTAAGCAATAAAATAAAAAATGCACCTAAAACCTAAACCAAACGTTGCAGGTGCTTATTTCTTCGTGCGCAGTGGTCAACGCGGAACTCCCTAGCTGCCAGGAGCTCTTTTTACTGTGCACACCCAACCAGAGCGACGGGAGGAGCCCATTTCAGAAAACGTGCTCAGCTCGTCGAGAAAATGCGATTTAAGCAATAAAATTAAAAATGCACCTAAAACCTAAACCAAACGTTGCAGGTGCTTATTTCTTCATGCGCAGTGGTCAACGCGGCACTCTCTAGCTGCCAAGAGCACTTTTTACTGTGTGCACCCAACCAGAGTGACGGGAGGAGCACATTTCAGAAAACGTGCTCAGCTCGTCGAGAAAATGCGATTTAAGCAATAAGATTAAAAATGCACCTAAAACCTAAACCAAACGTTGCAGGTGCTTATTTCTTCATGCGCAGTGGTCAACGCGGCACTCTCTAGCTGCCAGGAGCACTTTTTACTACGCGCACCCAACCAGAGCGACGGGAGGAGCACATTTCAGAAAACGTGCTCAGCTCGTCGAGAGAATGCGATTTAAGCAATAAAATAAAAAATGCACCTAAAACCTAAACCAAACGTTGCAGGTGCTTATTTCTTCGTGCGCAGTGGTCAACGCGGCACTCTCTAGCTGCCAGGAGCACTTTTTACTATGCGCGCACAACCAGAGCGACGGGAGGAGCACATTTCAGAAAACATGCTCAGCTCGTCGAGAAAATGCGATTTTAGCAATAAGATTAAAAATGCACCTAAAACCTAAACCAAACGTTGCAGGTGCTTATTTCTTCATGCGCAGTGGTCAACGCGGCACTCTCTAGCTTCCAAGAGCACTTTTTACTACGCGCACCCAACCAGAGCGACGGGAGGAGCACATTTCAGAAAACGTGCTCAACTCGTCGAGAGAATGCGATTTAAGCAATAAAATAAAAAATGCACCTAAAACCTAAACCAAACGTTGCAGGTGCTTATTTCTTCGTGCGCAGTGGTCAACGCGGCACTCCCTAGCTGCCAGGAGCTCTTTTTACTCTGCGCACCCAACCAGAGCGACGGGAGGAGCACATTTCAGAAAACGTGCTCAGCTCGTCGAGAAAATGCTATTTAAGCAATAAAATTAAAAATGCACCTAAAACCTAAACCAAACGTTGCAGGTGCTTATTTCTTCATGCGCAGTGGTCAACGCGGCACTCTCTAGCTGCCAGGAGCACTTTTTACTACGCGCACCCAACCAGAGCGACGGGAGGAGCACATTTCAGAAAACGTGCTCAGCTCGTCGAGAGAATGCGATTTAAGCAATAAAATAAAAAATGCACCTAAAACCTAAACCAAACGTTGCAGGTGCTTATTTCTTCGTGCGCAGTGGTCAACGCGGCACTCCCTAGCTGCCAGGAGCTCTTTTTACTGTGTGCACCCAACCAGAGCGACGGGAGGAGCACATTTCAGAAAACGTGCTCAGCTCGTCGAGAGAATGCGATTTAAGCAATAAAATAAAAAATGCACCTAAAACCTAAACCAAACGTTGCAGGTGCTTATTTCTTCGTGCGCAGTGGTCAACGCGGAACTCCCTAGCTGCCAAGAGCACTTTTTACTGTGCGCACCCAACCAGAGCGACGGAAGGAGCACATTTCAGAAAACGTGCTCAGCTCGTCGAGAAAATGCGATTTAAGCAATAAGATTAAAAATGCACCTAAAACCTAAATCAAACGTTGCAGGTGCTTATTTCTTCATGCGCAGTGGTCAACGCGGCACTCTCTAGCTGCCAGGAGCACTTTTTACTGTGCGCACCCAACCAGAGTGACGGGAGGAGCACATTTCAGAAAACGTGCTCAGCTCGTCAAGAAAATGCGATTTAAGCAATAAAATTAAAATTGCACCTAAAACCTAAACCAAACGTTGCAGGTGCTTATTTCTTCATGCGCAGTGGTCAACGCGGCACTCTCTAGCTGCCAGGAGCACTTTTTACTATGCGCGCACAACCAGAGCGACGGGAGGAGCATATTTCAGAAAACATGCTCAGCTCGTCGAGAAAATGCGATTTAAGCAATAAAATTAAAAATGCACCTAAAACCTAAACCAAACGTTGCAGGTGCTTATTTCTTCATGCGCAGTGGTCAACGCGGCACTCCCGAGCTGCCAAGAGCACTTTTTACTGTGCACACCCAACCAGAGCGACGGGAGGAGCACATTTCAGAAAACGTGCTCAGCTCGTCGAGAAAATGCGATTTAAGCAATAAAATTAAAAATGCACCTAAAACCTAAACCAAACGTTGCAGGTGCTTATTTCTTCATGCGCAGTGGTCAACGCGGCACTCTCTAGCTGCCAGGAGCACTTTTTACTACGCGCACCCAACCAGAGCGACGGGAGGAGCACATTTCAGAAAACGTGCTCAGCTCGTCGAGAGAATGCGATTTAAGCAATAAAATAAAAAATGCACCTAAAACCTAAACCAAACGTTGCAGGTGCTTATTTCTTCGTGCGCAGTGGTCAACGCGGCACTCCCTAGCTGCCAGGAGCTCTTTTTACTGTGTGCACCCAACCAGAGCGACGGGAGGAGCACATGTCAGAAAACGTGCTCAGCTCGTCGAGAGAATGCGATTTAAGCAATAAAATAAAAAATGCACCTAAAACCTTAACCAAACGTTGCAGGTGCTTATTTCTTCGTGCGCAGTGGTCAACGCGGAACTCCCTAGCTGCCAGGAGCTCTTTTTACTGTGCGCACCCAACCAGAGCGACGGGAGGAGCCCATTTCAGAAAACGTGCTCAGCTCGTCGAGAAAATGCGATTTAAGCAATAAAATTAAAAAATGCACCTAAAACCTAAACCAAACGTTGCAGGTGCTTATTTCTTCATGCGCAGTGGTCAACGCGGCACTCTCTAGCTGCCAAGAGCACTTTTTACTGTGCGCACCCAACCAGAGTGACGGGAGGAGCACATTTCAGAAAACGTGCTCAGCTCGTCGAGAAAATGCGATTTAAGCAATAAGATTAAAAATGCACCTAAAACCTAAACCAAACGTTGCAGGTGCTTATTTCTTCATGCGCAGTGGTCAACGCGGCACTCTCTAGCTGCCAGGAGCACTTTTTACTACGCGCACCCAACCAGAGCGACGGGAGGAGCACATTTCAGAAAACGTGCTCAGCTCGTCGAGAGAATGCGATTTAAGCAATAAAATAAAAAATGCACCTAAAACCTAAACCAAACGTTGCAGGTGCTTATTTCTTCGTGCGCAGTGGTCAACGCGGCACTCTCTAGCTGCCAGGAGCTCTTTTTACTGTGCGCACCCAACCAGAGCGACGGGAGGAGCACATTTCAGAAAACGTGCTCAGCTCGTCGAGAAAATGCGATTTAAGCAATAAAATTAAAAATGCACCTAAAACCTAAACCAAACGTTGCAGGTGCTTATTTCTTCATGCGCATTGGTCAACGCGGCACTCCCTAGCTGCCAGGAGCTCTTTTTACTGTGTGCACCCAACCAGAGCGACGGGAGGAGCACATTTGAGAAAACGTGCTCAGCTCGTCGAGAGAATGCGATTTAAGCAATAAAATAAAAAATGCACCTAAAACCTAAACCAAACGTTGCAGGTGCTTATTTCTTCGTGCGCAGTGGTCAACGCGGAACTCCCTTGCTGCCAGGAGCTGTTTTTACTGTGCGCACCCAACCAGAGCGACGGGAGGAGCCCATTTCAGAAAAGGTGCTCAGCTCGTCGAGAAAATGCGATTTAAGCAATAAAATTAAAAATGCACCTAAAACCTAAACCAAACGTTGCAGGTGCTTATTTCTTCGTGCGCAGTGCTCAACGCGGCACTCCCTAGCTGCCAGGAGCACTTTTTACTGTGCGCACCGAACCAGAGTGACGGGAGGAGCACATTTCAGAAAACGTGCTCAGCTCGTCGAGAAAATGCGATTTAAGCAATAAAATTAAAAATGCACCTAAAACCTAAACCAAACGTTGCAGGTGCTTATTTCTTCATGCGCAGTGGTCAACGCGGCACTCTCTAGCTTCCAAGAGCACTTTTTACTGTGCGCACCCAACCAGAGTGACGGGAGGAGCACATTTCAGAAAACGTGCTCAGCTCGTCGAGAAAATGCACTTTAAGCAATAAAATTAAAAATGCACCTAAAACCTAAACCAAACGTTGCAGGTGCTTATTTCTTCATGCGCAGTGGTCAACGCGGCACTCCCGAGCTGCCAAGAGCACTTTTTACTGTGCGCACCCAACCAGAGCGACGGGAGGAGCACATTTCAGAAAACGTGCTCAGCTCGTCGAGAAAATGCGATTTAAGCAATAAAATTAAAAATGCACCTAAAACCTAAACCAAACGTTGCAGGTGCTTATTTCTTCGTGCGAAGTGCTCAACGCGGCACTCTCTAGCTGCCAGGAGCACTTTTTACTACGCGCACCCAACCAGAGCGACGGGAGGAGCATATTTCAGAAAACGTGCTCAGCTCGTCGAGAAAATGCGATTTAAGCAATAAAATTAAAAATGCACCTAAAACCTAAACCAAACGTTGCAGGTGCTTATTTCTTCGTGCGCAGTGGTCAACGCGGCACTCCCTAGCTGCCAGGAGCTCTTTTTACTGTGCGCACCCAACCAGAGCGACGGGAGGAGCACATTTCAGAAAACGTGCTCAGCTCGTCGAGAAAATGCGATTTAAGCAATAAGATTAAAAATGCACCTAAAACCTAAACCAAACGTTGCAGGTGCTTATTTCTTCATGCGCAGTGGTCAACGCGGCACTCTCTAGCTGCCAGGAGCACTTTTTACTACGCGCACCCAACCAGAGCGACGGGAGGAGCACATTTCAGAAAACGTGCTCAGCTCGTCGAGAGAATGCGATTGAAGCATTAAAATAAAAAATGCACCTAAAACCTAAACCAAACGTTGCAGGTGCTTATTTCTTCGTGCGCAGTGGTCAACGCGGCACTCCCTAGCTGCCAGGAGCTCTTTTTACTGTGTGCACCCAACCAGAGTGACGGGAGGAGCACATTTCAGAAAACGTGCTCAGCTCGTCGAGAAAATGCGATTTAAGCAATAAAATTAAAAATGCACCTAAAACCTAAACCAAACGTTGCAGGTGCTTATTTCTTCATGCGCAGTGGTCAACGCGGCACTCTCTAGCGGCCAAGAGCACTTTTTACTATGCGCACCCAACCAGAGTGACGGGAGGAGCACATTTCAGAAAACGTGCTCAGCTCGTCGAGAAAATGCGATTTAAGCGATAAGATTAAAAATGCACCTAAAACATAAACCAAACGTTGCAGGTGCTTATTTCTTCGTGCGCAGTGGTCAACGCGGCACTCCCTAGCTGCCAGGAGCTCTTTTTACTGTGTGCACCCAACCAGAGCGACGGGAGGAGCACATTTCAGAAAACGTGCTCAGCTCGTCGAGAGAATGCGATTTAAGCAATAAAATAAAAAATGCACCTAAAACCTAAACCAAACGTTGCAGGTGCTTATTTCTTCGTGCGCAGTGGTCAACGCGGCACTCCCTAGCTGCCAGGAGCTCTTTTTACTGTGCGCACCCAACCAGAGCGACGGGAGGAGCACATTTCAGAAAACGTGCTCAGCTCGTCGAGAAAATGCGATTTAAGCAATAAAATTAAAAATGCACCTAAAACCTAAACCAAACGTTGCAGGTGCTTATTTCTTCATGCGCAGTGGTCAACGCGGCACTCTCTAGCTGCCAGGAGCACTTTTTACTACGCGCACCCAACCAGAGCGACGGGAGGAGCACATTTCAGAAAACGTGCTCAGCTCGTCGAGAGAATGCGATTTAAGCAATAAAATAAAAAATGGACCTAAAACCTAAACAAAACGTTGCAGGTGCTTATTTCTTCGTGCGCAGTGGTCAACGCGGCACTCCCTAGCTGCCAGGAGTTCTTTTTACTGTGTGCACCCAACCAGAGCGACGGGAGGAGCACATTTGAGAAAACGTGCTCAGCTCGTCGAGAGAATGCGATTTAAGCAATAAAATAAAAAATCCACCTAAAACCTAAACCAAACGTTGCAGGTGCTTATTTCTTCGTGCGCAGTGGTCAACGCGGAACTCCCTAGCTGCCAGGAGCTCTTTTTACTGTGCGCACCCAACCAGAGCGACGGGAGGAGCCCATTTCAGAAAAGGTGCTCAGCTCGTCGAGAAAATGCGATTTAAGCAATAAAATTAAAAATGCACCTAAAACCTAAACCAAACGTTGCAGGTGCTTATTTCTTCGTGCGCAGTGCTCAACGCGGCACTCCCTAGCTGCCAGGAGCACTTTTTACTGTGCGCACCCAACCAGAGTGACGGGAGGAGCACATTTCAGAAAACGTGCTCAGCTCGTCGAGAAAATGCGATTTAAGCAATAAAATTAAAAATGCACCTAAAACCTAAACCAAACGTTGCAGGTGCTTATTTCTTCATGCGCAGTGGTCAACGCGGCACTCTCTAGCTGCCAAGAGCACTTTTTACTGTGCGCACCCAACCAGAGTGACGAGAGGAGCACATTTCAGAAAACGTGCTCAGCTCGTCGAGAAAATGCGATTTAAGCAATAAAATTAAAAATGCACCTAAAACCTAAACCAAACGTTGCAGGTGCTTATTTCTTCATGTGCAGTGGTCAACGCGGCACTCCCGAGCTGCCAAGAGCACTTTTTACTATGCGCACCCAACCAGAGTGACGGGAGGAGCACATTTCAGGAAACGTGCTCAGCTCGTCGAGAAAATGCGATTTAAGCAATAAGATTAAAAATGCACCTAAAACCTAAATCAAACGTTGCAGGTGCTTATTTCTTCATGCGCAGTGGTCAACGCGGCACTCTCTAGCTGCCAGGAGCACTTTTTACTGTGCGCACCCAACCAGAGTGACGGGAGGAGCACATTTCAGAAAACGTGCTCAGCTCGTCGAGAAAATGCGATTTAAGCAATAAAATTAAAAATGCACCTAAAACCTAAACCAAACGTTGCAGGTGCTTATTTCTTCATGCGCATTGGTCAACGCGGCACTCTCTAGCTGCCAGGAGCACTTTTTACTATGCGCGCCCAACCAGAGCGACGGGAGGAGCACATTTCAGAAAACGTGCTCAGCTCGTCGAGAAAATGCGATTTAAGCAATAAAATTAAAAATGCACCTAAAACCTAAACCAAACGTTGCAGGTGCTTATTTCTTCATGCGCAGTGGTCAAACGCGGCACTCCCGAGCTGCCAAGAGCACTTTTTACTGTGCGCACCCAACCAGGTCGACGGGAGGAGCACATTTCAGAAAACGTGCTCAGCTCGTCGAGAGAATGCGATTTAAGCAATAAAATTAAAAATGCACCTAAAACCTAAACCAAACGTTGCAGGTGCTTATTTCTTCGTGCGCAGTGGTCAACGCGGAACTCCCTAGCTGCCAGGAGCACTTTTTACTGTGCGCACCCAACCAGAGTGACGGGAGGAGCACATTTCAGAAAACGTGCTCAGCTCGTCGAGAAAATGCGATTTAAGCAATAAAATTAAAAATGCAGCTAAAACCTAAACCAAACGTTGCAGGTGCTTATTTCTTCGTGCGCAGTGCTCAACGCGGCACTCCCTAGCTGCCAGGAGAACTTTTTACTGTGCGCACCCAACCAGAGTGACGGGAGGAGCACATTTCAGAAAACGTGCTCAGCTCGTCGAGAAAATGCGATTTAAGCAATAAAATTAAAAATGCACCCAAAACCTAAACCAAACGTTGCAGGTGGTTATTTCTTCAAGCGCAGTGGTCAACGCGGCACTCCCTAGCTGCCAAGAGCACTTTTTACTGTGCGCACCCAACCAGAGTGACGGGAGGAGCACATTTCAGAAAACGTGCTCAGCTCGTCGAGAAAATGCGATTTAAGCAATAAGATTAAAAATGCACCTAAAACCTAAACCAAACGTTGCAGGTGCTTATTTCTTCATGCGCAGTGGTCAACTCGGCACTCTCTAGCTGCCAGGAGCACTTTTTACTACGCGCACCCAACCAGATAGACGGGAGGAGCATATTTCAGAAAACGTGCTCAGCTCGTCGAGAGAATGCGATTTAAGCAATAAAATAAAAAATGCACCTAAAACCTAAACCAAACGTTGCAGGTGCTTATTTCTTCGTGCGCAGTGGTCAACGCGGCACTCCCTAGCTGCCAGGAGCTCTTTTTACTGTGCGCACCCAACCAGAGCGACGGGAGGAGCACATTTCAGAAAACGTGCTCAGCTCGTCGAGAAAATGCGATTTAAGCAATAAAATTAAAAATGCACCTAAAACCTAAACCAAACGTTGCAGGTGCTTATTTCTTCATGCGCAGTGGTCAACGCGGCACTCTCTAGCTGCCAGGAGCACTTTTTACTACGCGCACCCAACCAGAGCGACGGGAGGAGCACATTTCAGAAAACGTGCTCAGCTCGTCGAGAGAATGCTATTTAAGCAAAATAATAAAAAATGCACCTAAAACCAAAACCAAACGTTGCAGGTGCTTATTTCTTCGTGCGCAGTGGTCAACGCGGCACTCCCTAGCTGCCAGGAGCTCTTTTTACTGTGCGCACCCAACCAGAGCGACGGGAGGAGCACATTTCAGAAAACGTGCTCAGCTCGTCGAGAAAATGCGATTTAAGCAATAAAATTAAAAATGCACCTAAAACCTAAACCAAACGTTGCAGGTGCTTATTTCTTCGCGCGCAGTGGTCAACGCGGCACTCCCTAGCTGCCAGGAGCTCTTTTTACTGTGCGCACCCAACCAGAGTGACGGAAGGAGCACATTTCAGAAAACGTACTCAGCTCGTCGAGAAAATGCGATTTAAGCAATAAAATTAAAAATGCACCTAAAACCTAAACCAAACGTTGCAGGTGCTTATTTCTTTGTGCGCAGTGGTCAACGCGGCACTCTCTAGCTGCCAAGAGCACTTTTCACTATGCGCACCCAACCAGAGTGACGGGATGAGCACATTTCAGAAAACGTGCTCAGCTCGTCGAGAAAATGCGATTTAAGCAATAAAATTAAAAATGCACCTAAAACCTAAACCAAACGTTGCAGGTGCTTATTTCTTCATGCGCAGTGGTCAACGCGGCACTCTCTAGCTGCCAGGAGCACTTTTTACTATGCGCGCCCAACCAGAGCGACGGGAGGAGCACATTTCAGAAAACGTGCTCAGCTCGTCGAGAAAATGCGATTTAAGCAATAAAATTAAAAATGCACCTAAAACCTAAACCAAACGTTGCAGGTGCTTATTTCTTCATGCGCAGTGGTCAACGCGGCACTCCCGAGCTGCCAAGAGCACTTTTTACTGTGCGCACCCAACCAGAGCGACGGGAGGAGCACATTTCAGAAAACGTGCTCAGCTCGTCGAGAGAATGCGATTTAAGCAATAAAATTAAAAATGCACCTAAAACCTAAACCAAACGTTGCAGGTGCTTATTTCTTCGTGCGCAGTGGTCAACGCGGAACTCCCTAGCTTCCAGGAGCTCTTTTTTTTTCTGTGCGCACCCAACCAGAGCGACGGGAGGAGCACATTTCAGAAAACGTGCTCAGCTCGTCGAGAAAATGCGATTTGAGCAATAAGATTAAAAATGCACCTAAAACCTAAACCAAACGTTGCAGGTGCTTATTTCTTCGTGCGCAGTGGTCAACGCGGCACTCCCTAGCTGCCAGGAGCTCTTTTTACTGTGTGCACCCAACCAGAGCGACGGGAGGAGCACATTTCAGAAAACGTGCTCAGCTCGTCGAGAGAATGCGATTTAAGCAAAAAAATAAAAAATGCACCTAAAACCTAAACCAAACGTTGCAGGTGCTTATTTCTTCGTGCGCAGTGGTCAACGCGGCACTCCCTAGCTGCCAGGAGCTCTTTTTACTGTGCGCACCCAACCAGAGCGACGGGAGGAGCACATTTCAGAAAACGTGCTCAGCTCGTCGAGAAAATGCGATTTAAGCAATAAAATTAAAAATGCACCTAAAACCTAAACCAAACGTTGCAGGTGCATATTTCTTCATGCGCAGTGGTCAACGCGGCACTCTCTAGCTGCCAGGAGCACTTTTTACTACGCGCACCCAACCAGAGCGACGGGAGGAGCACATTTCAGAAAACGTGCTCAGCTCGTCGAGAGAATGCGATTTAAGCAATAAAATAAAAAATGGACCTAAAACCTGAACAAAACGTTGCAGGTGCTTATTTCTTCGTGCGCAGTGGTCAACGCGGCACTCCCTAGCTGCCAGGAGTTCTTTTTACTGTGTGCACCCAACCAGAGCGACGGGAGGAGCACATTTGAGAAAACGTGCTCAGCTCGTCGAGAGAATGCGATTTAAGCAATAAAATAAAAAATGCACCTAAAACCTAAACCAAACGTTGCAGGTGCTTATTTCTTCGTGCGCAGTGGTCAACGCGGAACTCCCTAGCTGCCAGGAGCTCTTTTTACTGTGCGCACCCAACCAGAGCGACGGGAGGAGCCCATTTCAGAAAAGGTGCTCAGCTCGTCGAGAAAATGCGATTTAAGCAATAAAATTAAAAATGCACCTAAAACCTAAACCAAACGTTGCAGGTGCTTATTTCTTCGTGCGCAGTGCTCCAAGCGGCACTCCCTAGCTGCCAGGAGCACTTTTTACTGTGCGCACCCAACCAGAGTGACGGGAGGAGCACATTTCAGAAAACGTGCTCAGCTCGTTGAGAAAATGCGATTTAAGCAATAAAATTAAAAATGCACCTAAAACCTAAACCAAACGTTGCAGGTGCTTATTTCTTCATGCGCAGTGGTCAACGCGGCACTCTCTAGCTGCCAAGAGCACTTTTTACTGTGCGCACCCAACCAGAGTGACGAGAGGAGCACATTTCAGAAAACGTGCTCAGCTCGTCGAGAAAATGCGATTTAAGCAATAAAATTAAAAATGCACCTAAAACCTAAACCAAACGTTGCAGGTGCTTATTTCTTCGTGCGCAGTGCTCAACGCGGCACTCCCTAGCTGCCAGGAGCACTTTTTACTGTGCGCACCCAACCAGAGTGACGGGAGGAGCACATTTCAGAAAACGTGCTATGCTCGTCGAGAAAATGCGATTTAAGCAATAAGATTAAAAATGCACCTAAAACCTAAACCAAACGTTGCAGGTGCTTATTTCTTCATGCGCAGTGGTCAACGCGGCACTCCCGAGCTGCCAAGAGCACTTTTTACCACGCGCACCCAACCAGAGCGACGGGAGGAGCACATTTCAGAAAACGTGCTCAGCTCGTCGAGAAAATGCGATTTAAGCAATAAAATTAAAAATGCACCTAAAACCTAAACCAAACGTTGCAGGTGCTTATTTCTTCATGCGCAGTGGTCAACGCGGCACTCTCTAGCTGCCAGGAGCACTTTTTACTACGCGCACCCAACCAGAGCGACGGGAGGAGCACATTTCAGAAAACGTGCTCAGCTCGTCGAGAGAATGCGATTTAAGCAATAAAATAAAAAATGGACCTAAAACCTAAACAAAACGTTGCAGGTGCTTATTTCTTCGTGCGCAGTGGTCAACGCGGCACTCCCTAGCTGCCAGGAGTTCTTTTTACTGTGTGCACCCAACCAGAGCGACGGGAGGAGCACATTTGAGAAAACGTGCTCAGCTCGTCGAGAGAATGCGATTTAAGCAATAAAATAAAAAATGCACCTAAAACCTAAACCAAACGTTGCAGGTGCTTATTTCTTCGTGCGCAGTGGTCAACGCGGAACTCCCTACCTGCCAGGAGCTCTTTTTACTGTGCGCACCCAACCAGAGCGACGGGAGGAGCCCATTTCAGAAAAGGTGCTCAGCTCGTCGAGAAAATGCGATTTAAGCAATAAAATTAAAAATGCACCTAAAACCTAAACCAAACGTTGCAGGTGCTTATTTCTTCGTGCGCAGTGCTCCACGCGGCACTCCCTAGCTGCCAGGAGCACTTTTTACTGTGCGCACCCAACCAGAGTGACGGGAGGAGCACATTTCAGAAAACGTGCTCAGCTCGTTGAGAAAATGCGATTTAAGCAATAAAATTAAAAATGCACCTAAAACCTAAACCAAACGTTGCAGGTGCTTATTTCTTCATGCGCAGTGGACAATGCGGCACTCTCTAGCTGCCAAGAGCACTTTTTACTGTGCGCACCCAACCAGAGTGACGAGAGGAGCACATTTCAGAAAACGTGCTCAGCTCGTCGAGAAAATGCGATTTAAGCAATTAAATTAAAAATGCACCTAAAACCTAAACCAAACGTTGCAGGTGCTTATTTCTTCATGCGCAGTGGTCAACGCGGCACTCTCTAGCTGCCAGGAGCACTTTTTACTATGCGCGCCCAACCAGAGTGACGGGAGGAGCACATTTCAGAAAACGTGCTCAGCTCGTCGAGAAAATGCGATTTAAGCAATAAAATTAAAAATGCACCTAAAACTTAAACCAAACGTTGCAGGTGGTTATTTCTTCATGCGCAGTGGTCAACGCGGCACTCTCTAGCTGCCAAGAGCACTTTTTACTGTGCGCACCCAACCAGAGTGACGGGAGGAGCACATTTCAGAAAACGTGCTCAGCTCGTCGAGAAAATGCGATTTAAGCAATAAAATTAAAAATGCACCTAAAACCTAAACCAAACGTTGCAGGTGCTTATTTCTTTATGTGCAGTGGTCAACGCGGCACTCCCGAGCTGCCAAGAGCACTTTTTACTATGCGCACCCAACCAGAGTGACGGGAGGAGCACATTTCAGGAAACGTGCTCAGCTCGTCGAGAAAATGCGATTTAAGCAATAAGATTAAAAATGCACCTAAAACCTAAATCAAACGTTGCAGGTGCTTATTTCTTCATGCGCAGTGGTCAACGCGGCACTCTCTAGCTGCCAGGAGCACTTTTTACTGTGCGCACCCAACCAGAGTGACGGGAGGAGCACATTTCAGAAAACGTGCTCAGCTCGTCGAGAAAATGCGATTTAAGCAATAAAATTAAAAATGCACCTAAAACCTAAACCAAACGTTGCAGGTGCTTATTTCTTCATGCGCAGTGGTCAACGCGGCACTCTCTAGCTGCCAGGAGCACTTTTTACTATGCGCGCCCAACCAGAGCGACGGGAGGAGCACATTTCAGAAAACGTGCTCAGCTCGTCGAGAAAATGCGATTTAAGCAATAAAATTAAAAATGCACCTAACCTAAACCAAACGTTGCAGGTGCTTATTTCTTCATGCGCAGTGGTCAACGCGGCACTCCCGAGCTGCCAAGAGCACTTTTTACTGTGCGCACCCAACCAGAGCGACGGGAGGAGCACATTTCAGAAAACGTGCTCAGCTCGTCGAGAGAATGCGATTTAAGCAATAAAATTAAAAATGCACCTAAAACCTAAACCAAACGTTGCAGGTGCTTATTTCTTCGTGCGCAGTGGTCAACGCGGAACTCCCTAGCTGCCAGGAGCACTTTTTACTGTGCGCACCCAACCAGAGTGACGGGAGGAGCACATTTCAGAAAACGTGCTCAGCTCGTCGAGAAAATGCGATTTAAGCAATAAAATTAAAAATGCACCTAAAACCTAAACCAAACGTTGCAGGTGCTTATTTCTTCACGTGCAGTGGTCAACGCGGCACTCCCGAGCTGCCAAGAGCACTTTTTACTATGCGCACCCAACCAGAGTGACGGGAGGAGCACATTTCAGGAAACGTGCTCAGCTCGTCGAGAAAATGCGATTTAAGCAATAAGATTAAAAATGCACCTAAAACCTAAATCAAACGTTGCAGGTGCTTATTTCTTCATGCGCAGTGGTCAACGCGGCACTCTCTAGCTGCCAGGAGCACTTTTTACTGTGCGCACCCAATCAGAGTGACGGGAGGAGCACATTTCAGAAAACGTGCTCAGCTCGTCGAGAAAATGCGATTTAAGCAATAAAATTAGAAATGCACCTAAAACCTAAACCAAACGTTGCAGGTGCTTATTTCTTCATGCGCAGTGGTCAACGCGGCACTCTCTAGCTGCCAGGAGCACTTTTTACTATGCGCGCCCAACCAGAGCGACGGGAGGAGCACATTTCAGAAAACGTGCTCAGCTCGTCGAGAAAATGCGATTTAAGCAATAAAATTAAAAATGCACCTAAAACCTAAACCAAACGTTGCAGGTGCTTATTTCTTCATGCGCAGTGGTCAACGCGGCACTCCCGAGCTGCCAAGAGCACTTTTTACTGTGCGCACCCAACCAGAGCGACGGGAGGAGCACATTTCAGAAAACGTGCTCAGCTCGTCGAGAGAATGCGATTTAAGCAATAAAATTAAAAATGCACCTAAAACCTAAACCAAACGTTGCAGGTGCTTATTTCTTCGTGCGCAGTGGTCAACGCGGAACTCCCTAGCTGCCAGGAGCACTTTTTACTGTGCGCACCCAACCAGAGTGACGCGAGGAGCACATGTCAGAAAACGTGCTCAGCTCGTCGAGAAAATGCGATTTAAGCAATAAAATTAAAAATGCACCTAAAACCTAAACCAAACGTTGCAGGTGCTTATTTCTTCATGCGCAGTGGTCAACGCGGCACTCTCTAGCTGCCAAGAGCACTTTTTACTGTGCGCACCCAACCAGAGTGACGGGAGGAGCACATTTCAGAAAACGTGCTCAGCTCGTCGAGAAAGTGCGATTTAAGCAATAAGATTAAAAATGCACCTAAAACCTAAATCAAACGTTGCAGGTGCTTATTTCTTCATGCGCAGGGGTCAACGCGGCACTCTCTAGCTGCCAGGAGCACTTTTTACTGTGCGCACCCAACCAGAGTGACGGGAGGAGCACATTTCAGAAAACGTGCTCAGCTCGTTGAGAAAATGCGATTTAAGCAATAAAATTAAAAATGCACCTAAAACCTAAACCAAACGTTGCAGGTGCTTATTTCTTCATGCGCAGTGGTCAACGCGGCACTCTCTAGCTGCCAAGAGCACTTTTTTACTGTGCGCACCCAACCAGAGTGACGGGAGGAGCACATTTCAGAAAACGTGCTCAGCTCGTCGAGAAAATGCGATTTAAGCAATAAGATTAAAAATGCACCTAAAACCTAAACCAAACGTTGCAGGTGCTTATTTCTTCATGCGCAGTGGTCAACGCGGCACTCCCGAGCTGCCAAGAGCACTTTTTACTGTGCACACCCAACCAGAGCGACGGGAGGAGCACATGTCAGAAAACGTGCTCAGCTCGTCGAGAGAATGCGATTTAAGCAATAAAATTAAAAATGCACCTAAAACCTAAACCAAACGTTGCAGGTGCTTATTTCTTCGTGCGCAGTGGTCAACGCGGAACTCCCTAGCTGCCAGGAGCTCTTTTTACTGTGCGCACCCAACCAGAGCGACGGGAGGAGCACATTTCAGAAAACGTGCTCAGCTCGTCGAGAAAATGCGATTTAAGCAATAAAATTAAAAATGCACCTAAAACCTAAACCAAACGTTGCAGGTGCTTATTTCTTCATGCGCAGTGGTCAACGCGGCACTCTCTAGCTGCCAGGAGCACTTTTTACTACGCGCACCCAACCAGAGCGACGGGAGGAGCACATTTCAGAAAACGTGCTCAGCTCGTCGAGAGAATGCGATTTAAGCAATAAAATAAAAAATGCACCTAAAACCTAAACCAAACGTTGCAGGTGCTTATTTCTTCGTGCGCAGTGGTCAACGCGGCACTCTCTAGCTGCCAGGAGCACTTTTTACTACGCGCACCCAACCAGAGCGACGGGAGGAGCACATTTCAGAAAACGTGCTCAGCTCGTCGAGAGAATGCGATTTAAGCAATAAAATAAAAAATGCACCTAAAACCTAAACCAAACGTTGCAGGTGCTTATTTCTTCGTGCGCAGTGGTCAACGCGGCACTCCCTAGCTCCCAGGAGCTCTTTTTACTGTGCGCACCCAACCAGAGCGACGGGAGGAGCACATTTCAGAAAACGTGCTCAGCTCGTCGAGAAAATGCGATTTAAGCAATAAAATTAAAAATGCACCTAAAACCTAAACCAAACGTTGCAGGTGCTTATTTCTTCATGCGCATTGGTCAACGCGGCACTCTCTAGCTGCCAGGAGCACTTTTTACTACGCGCACCCAACCAGAGCGACGGGAGGAGCACATTTCAGAAAACGTGCTCAGCTCGTCGAGAGAATGCGATTTAAGCAATAAAATAAAAAATGGACCTAAAACCTAAACCAAACGTTGCAGGTGCTTATTTCTTCGTGCGCAGTGGTCAACGCGGCACTCCCTAGCTGCCAGGAGCTCTTTTTACTGTGTGCACCCAACCAGAGCGACGGGAGGAGCACATTTGAGAAAACGTGCTCAGCTCGTCGAGAGAATGCGATTTAAGCAATAAAATAAAAAATGCACCTAAAACCTAAACCAAACGTTGCAGGTGCTTATTTCTTCGTGCGCAGTGGTCAACGCGGAACTCCGTAGCTGCCAGGAGCTCTTTTTACTGTGCGCACCCAACCAGAGCGACGGGAGGAGCACATTTCAGAAAACGTGCTCAGCTCGTCGAGAAAATGCGATTTAAGCAATAAAATTAAAAATGCACCTAAAACCTAAACCAAACGTTGCAGGTGCTTATTTCTTCATGCGCAGTGGTCAACGCGGCACTCTCTAGCTGCCAGGAGCACTTTTTACTACGCGCACCCAACCAGAGCGACGGGAGGAGCACATTTCAGAAAACGTGCTCAGCTCGTCGAGAGAATGCGATTTAAGCAATAAAATAAAAAATGCACCTAAAACCTAAACCAAACGTTGCAGGTGCTTATTTCTTCGTGCGCAGTGGTCAACGCGGCACTCCCTAGCTGCCAGGAGCTCTTTTTACTGTGTGCACCCAACCAGAGCGACGGGAGGAGCACATTTCAGAAAACGTGCTCAGCTCGTCGAGAGAATGCGATTTAAGCAATAAAATAAAAAATGCAACTAAAACCTAAACCAAACGTTGCAGGTGCTTATTTCTTCGTGCGCAGTGGTCAACGCAGAACTCCGTAGCTGCCAGGAGCTCTTTTTACTGTGCGCATCCAACCAGAGCGACGGGAGGAGCACATTTCAGAAAACGTGCTCAGCTTGTCGAGAAAATGCGATTTAAGCAATAAAATTAAAAATGCACCTAAAACCTAAACCAAACGTTGCAGGTGCTTATTTCTTCATGCGCAGTGGTCAACGCGGCACTCTCTAGCTGCCAGGAGCACTTTTTACTATGCGCGCCCAACCAGAGCGACGGGAGGAGCACATTTCAGAAAACGTGCTCAGCTCGTCGAGAAAATGCGATTCAAGCAATAAAATTAAAAATGCACCTAAAACCTAAACCAAACGTTGCAGGTGCTTATTTCTTCATGCGCAGTGGTCAACGCGGAACTCCCTAGCTGCCAGGAGCTCTTTTTACTGTGCGCACCCAACCAGAGCGACGGGAGGAGCACATTTCAGAAAACGTGCTCAGCTCGTCGAGACAATGCGATTTAAGCAATAAGATTAAAAATGCCCCTAAAACCTAAACCAAACGTTGCAGGTGCTTATTTCTTCGTGCGCAGTGGTCAACGCGGCACTCCCTAGCTTCCAGGAGCTCTTTTTACTGTGCGCACCCAACCAGAGCGACGGGAGGAGCACATTTCAGAAAACGTGCTCAGCTTGTCGAGAGAATGCGATTTAAGCAATAAAATTAAAAATGCACCTAAAACCTAAACCAAACGTTGCAGGTGCTTATTTCTTCTTGCGCAGTGGTCAACGCGGCACTCTCTAGCTGCCAGGAGCACTTTTTACTATGCGCGCTCAACCAGAGCGACGGGAGGAGCACATTTCAGAAAACGTGCTCAGCTCGTCGAGAAAATGCGATTTAAGCAATACAATTAAATATGCACCTAAAACCTAAACCAAACGTTGCAGGTGCTTATTTCTTCATGCGCAGTGGTCAACGCGGCACTCCCGAGCTGCCAAGAGCTCTTTTTACTGTGCGCACCCAACCAGAGCGACGGGAGGAGCCCATTTCAGAAAAGGTGCTCAGCTCGTCGAGAAAATGCGATTTAAGCAATAAAATTAAAAATGCACCCAAAACCTAAACCAAACGTTGCAGGTGGTTATTTCTTCGTGCGCAGTGCTCAACGCGGCACTCCCTAGCTGCCAGGAGCACTTTTTACTGTGCGCACCCAACCAGAGTGACGGGAGGAGCACATTTCAGAAAACGTGCTCAGCTCGTCGAGAAAATGCGATTTAAGCAATAAAATTAAAAATGCTCCTAAAACCTAAACCAAACGTTGCAGGTGCTTATTTCTTCATGCGCAGTGGTCAACGCGGCACTCTCTAGCGGCCAAGAGCACTTTTTACTATGCGCACCCAACCAGAGTGACGGGAGGAGCACATTTCAGAAAACGTGCTCAGCTCGTCGAGAAAATGCGATTTAAGCGATAAGATTAAAAATGCACCTAAAACCTAAACCAAACGTTGCAGGTGCTTATTTCTTCGTGCGCAGTGGTCAACGCGGCACTCCCTAGCTGCCAGGAGCTCTTTTTACTGTGTGCACCCAACCAGAGCGACGGGAGGAGCACATTTCAGAAAATGTGCTCAGCTCATCGAGAGAATGCGATTTAAGCAATAAAATAAAAAATGCACCTAAAACGTAAACCAAACGTTGCAGGTGCTTATTTCTTCGTGCGCAGTGGTCAACGCGGCACTCCCTAGCTGCCAGGAGCTCTTTTTACTGTGCGCACCCAACCAGAGCGACGGGAGGAGCACATTTCAGAAAACGTGCTCAGCTCGTCGAGAAAATGCGATTTAAGCAATAAAATTAAAAATGCACCTAAAACCTAAACCAAACGTTGCAGGTGCTTATTTCTTCATGCGCAGTGGTCAACGCGGCACTCTCTAGCTGCCAGGAGCACTTTTTACTACGCGCACCCAACCAGAGCGACGGGAGGAGCACATTTCAGAAAACGTGCTCAGCTCGTCGAGAGAATGCGATTTAAGCAATAAAATAAAAAATGGACCTAAAACCTAAACAAAACGTTGCAGGTGCTTATTTCTTCGTGCGCAGTGGTCAACGCGGCACTCCCTAGCTGCCAGGAGTTCTTTTTACTGTGTGCACCCAACCAGAGCGACGGGAGGAGCACATTTGAGAAAACGTGCTCAGCTCGTCGAGAGAATGCGATTTAAGCAATAAAATAAAAAATCCACCTAAAACCTAAACCAAACGTTGCAGGTGCTTATTTCTTCGTGCGCAGTGGTCAACGCGGAACTCCCTAGCTGCCAGGAGCTCTTTTTACTGTGCGCACCCAACCAGAGCGACGGGAGGAGCCCATTTCAGAAAAGGTGCTCAGCTCGTCGAGAAAATGCGATTTAAGCAATAAAATTAAAAATGCACCTAAAACCTAAACCAAACGTTGCAGGTGCTTATTTCTTCGTGCACAGTGCTCAACGCGGCACTCCCTAGCTGCCAGGAGCACTTTTTACTGTGCGCACCCAACCAGAGTGACGGGAGGAGCACATTTCAGAAAACGTGCTCAGCTCGTCGAGAAAATGCGATTTAAGCAATAAAATTAAAAATGCACCTAAAACCTAAACCAAACGTTGCAGGTGCTTATTTCTTCATGCGTAGTGGTCAACGCGGCACTCTCTAGCTGCCAAGAGCACTTTTTACTGTGCGCACCCAACCAGAGTGACGAGAGGAGCACATTTCAGAAAACGTGCTCAGCTCGTCGAGAAAATGCGATTTAAGCAATAAAATTAAAAATGCACCTAAAACCTAAACCAAACGTTGCAGGTGCTTATTTCTTCATGTGCAGTGGTCAACGCGGCACTCCCGAGCTGCCAAGAGCACTTTTTACTATGCGCACCCAACCAGAGTGACGGGAGGAGCACATTTCAGGAAACGTGCTCAGCTCGTCGAGAAAATGCGATTTAAGCAATAAGATTAAAAATGCACCTAAAACCTAAATCAAACGTTGCAGGTGCTTATTTCTTCATGCGCAGTGGTCAACGCGGCACTCTCTAGCTGCCAGGAGCACTTTTTACTGTGCGCACCCAACCAGAGTGACGGGAGGAGCACATTTCAGAAAACGTGCTCAGCTCGTCGAGAAAATGCGATTTAAGCAATAAAATTAAAAAAATGCACCTAAAACCTAAACCAAACGTTGCAGGTGCTTATTTCTTCATGCGCATTGGTCAACGCGGCACTCTCTAGCTGCCAGGAGCACTTTTTACTATGCGCGCCCAACCAGAGCGACGGGAGGAGCACATTTCAGAAAACGTGCTCAGCTCGTCGAGAAAATGCGATTTAAGCAATAAAATTAAAAATGCACCTAAAACCTAAACCAAACGTTGCAGGTGCTTATTTCTTCATGCGCAGTGGTCAACGCGGCACTCCCGAGCTGCCAAGAGCACTTTTTACTGTGCGCACCCAACCAGGTCGACGGGAGGAGCACATTTCAGAAAACGTGCTCAGCTCGTCGAGAGAATGCGATTTAAGCAATAAAATTAAAAATGCACCTAAAACCTAAACCAAACGTTGCAGGTGCTTATTTCTTCGTGCGCAGTGGTCAACGCGGAACTCCCTAGCTGCCAGGAGCACTTTTTACTGTGCGCACCCAACCAGAGTGACGGGAGGAGCACATTTCAGAAAACGTGCTCAGCTCGTCGAGAAAATGCGATTTAAGCAATAAAATTAAAAATGCAGCTAAAACCTAAACCAAACGTTGCAGGTGCTTATTTCTTCGTGCGCAGTGCTCAACGCGGCACTCCCTAGCTGCCAGGAGAACTTTTTACTGTGCGCACCCAACCAGAGTGACGGGAGGAGCACATTTCAGAAAACGTGCTCAGCTCGTCGAGAAAATGCGATTTAAGCAATAAAATTAAAAATGCACCCAAAACCTAAACCAAACGTTGCAGGTGGTTATTTCTTCAAGCGCAGTGGTCAACGCGGCACTCCCTAGCTGCCAAGAGCACTTTTTACTGTGCGCACCCAACCAGAGTGACGGGAGGAGCACATTTCAGAAAACGTGCTCAGCTCGTCGAGAAAATGCGATTTAAGCAATAAGATTAAAAATGCACCTAAAACCTAAACCAAACGTTGCAGGTGCTTATTTCTTCATGCGCAGTGGTCAACTCGGCACTCTCTAGCTGCCAGGAGCACTTTTTACTACGCGCACCCAACCAGATAGACGGGAGGAGCATATTTCAGAAAACGTGCTCAGCTCGTCGAGAGAATGCGATTTAAGCAATAAAATAAAAAATGCACCTAAAACCTAAACCAAACGTTGCAGGTGCTTATTTCTTCGTGCGCAGTGGTCAACGCGGCACTCCCTAGCTGCCAGGAGCTCTTTTTACTGTGCGCACCCAACCAGAGCGACGGGAGGAGCACATTTCAGAAAACGTGCTCAGCTCGTCGAGAAAATGCGATTTAAGCAATAAAATTAAAAATGCACCTAAAACCTAAACCAAACGTTGCAGGTGCTTATTTCTTCATGCGCAGTGGTCAACGCGGCACTCTCTAGCTGCCAGGAGCACTTTTTACTACGCGCACCCAACCAGAGCGACGGGAGGAGCACATTTCAGAAAACGTGCTCAGCTCGTCGAGAGAATGCTATTTAAGCAAAATAATAAAAAATGCACCTAAAACCAAAACCAAACGTTGCAGGTGCTTATTTCTTCGTGCGCAGTGGTCAACGCGGCACTCCCTAGCTGCCAGGAGCTCTTTTTACTGTGCGCACCCAACCAGAGCGACGGGAGGAGCACATTTCAGAAAACGTGCTCAGCTCGTCGAGAAAATGCGATTTAAGCAATAAAATTAAAAATGCACCTAAAACCTAAACCAAACGTTGCAGGTGCTTATTTCTTCGCGCGCAGTGGTCAACGCGGCACTCCCTAGCTGCCAGGAGCTCTTTTTACTGTGCGCACCCAACCAGAGTGACGGAAGGAGCACATTTCAGAAAACGTACTCAGCTCGTCGAGAAAATGCGATTTAAGCAATAAAATTAAAAATGCACCTAAAACCTAAACCAAACGTTGCAGGTGCTTATTTCTTTGTGCGCAGTGGTCAACGCGGCACTCTCTAGCTGCCAAGAGCACTTTTCACTATGCGCACCCAACCAGAGTGACGGGATGAGCACATTTCAGAAAACGTGCTCAGCTCGTCGAGAAAATGCGATTTAAGCAATAAAATTAAAAATGCACCTAAAACCTAAACCAAACGTTGCAGGTGCTTATTTCTTCATGCGCAGTGGTCAACGCGGCACTCTCTAGCTGCCAGGAGCACTTTTTACTATGCGCGCCCAACCAGAGCGACGGGAGGAGCACATTTCAGAAAACGTGCTCAGCTCGTCGAGAAAATGCGATTTAAGCAATAAAATTAAAAATGCACCTAAAACCTAAACCAAACGTTGCAGGTGCTTATTTCTTCATGCGCAGTGGTCAACGCGGCACTCCCGAGCTGCCAAGAGCACTTTTTACTGTGCGCACCCAACCAGAGCGACGGGAGGAGCACATTTCAGAAAACGTGCTCAGCTCGTCGAGAGAATGCGATTTAAGCAATAAAATTAAAAATGCACCTAAAACCTAAACCAAACGTTGCAGGTGCTTATTTCTTCGTGCGCAGTGGTCAACGCGGAACTCCCTAGCTTCCAGGAGCTCTTTTTTTTTCTGTGCGCACCCAACCAGAGCGACGGGAGGAGCACATTTCAGAAAACGTGCTCAGCTCGTCGAGAAAATGCGATTTGAGCAATAAGATTAAAAATGCACCTAAAACCTAAACCAAACGTTGCAGGTGCTTATTTCTTCGTGCGCAGTGGTCAACGCGGCACTCCCTAGCTGCCAGGAGTTCTTTTTACTGTGTGCACCCAACCAGAGCGACGGGAGGAGCACATTTGAGAAAACGTGCTCAGCTCGTCGAGAGAATGCGATTTAAGCAATAAAATAAAAAATGCACCTAAAACCTAAACCAAACGTTGCAGGTGCTTATTTCTTCGTGCGCAGTGGTCAACGCGGAACTCCCTACCTGCCAGGAGCTCTTTTTACTGTGCGCACCCAACCAGAGCGACGGGAGGAGCCCATTTCAGAAAAGGTGCTCAGCTCGTCGAGAAAATGCGATTTAAGCAATAAAATTAAAAATGCACCTAAAACCTAAACCAAACGTTGCAGGTGCTTATTTCTTCGTGCGCAGTGCTCCACGCGGCACTCCCTAGCTGCCAGGAGCACTTTTTACTGTGCGCACCCAACCAGAGTGACGGGAGGAGCACATTTCAGAAAACGTGCTCAGCTCGTTGAGAAAATGCGATTTAAGCAATAAAATTAAAAATGCACCTAAAACCTAAACCAAACGTTGCAGGTGCTTATTTCTTCATGCGCAGTGGACAACGCGGCACTCTCTAGCTGCCAAGAGCACTTTTTACTGTGCGCACCCAACCAGAGTGACGAGAGGAGCACATTTCAGAAAACGTGCTCAGCTCGTCGAGAAAATGCGATTTAAGCAATTAAATTAAAAATGCACCTAAAACCTAAACCAAACGTTGCAGGTGCTTATTTCTTCATGCGCAGTGGTCAACGCGGCACTCTCTAGCTGCCAGGAGCACTTTTTACTATGCGCGCAAACAAGAGCGACGGGAGGAGCACATTTCAGAAAACGTGCTCAGCTCGTCGAGAAAATGCGATTTAAGCAATAAAATTTAAAATGCACCTAAAACCTAAACCAAACGTTGCAGGTGCTTATTTCTTTGTGCGCAGTGGTCAACGCGGCACTCTTTAGCTGCCAAGAGCACTTTTTACTATGCGCACCCAACCAGAGTGACGGGAGGAGCACATTTCAGAAAACGTGCTCAGCTCGTCGAGAAAATGCGATTTAAGCAATAAAATTAAAAATGCACCTAAAACTTAAACCAAACGTTGCAGGTGGTTATTTCTTCATGCGCAGTGGTCAACGCGGCACTCTCTAGCTGCCAAGAGCACTTTTTACTGTGCGCACCCAACCAGAGTGACGGGAGGAGCACATTTCAGAAAACGTGCTCAGCTCGTCGAGAAAATGCGATTTAAGCAATAAAATTAAAAATGCACCTAAAACCTAAACCAAACGTTGCAGGTGCTTATTTCTTTATGTGCAGTGGTCAACGCGGCACTCCCGAGCTGCCAAGAGCACTTTTTACTATGCGCACCCAACCAGAGTGACGGGAGGAGCACATTTCAGGAAACGTGCTCAGCTCGTCGAGAAAATGCGATTTAAGCAATAAGATTAAAAATGCACCTAAAACCTAAATCAAACGTTGCAGGTGCTTATTTCTTCATGCGCAGTGGTCAACGCGGCACTCTCTAGCTGCCAGGAGCACTTTTTACTGTGCGCACCCAACCAGAGTGACGGGAGGAGCACATTTCAGAAAACGTGCTCAGCTCGTCGAGAAAATGCGATTTAAGCAATAAAATTAAAAATGCACCTAAAACCTAAACCAAACGTTGCAGGTGCTTATTTCTTCATGCGCAGTGGTCAACGCGGCACTCTCTAGCTGCCAGGAGCACTTTTTACTATGCGCGCCCAACCAGAGCGACGGGAGGAGCACATTTCAGAAAACGTGCTCAGCTCGTCGAGAAAATGCGATTTAAGCAATAAAATTAAAAATGCACCTAACCTAAACCAAACGTTGCAGGTGCTTATTTCTTCATGCGCAGTGGTCAACGCGGCACTCCCGAGCTGCCAAGAGCACTTTTTACTGTGCGCACCCAACCAGAGCGACGGGAGGAGCACATTTCAGAAAACGTGCTCAGCTCGTCGAGAGAATGCGATTTAAGCAATAAAATTAAAAATGCACCTAAAACCTAAACCAAACGTTGCAGGTGCTTATTTCTTCGTGCGCAGTGGTCAACGCGGAACTCCCTAGCTGCCAGGAGCACTTTTTACTGTGCGCACCCAACCAGAGTGACGGGAGGAGCACATTTCAGAAAACGTGCTCAGCTCGTCGAGAAAATGCGATTTAAGCAATAAAATTAAAAATGCACCTAAAACCTAAACCAAACGTTGCAGGTGCTTATTTCTTCATGTGCAGTGGTCAACGCGGCACTCCCGAGCTGCCAAGAGCACTTTTTACTATGCGCACCCAACCAGAGTGACGGGAGGAGCACATTTCAGGAAACGTGCTCAGCTCGTCGAGAAAATGCGATTTAAGCAATAAGATTAAAAATGCACCTAAAACCTAAATCAAACGTTGCAGGTGCTTATTTCTTCATGCGCAGTGGTCAACGCGGCACTCTCTAGCTGCCAGGAGCACTTTTTACTGTGCGCACCCAATCAGAGTGACGGGAGGAGCACATTTCAGAAAACGTGCTCAGCTCGTCGAGAAAATGCGATTTAAGCAATAAAATTAGAAATGCACCTAAAACCTAAACCAAACGTTGCAGGTGCTTATTTCTTCATGCGCAGTGGTCAACGCGGCACTCTCTAGCTGCCAGGAGCACTTTTTACTATGCGCGCCCAACCAGAGCGACGGGAGGAGCACATTTCAGAAAACGTGCTCAGCTCGTCGAGAAAATGCGATTTAAGCAATAAAATTAAAAATGCACCTAAAACCTAAACCAAACGTTGCAGGTGCTTATTTCTTCATGCGCAGTGGTCAACGCGGCACTCCCGAGCTGCCAAGAGCACTTTTTACTGTGCGCACCCAACCAGAGCGACGGGAGGAGCACATTTCAGAAAACGTGCTCAGCTCGTCGAGAGAATGCGATTTAAGCAATAAAATTAAAAATGCACCTAAAACCTAAACCAAACGTTGCAGGTGCTTATTTCTTCGTGCGCAGTGGTCAACGCGGAACTCCCTAGCTGCCAGGAGCACTTTTTACTGTGCGCACCCAACCAGAGTGACGCGAGGAGCACATTTCAGAAAACGTGCTCAGCTCGTCGAGAAAATGCGATTTAAGCAATAAAATTAAAAATGCACCTAAAACCTAAACCAAACGTTGCAGGTGCTTATTTCTTCATGCGCAGTGGTCAACGCGGCACTCTCTAGCTGCCAAGAGCACTTTTTACTGTGCGCACCCAACCAGAGTGACGGGAGGAGCACATTTCAGAAAACGTGCTCAGCTCGTCGAGAAAGTGCGATTTAAGCAATAAGATTAAAAATGCACCTAAAACCTAAATCAAACGTTGCAGGTGCTTATTTCTTCATGCGCAGGGGTCAACGCGGCACTCTCTAGCTGCCAGGAGCACTTTTTACTGTGCGCACCCAACCAGAGTGACGGGAGGAGCACATTTCAGAAAACGTGCTCAGCTCGTTGAGAAAATGCGATTTAAGCAATAAAATTAAAAATGCACCTAAAACCTAAACCAAACGTTGCAGGTGCTTATTTCTTCATGCGCAGTGGTCAACGCGGCACTCTCTAGCTGCCAAGAGCACTTTTTTACTGTGCGCACCCAACCAGAGTGACGGGAGGAGCACATTTCAGAAAACGTGCTCAGCTCGTCGAGAAAATGCGATTTAAGCAATAAGATTAAAAATGCACCTAAAACCTAAACCAAACGTTGCAGGTGCTTATTTCTTCATGCGCAGTGGTCAACGCGGCACTCCCGAGCTGCCAAGAGCACTTTTTACTGTGCACACCCAACCAGAGCGACGGGAGGAGCACATGTCAGAAAACGTGCTCAGCTCGTCGAGAGAATGCGATTTAAGCAATAAAATTAAAAATGCACCTAAAACCTAAACCAAACGTTGCAGGTGCTTATTTCTTCGTGCGCAGTGGTCAACGCGGAACTCCCTAGCTGCCAGGAGCTCTTTTTACTGTGCGCACCCAACCAGAGCGACGGGAGGAGCACATTTCAGAAAACGTGCTCAGCTCGTCGAGAAAATGCGATTTAAGCAATAAAATTAAAAATGCACCTAAAACCTAAACCAAACGTTGCAGGTGCTTATTTCTTCATGCGCAGTGGTCAACGCGGCACTCTCTAGCTGCCAGGAGCACTTTTTACTACGCGCACCCAACCAGAGCGACGGGAGGAGCACATTTCAGAAAACGTGCTCAGCTCGTCGAGAGAATGCGATTTAAGCAATAAAATAAAAAATGCACCTAAAACCTAAACCAAACGTTGCAGGTGCTTATTTCTTCGTGCGCAGTGGTCAACGCGGCACTCTCTAGCTGCCAGGAGCACTTTTTACTACGCGCACCCAACCAGAGCGACGGGAGGAGCACATTTCAGAAAACGTGCTCAGCTCGTCGAGAGAATGCGATTTAAGCAATAAAATAAAAAATGCACCTAAAACCTAAACCAAACGTTGCAGGTGCTTATTTCTTCGTGCGCAGTGGTCAACGCGGCACTCCCTAGCTCCCAGGAGCTCTTTTTACTGTGCGCACCCAACCAGAGCGACGGGAGGAGCACATTTCAGAAAACGTGCTCAGCTCGTCGAGAAAATGCGATTTAAGCAATAAAATTAAAAATGCACCTAAAACCTAAACCAAACGTTGCAGGTGCTTATTTCTTCATGCGCATTGGTCAACGCGGCACTCTCTAGCTGCCAGGAGCACTTTTTACTACGCGCACCCAACCAGAGCGACGGGAGGAGCACATTTCAGAAAACGTGCTCAGCTCGTCGAGAGAATGCGATTTAAGCAATAAAATAAAAAATGGACCTAAAACCTAAACCAAACGTTGCAGGTGCTTATTTCTTCGTGCGCAGTGGTCAACGCGGCACTCCCGAGCTGCCAGGAGCTCTTTTTACTGTGTGCACCCAACCAGAGCGACGGGAGGAGCACATTTGAGAAAACGTGCTCAGCTCGTCGAGAGAATGCGATTTAAGCAATAAAATAAAAAATGCACCTAAAACCTAAACCAAACGTTGCAGGTGCTTATTTCTTCGTGCGCAGTGGTCAACGCGGAACTCCGTAGCTGCCAGGAGCTCTTTTTACTGTGCGCACCCAACCAGAGCGACGGGAGGAGCACATTTCAGAAAACGTGCTCAGCTCGTCGAGAAAATGCGATTTAAGCAATAAAATTAAAAATGCACCTAAAACCTAAACCAAACGTTGCAGGTGCTTATTTCTTCATGCGCAGTGGTCAACGCGGCACTCTCTAGCTGCCAAGAGCACTTTTTTACTGTGCGCACCCAACCAGAGTGACGGGAGGAGCACATTTCAGAAAACGTGCTCAGCTCGTCGAGAAAATGCGATTTAAGCAATAAGATTAAAAATGCACCTAAAACCTAAACCAAACGTTGCAGGTGCTTATTTCTTCATGCGCAGTGGTCAACGCGGCACTCCCGAGCTGCCAAGAGCACTTTTTACTGTGCACACCCAACCAGAGCGACGGGAGGAGCACATGTCAGAAAACGTGCTCAGCTCGTCGAGAGAATGCGATTTAAGCAATAAAATTAAAAATGCACCTAAAACCTAAACCAAACGTTGCAGGTGCTTATTTCTTCGTGCGCAGTGGTCAACGCGGAACTCCCTAGCTGCCAGGAGCTCTTTTTACTGTGCGCACCCAACCAGAGCGACGGGAGGAGCACATTTCAGAAAACGTGCTCAGCTCGTCGAGAAAATGCGATTTAAGCAATAAAATTAAAAATGCACCTAAAACCTAAACCAAACGTTGCAGGTGCTTATTTCTTCATGCGCAGTGGTCAACGCGGCACTCTCTAGCTGCCAGGAGCACTTTTTACTACGCGCACCCAACCAGAGCGACGGGAGGAGCACATTTCAGAAAACGTGCTCAGCTCGTCGAGAGAATGCGATTTAAGCAATAAAATAAAAAATGCACCTAAAACCTAAACCAAACGTTGCAGGTGCTTATTTCTTCGTGCGCAGTGGTCAACGCGGCACTCTCTAGCTGCCAGGAGCACTTTTTACTACGCGCACCCAACCAGAGCGACGGGAGGAGCACATTTCAGAAAACGTGCTCAGCTCGTCGAGAGAATGCGATTTAAGCAATAAAATAAAAAATGCACCTAAAACCTAAACCAAACGTTGCAGGTGCTTATTTCTTCGTGCGCAGTGGTCAACGCGGCACTCCCTAGCTCCCAGGAGCTCTTTTTACTGTGCGCACCCAACCAGAGCGACGGGAGGAGCACATTTCAGAAAACGTGCTCAGCTCGTCGAGAAAATGCGATTTAAGCAATAAAATTAAAAATGCACCTAAAACCTAAACCAAACGTTGCAGGTGCTTATTTCTTCATGCGCATTGGTCAACGCGGCACTCTCTAGCTGCCAGGAGCACTTTTTACTACGCGCACCCAACCAGAGCGACGGGAGGAGCACATTTCAGAAAACGTGCTCAGCTCGTCGAGAGAATGCGATTTAAGCAATAAAATAAAAAATGGACCTAAAACCTAAACCAAACGTTGCAGGTGCTTATTTCTTCGTGCGCAGTGGTCAACGCGGCACTCCCGAGCTGCCAGGAGCTCTTTTTACTGTGTGCACCCAACCAGAGCGACGGGAGGAGCACATTTGAGAAAACGTGCTCAGCTCGTCGAGAGAATGCGATTTAAGCAATAAAATAAAAAATGCACCTAAAACCTAAACCAAACGTTGCAGGTGCTTATTTCTTCGTGCGCAGTGGTCAACGCGGAACTCCGTAGCTGCCAGGAGCTCTTTTTACTGTGCGCACCCAACCAGAGCGACGGGAGGAGCACATTTCAGAAAACGTGCTCAGCTCGTCGAGAAAATGCGATTTAAGCAATAAAATTAAAAATGCACCTAAAACCTAAACCAAACGTTGCAGGTGCTTATTTCTTCATGCGCAGTGGTCAACGCGGCACTCTCTAGCTGCCAGGAGCACTTTTTACTACGCGCACCCAACCAGAGCGACGGGAGGAGCACATTTCAGAAAACGTGCTCAGCTCGTCGAGAGAATGCGATTTAAGCAATAAAATAAAAAATGCACCTAAAACCTAAACCAAACGTTGCAGGTGCTTATTTCTTCGTGCGCAGTGGTCAACGCGGCACTCCCTAGCTGCCAGGAGCTCTTTTTACTGTGTGCACCCAACCAGAGCGACGGGAGGAGCACATTTCAGAAAACGTGCTCAGCTCGTCGAGAGAATGCGATTTAAGCAATAAAATAAAAAATGCAACTAAAACCTAAACCAAACGTTGCAGGTGCTTATTTCTTCTTGCGCAGTGGTCAACGCAGAACTCCGTAGCTGCCAGGAGCTCTTTTTACTGTGCGCATCCAACCAGAGCGACGGGAGGAGCACATTTCAGAAAACGTGCTCAGCTTGTCGAGAAAATGCGATTTAAGCAATAAAATTAAAAATGCACCTAAAACCTAAACCAAACGTTGCAGGTGCTTATTTCTTCATGCGCAGTGGTCAACGCGGCACTCTCTAGCTGCCAGGAGCACTTTTTACTATGCGCGCCCAACCAGAGCGACGGGAGGAGCACATTTCAGAAAACGTGCTCAGCTCGTCGAGAAAATGCGATTCAAGCAATAAAATTAAAAATGCACCTAAAACCTAAACCAAACGTTGCAGGTGCTTATTTCTTCATGCGCAGTGGTCAACGCGGAACTCCCTAGCTGCCAGGAGCTCTTTTTACTGTGCGCACCCAACCAGAGCGACGGGAGGAGCACATTTCAGAAAACGTGCTCAGCTCGTCGAGACAATGCGATTTAAGCAATAAGATTAAAAATGCCCCTAAAACCTAAACCAAACGTTGCAGGTGCTTATTTCTTCGTGCGCAGTGGTCAACGCGGCACTCCCTAGCTTCCAGGAGCTCTTTTTACTGTGCGCACCCAACCAGAGCGACGGGAGGAGCACATTTCAGAAAACGTGCTCAGCTTGTCGAGAGAATGCGATTTAAGCAATAAAATTAAAAATGCACCTAAAACCTAAACCAAACGTTGCAGGTGCTTATTTCTTCTTGCGCAGTGGTCAACGCGGCACTCTCTAGCTGCCAGGAGCACTTTTTACTATGCGCGCTCAACCAGAGCGACGGGAGGAGCACATTTCAGAAAACGTGCTCAGCTCGTCGAGAAAATGCGATTTAAGCAATACAATTAAATATGCACCTAAAACCTAAACCAAACGTTGCAGGTGCTTATTTCTTCATGCGCAGTGGTCAACGCGGCACTCCCGAGCTGCCAAGAGCTCTTTTTACTGTGCGCACCCAACCAGAGCGACGGGAGGAGCCCATTTCAGAAAAGGTGCTCAGCTCGTCGAGAAAATGCGATTTAAGCAATAAAATTAAAAATGCACCCAAAACCTAAACCAAACGTTGCAGGTGGTTATTTCTTCGTGCGCAGTGCTCAACGCGGCACTCCCTAGCTGCCAGGAGCACTTTTTACTGTGCGCACCCAACCAGAGTGACGGGAGGAGCACATTTCAGAAAACGTGCTCAGCTCGTCGAGAAAATGCGATTTAAGCAATAAAATTAAAAATGCTCCTAAAACCTAAACCAAACGTTGCAGGTGCTTATTTCTTCATGCGCATTGGTCAACGCGGCACTCTCTAGCTGCCAGGAGCACTTTTTACTACGCGCACCCAACCAGAGCGACGGGAGGAGCACATTTCAGAAAACGTGCTCAGCTCGTCGAGAGAATGCGATTTAAGCAATAAAATTAAAAATGCACCTAAAACCTAAACCAAACGTTGCAGGTGCTTATTTCTTCGTGCGCAGTGGTCAACGCGGCACTCCCTAGCTGCCAGGAGCTCTTTTTACTGTGCGCACCCAACCAGAGTGACGGGAGGAGCACATTTCAGAAAACGTGCTCAGCTCGTCGAGAAAATGCGATTTAAGCAATAAAATTAAAAATGCACCTAAAACCTAAACCAAACGTTGCAGGTGCTTATTTCTTCATGCGCAGTGGTCAACGCGGCACTCTCTAGCTGCCAAGAGCACTTTTTACTGTGCGCACCCAACCAGAGCGACGGGAGGAGCACATTTCAGAAAACGTGCTCAGCTCGTCGAGAAAATGCGATTTAAGCAATAAAATTAAAAATGCACCTAAAACCTAAACCAAACGTTGCAGGTGCTTATTTCTTTGTGCGCAGTGGTCAACGCGGCACTCTTTAGCTGCCAAGAGCACTTTTTACTATGCGCACCCAACCAGAGTGACGGGAGGAGCACATTTCAGAAAACGTGCTCAGCTCGTCGAGAAAATGCGATTTAAGCAATAAAATTAAAAATGCACCTAAAACCTAAACCAAACGTTGCAGGTGCTTATTTCTTCGTGCGCAGTGGTCAACGCGGAACTCCCTAGCTGCCAGGAGCTCTTTTTACTGTGCGCACCCAACCAGAGCGACGGGAGGAGCACATTTCAGAAAACGTGCTCAGCTCGTCGAGACAATGCGATTTAAGCAATAAAATTAAAAATGCACCTAAAACCTAAACCAAACGTTGCAGGTGCTTATTTCTTCATGCGCAGTGGTCAACGCGGCACTCTCTAGCTGCCAGGAGCACTTTTTACTGTGTGCACCCAACCAGAGTGACGGGAGGAGCACATTTCAGAAAACGTGCTCAGCTCGTCGAGAAAATGCGATTTAAGCAATAAAATTAAAAATGCACTTAAAACCTAAACCAAACGTTGCAGGTGCTTATTTCTTCATGCGCAGTGGTCAACGCGGCACTCTCTAGCGGCCAAGAGCACTTTTTACTATGCGCACCCAACCAGAGTGACGGGAGGAGCACATTTCAGAAAACGTGCTCAGCTCGTCGAGAAAATGCGATTTAAGCGATAAGATTAAAAATGCACCTAAAACCTAAACCAAACGTTGCAGGTGCTTATTTCTTCGTGCGCAGTGGTCAACGCGGCACTCCCTAGCTGCCAGGAGCTCTTTTTACTGTGTGCACCCAACCAGAGCGACGGGAGGAGCACATTTCAGAAAATGTGCTCAGCTCGTCGAGAGAATGCGATTTAAGCAATAAAATAAAAAATGCACCTAAAACCTAAACCAAACGTTGCAGGTGCTTATTTCTTCGTGCGCAGTGGTCAACGCGGCACTCCCTAGCTGCCAGGAGCTCTTTTTACTGTGCGCACCCAACCAGAGCGACGGGAGGAGCACATTTCAGAAAACGTGCTCAGCTCGTCGAGAAAATGCGATTTAAGCAATAAAATTAAAAATGCACCTAAAACCTAAACCAAACGTTGCAGGTGCTTATTTCTTCATGCGCAGTGGTCAACGCGGCACTCTCTAGCTGCCAGGAGCACTTTTTACTACGCGCACCCAACCAGAGCGACGGGAGGAGCACATTTCAGAAAACGTGCTCAGCTCGTCGAGAGAATGCGATTTAAGCAATAAAATAAAAAATGGACCTAAAACCTAAACAAAACGTTGCAGGTGCTTATTTCTTCGTGCGCAGTGGTCAACGCGGCACTCCCTAGCTGCCAGGAGTTCTTTTTACTGTGTGCACCCAACCAGAGCGACGGGAGGAGCACATTTGAGAAAACGTGCTCAGCTCGTCGAGAGAATGCGATTTAAGCAATAAAATAAAAAATCCACCTAAAACCTAAACCAAACGTTGCAGGTGCTTATTTCTTCGTGCGCAGTGGTCAACGCGGAACTCCCTAGCTGCCAGGAGCTCTTTTTACTGTGCGCACCCAACCAGAGCGACGGGAGGAGCCCATTTCAGAAAAGGTGCTCAGCTCGTCGAGAAAATGCGATTTAAGCAATAAAATTAAAAATGCACCTAAAACCTAAACCAAACGTTGCAGGTGCTTATTTCTTCGTGCACAGTGCTCAACGCGGCACTCCCTAGCTGCCAGGAGCACTTTTTACTGTGCGCACCCAACCAGAGTGACGGGAGGAGCACATTTCAGAAAACGTGCTCAGCTCGTCGAGAAAATGCGATTTAAGCAATAAAATTAAAAATGCACCTAAAACCTAAACCAAACGTTGCAGGTGCTTATTTCTTCATGCGTAGTGGTCAACGCGGCACTCTCTAGCTGCCAAGAGCACTTTTTACTGTGCGCACCCAACCAGAGTGACGAGAGGAGCACATTTCAGAAAACGTGCTCAGCTCGTCGAGAAAATGCGATTTAAGCAATAAAATTAAAAATGCACCTAAAACCTAAACCAAACGTTGCAGGTGCTTATTTCTTCATGTGCAGTGGTCAACGCGGCACTCCCGAGCTGCCAAGAGCACTTTTTACTATGCGCACCCAACCAGAGTGACGGGAGGAGCACATTTCAGGAAACGTGCTCAGCTCGTCGAGAAAATGCGATTTAAGCAATAAGATTAAAAATGCACCTAAAACCTAAATCAAACGTTGCAGGTGCTTATTTCTTCATGCGCAGTGGTCAACGCGGCACTCTCTAGCTGCCAGGAGCACTTTTTACTGTGCGCACCCAACCAGAGTGACGGGAGGAGCACATTTCAGAAAACGTGCTCAGCTCGTCGAGAAAATGCGATTTAAGCAATAAAATTAAAAAAATGCACCTAAAACCTAAACCAAACGTTGCAGGTGCTTATTTCTTCATGCGCATTGGTCAACGCGGCACTCTCTAGCTGCCAGGAGCACTTTTTACTATGCGCGCCCAACCAGAGCGACGGGAGGAGCACATTTCAGAAAACGTGCTCAGCTCGTCGAGAAAATGCGATTTAAGCAATAAAATTAAAAATGCACCTAAAACCTAAACCAAACGTTGCAGGTGCTTATTTCTTCATGCGCAGTGGTCAACGCGGCACTCCCGAGCTGCCAAGAGCACTTTTTACTGTGCGCACCCAACCAGGTCGACGGGAGGAGCACATTTCAGAAAACGTGCTCAGCTCGTCGAGAGAATGCGATTTAAGCAATAAAATTAAAAATGCACCTAAAACCTAAACCAAACGTTGCAGGTGCTTATTTCTTCGTGCGCAGTGGTCAACGCGGAACTCCCTAGCTGCCAGGAGCACTTTTTACTGTGCGCACCCAACCAGAGTGACGGGAGGAGCACATTTCAGAAAACGTGCTCAGCTCGTCGAGAAAATGCGATTTAAGCAATAAAATTAAAAATGCAGCTAAAACCTAAACCAAACGTTGCAGGTGCTTATTTCTTCGTGCGCAGTGCTCAACGCGGCACTCCCTAGCTGCCAGGAGAACTTTTTACTGTGCGCACCCAACCAGAGTGACGGGAGGAGCACATTTCAGAAAACGTGCTCAGCTCGTCGAGAAAATGCGATTTAAGCAATAAAATTAAAAATGCACCCAAAACCTAAACCAAACGTTGCAGGTGGTTATTTCTTCAAGCGCAGTGGTCAACGCGGCACTCCCTAGCTGCCAAGAGCACTTTTTACTGTGCGCACCCAACCAGAGTGACGGGAGGAGCACATTTCAGAAAACGTGCTCAGCTCGTCGAGAAAATGCGATTTAAGCAATAAGATTAAAAATGCACCTAAAACCTAAACCAAACGTTGCAGGTGCTTATTTCTTCATGCGCAGTGGTCAACTCGGCACTCTCTAGCTGCCAGGAGCACTTTTTACTACGCGCACCCAACCAGATAGACGGGAGGAGCATATTTCAGAAAACGTGCTCAGCTCGTCGAGAGAATGCGATTTAAGCAATAAAATAAAAAATGCACCTAAAACCTAAACCAAACGTTGCAGGTGCTTATTTCTTCGTGCGCAGTGGTCAACGCGGCACTCCCTAGCTGCCAGGAGCTCTTTTTACTGTGCGCACCCAACCAGAGCGACGGGAGGAGCACATTTCAGAAAACGTGCTCAGCTCGTCGAGAAAATGCGATTTAAGCAATAAAATTAAAAATGCACCTAAAACCTAAACCAAACGTTGCAGGTGCTTATTTCTTCATGCGCAGTGGTCAACGCGGCACTCTCTAGCTGCCAGGAGCACTTTTTACTACGCGCACCCAACCAGAGCGACGGGAGGAGCACATTTCAGAAAACGTGCTCAGCTCGTCGAGAGAATGCTATTTAAGCAAAATAATAAAAAATGCACCTAAAACCTAAACCAAACGTTGCAGGTGCTTATTTCTTCGTGCGCAGTGGTCAACGCGGCACTCCCTAGCTGCCAGGAGCTCTTTTTACTGTGCGCACCCAACCAGAGCGACGGGAGGAGCACATTTCAGAAAACGTGCTCAGCTCGTCGAGAAAATGCGATTTAAGCAATAAAATCAAAAATGCACCTAAAACCTAAACCAAACGTTGCAGGTGCTTATTTCTTCGCGCGCAGTGGTCAACGCGGCACTCCCTAGCTGCCAGGAGCTCTTTTTACTGTGCGCACCCAACCAGAGTGACGGAAGGAGCACATTTCAGAAAACGTACTCAGCTCGTCGAGAAAATGCGATTTAAGCAATAAAATTAAAAATGCACCTAAAACCTAAACCAAACGTTGCAGGTGCTTATTTCTTTGTGCGCAGTGGTCAACGCGGCACTCTCTAGCTGCCAAGAGCACTTTTCACTATGCGCACCCAACCAGAGTGACGGGATGAGCACATTTCAGAAAACGTGCTCAGCTCGTCGAGAAAATGCGATTTAAGCAATAAAATTAAAAATGCACCTAAAACCTAAACCAAACGTTGCAGGTGCTTATTTCTTCATGCGCAGTGGTCAACGCGGCACTCTCTAGCTGCCAGGAGCACTTTTTACTATGCGCGCCCAACCAGAGCGACGGGAGGAGCACATTTCAGAAAACGTGCTCAGCTCGTCGAGAAAATGCGATTTAAGCAATAAAATTAAAAATGCACCTAAAACCTAAACCAAACGTTGCAGGTGCTTATTTCTTCATGCGCAGTGGTCAACGCGGCACTCCCGAGCTGCCAAGAGCACTTTTTACTGTGCGCACCCAACCAGAGCGACGGGAGGAGCACATTTCAGAAAACGTGCTCAGCTCGTCGAGAGAATGCGATTTAAGCAATAAAATTAAAAATGCACCTAAAACCTAAACCAAACGTTGCAGGTGCTTATTTCTTCGTGCGCAGTGGTCAACGCGGAACTCCCTAGCTTCCAGGAGCTCTTTTTTTTTCTGTGCGCACCCAACCAGAGCGACGGGAGGAGCACATTTCAGAAAACGTGCTCAGCTCGTCGAGAAAATGCGATTTAAGCAATAAGATTAAAAATGCACCTAAAACCTAAACCAAACGTTGCAGGTGCTTATTTCTTCGTGCGCAGTGGTCAACGCGGCACTCCCTAGCTGCCAGGAGCTCTTTTTACTGTGTGCACCCAACCAGAGCGACGGGAGGAGCACATTTCAGAAAACGTGCTCAGCTCGTCGAGAGAATGCGATTTAAGCAATAAAATAAAAAATGCACCTAAAACCTAAACCAAACGTTGCAGGTGCTTATTTCTTCGTGCGCAGTGGTCAACGCGGCACTCCCTAGCTGCCAGGAGCTCTTTTTACTGTGCGCACCCAACCAGAGCGACGGAAGGAGCACATTTCAGAAAACGTGCTCAGCTCGTCGAGAAAATGCGATTTAAGCAATAAAATTAAAAATGCACCTAAAACCTAAACCAAACGTTGCAGGTGCTTATTTCTTCATGCGCAGTGGTCAACGCGGCACTCTCTAGCTGCCAGGAGCACTTTTTACTACGCGCACCCAACCAGAGCGACGGGAGGAGCACATTTCAGAAAACGTGCTCAGCTCGTCGAGAGAATGCGATTTAAGCAATGAAATAAAAAATGGACCTAAAACCTGAACAAAACGTTGCAGGTGCTTATTTCTTCGTGCGCAGTGGTCAACGCGGCACTCCCTAGCTGCCAGGAGTTCTTTTTACTGTGTGCACCCAACCAGAGCGACGGGAGGAGCACATTTGAGAAAACGTGCTCAGCTCGTCGAGAGAATGCGATTTAAGCAATAAAATAAAAAATGCACCTAAAACCTAAACCAAACGTTGCAGGTGCTTATTTCTTCGTGTGCAGTGGTCAACGCGGAACTCCCTAGCTGCCAGGAGCTCTTTTTACTGTGCGCACCCAACCAGAGCGACGGGAGGAGCCCATTTCAGAAAAGGTGCTCAGCTCGTCGAGAAAATGCGATTTAAGCAATAAAATTAAAAATGCACCTAAAACCTAAACCAAACGTTGCAGGTGCTTATTTCTTCGTGCGCAGTGCTCCAAGCGGCACTCCCTAGCTGCCAGGAGCACTTTTTACTGTGCGCACCCAACTAGAGTGACGGGAGGAGCACATTTCAGAAAACGTGCTCAGCTCGTTGAGAAAATGCGATTTAAGCAATAAAATTAAAAATGCACCTAAAACCTAAACCAAACGTTGCAGGTGCTTATTTCTTCATGCGCAGTGGTCAACGCGGCACTCTCTAGCTGCCAAGAGCACTTTTTACTGTGCGCACCCAACCAGAGTGACGAGAGGAGCACATTTCAGAAAACGTGCTCAGCTCGTCGAGAAAATGCGATTTAAGCAATTAAATTAAAAATGCACCTAAAACCTAAACCAAACGTTGCAGGTGCTTATTTCTTCGTGCGCAGTACTCAACGCGGCACTCAAGAGCTGCCAGGAGCACTTTTTACTGTGCGCACCCAACCAGAGTGACGGGAGGAGCACATTTCAGAAAACGTGCTCAGCTCGTCGAGAAAATGCGATTTAAGCAATAAAATTAAAAATGCACCTAAAACCTAAACCAAACGTTGCAGGTGCTTATTTCTTCGTGCGCAGTGCTCAACGCGGCACTCCCTAGCTGCCAGGAGCACTTTTTACTGTGCGCACCCAACCAGAGTGACGGGAGGAGCACATTTCAGAAAACGTGCTCAGCTCGTCGAGAAAATGCGATTTAAGCAATAAGATTAAAAATGCACCTAAAACCTAAACCAAACGTTGCAGGTGCTTATTTCTTCATGCGCAGTGGTCAACGCGGCACTCCCGAGCTGCCAAGAGCACTTTTTACCACGCGCACCCAACCAGAGCGACGGGAGGAGCACATTTCAGAAAACGTGCTCAGCTCGTCGAGAAAATGCGATTTAAGCAATAAAATTAAAAATGCACCTAAAACCTAAACCAAACGTTGCAGGTGCTTATTTCTTCATGCGCAGTGGTCAACGCGGCACTCTCTAGCTGCCAGGAGCACTTTTTACTACGCGCACCCAACCAGAGCGACGGGAGGAGTACATTTCAGAAAACGTGCTCAGCTCGTCGAGAGAATGCGATTTAAGCAATAAAATAAAAAATGGACCTAAAACCTAAACAAAACGTTGCAGGTGCTTATTTCTTCGTGCGCAGTGGTCAACGCGGCACTCCCTAGCTGCCAGGAGTTCTTTTTACTGTGTGCACCCAACCAGAGCGACGGGAGGAGCACATTTGAGAAAACGTGCTCAGCTCGTCGAGAGAATGCGATTTAAGCAATAAAATAAAAAATGCACCTAAAACCTAAACCAAACGTTGCAGGTGCTTATTTCTTCGTGCGCAGTGGTCAACGCGGAACTCCCTACCTGCCAGGAGCTCTTTTTACTGTGCGCACCCAACCAGAGCGACGGGAGGAGCCCATTTCAGAAAAGGTGCTCAGCTCGTCGAGAAAATGCGATTTAAGCAATAAAATTAAAAATGCACCTAAAACCTAAACCAAACGTTGCAGGTGCTTATTTCTTCATGCGCAGTGGTCAACGCGGCACTCTCTAGCTGCCAAGAGCACTTTTTACTGTGCGCACCCAGCCAGAGTGACGAGAGGAGCACATTTCAGAAAACGTGCTCAGCTCGTCGAGAAAATGCGATTTAAGCAATTAAATTAAAAATGCACCTAAAACCTAAACCAAACGTTGCAGGTGCTTATTTCTTCATGCGCAGTGGTCAACGCGGCACTCTCTAGCTGCCAGGAGCACTTTTTACTATGCGCGCAAACAAGAGCGACGGGAGGAGCACATTTCAGAAAACGTGCTCAGCTCGTCGAGAAAATGCGATTTAAGCAATAAAATTTAAAATGCACCTAAAACCTAAACCAAACGTTGCAGGTGCTTATTTCTTTGTGCGCAGTGGTCAACGCGGCACTCTTTAGCTGCCAAGAGCACTTTTTACTATGCGCACCCAACCAGAGTGACGGGAGGAGCACATTTCAGAAAACGTGCTCAGCTCGTCGAGAAAATGCGATTTAAGCAATAAAATTAAAAATGCACCTAAAACTTAAACCAAACGTTGCAGGTGGTTATTTCTTCATGCGCAGTGGTCAACGCGGCACTCTCTAGCTGCCAAGAGCACTTTTTACTGTGCGCACCCAACCAGAGTGACAGGAGGAGCACATTTCAGAAAACGTGCTCAGCTCGTCGAGAAAATGCGATTTAAGCAATAAAATTAAAAATGCACCTAAAACCTAAACCAAACGTTGCAGGTGCTTATTTCTTTATGTGCAGTGGTCAACGCGGCACTCCCGAGCTGCCAAGAGCACTTTTTACTATGCGCACCCAACCAGAGTGACGGGAGGAGCACATTTCAGGAAACGTGCTCAGCTCGTCGAGAAAATGCGATTTAAGCAATAAGATTAAAAATGCACCTAAAACCTAAATCAAACGTTGCAGGTGCTTATTTCTTCATGCGCAGTGGTCAACGCGGCACTCTCTAGCTGCCAGGAGCACTTTTTACTGTGCGCACCCAACCAGAGTGACGGGAGGAGCACATTTCAGAAAACGTGCTCAGCTCGTCGAGAAAATGCGATTTAAGCAATAAAATTAAAAATGCACCTAAAACCTAAACCAAACGTTGCAGGTGCTTATTTCTTCATGCGCAGTGGTCAACGCGGCACTCTCTAGCTGCCAGGAGCACTTTTTACTATGCGCGCCCAACCAGAGCGACGGGAGGAGCACATTTCAGAAAACGTGCTCAGCTCGTCGAGAAAATGCGATTTAAGCAATAAAATTAAAAATGCACCTAACCTAAACCAAACGTTACAGGTGCTTATTTCTTCATGCGCAGTGGTCAACGCGGCACTCCCGAGCTGCCAAGAGCACTTTTTACTGTGCGCACCCAACCAGAGCGACGGGAGGAGCACATTTCAGAAAACGTGCTCAGCTCGTCGAGAGAATGCGATTTAAGCAATAAAATTAAAAATGCACCTAAAACCTAAACCAAACGTTGCAGGTGCTTATTTCTTCGTGCGCAGTGGTCAACGCGGAACTCCCTAGCTGCCAGGAGCACTTTTTACTGTGCGCACCCAACCAGAGTGACGGGAGGAGCACATTTCAGAAAACGTGCTCAGCTCGTCGAGAAAATGCGATTTAAGCAATAAAATTAAAAATGCACCTAAAACCTAAACCAAACGTTGCATGTGCTTATTTCTTCATGTGCAGTGGTCAACGCGGCACTCCCGAGCTGCCAAGAGCACTTTTTACTATGCGCACCCAACCAGAGTGACGGGAGGAGCACATTTCAGGAAACGTGCTCAGCTCGTCGAGAAAATGCGATTTAAGCAATAAGATTAAAAATGCACCTAAAACCTAAATCAAACGTTGCAGGTGCTTATTTCTTCATGCGCAGTGGTCAACGCGGCACTCTCTAGCTGCCAGGAGCACTTTTTACTGTGCGCACCCAACCAGAGTGACGGGAGGAGCACATTTCAGAAAACGTGCTCAGCTCGTCGAGAAAATGCGATTTAAGCAATAAAATTAGAAATGCACCTAAAACCTAAACCAAACGTTGCAGGTGCTTATTTCTTCATGCGCAGTGGTCAACGCGGCACTCTCTAGCTGCCAGGAGCACTTTTTACTATGCGCGCCCAACCAGAGCGACGGGAGGAGCACATTTCAGAAAACGTGCTCAGCTCGTCGAGAAAATGCGATTTAAGCAATAAAATTAAAAATGCACCTAAAACCTAAACCAAACGTTGCAGGTGCTTATTTCTTCATGCGCAGTGGTCAACGCGGCACTCCCGAGCTGCCAAGAGCACTTTTCACTGTGCGCACCCAACCAGAGCGACGGGAGGAGCACATTTCAGAAAACGTGCTCAGCTCGTCGAGAGAATGCGATTTAAGCAATAAAATTAAAAATGCACCTAAAACCTAAACCAAACGTTGCAGGTGCTTATTTCTTCGTGCGCAGTGGTCAACGCGGAACTCCCTAGCTGCCAGGAGCACTTTTTACTGTGCGCACCCAACCAGAGTGACGCGAGGAGCACATTTCAGAAAACGTGCTCAGCTCGTCGAGAAAATGCGATTTAAGCAATAAAATTAAAAATGCACCCTAAAACCTAAACCAAACGTTGCAGGTGCTTATTTCTTCATGCGCAGTGGTCAACGCGGCACTCTCTAGCTGCCAAGAGCACTTTTTACTGTGCGCACCCAACCAGAGTGACGGGAGGAGCACATTTCAGAAAACGTGCTCAGCTCGTCGAGAAAGTGCGATTTAAGCAATAAGATTAAAAATGCACCTAAAACCTAAATCAAACGTTGCAGGTGCTTATTTCTTCATGCGCAGGGGTCAACGCGGCACTCTCTAGCTGCCAGGAGCACTTTTTACTGTGCGCACCCAACCAGAGTGACGGGAGGAGCACATTTCAGAAAACGTGCTCAGCTCGTTGAGAAAATGCGATTTAAGCAATAAAATTAAAAATGCACCTAAAACCTAAACCAAACGTTGCAGGTGCTTATTTCTTCATGCGCAGTGGTCAACGCGGCACTCTCTAGCTGCCAAGAGCACTTTTTTACTGTGCGCACCCAACCAGAGTGACGGGAGGAGCACATTTCAGAAAACGTGCTCAGCTCGTCGAGAAAATGCGATTTAAGCAATAAGATTAAAAATGCACCTAAAACCTAAACCAAACGTTGCAGGTGCTTATTTCTTCATGCGCAGTGGTCAACGCGGCACTCCCGAGCTGCCAAGAGCACTTTTTACCACGCGCACCCAACCAGAGCGACGGGAGGAGCACATTTCAGAAAACGTGCTCAGCTCGTCGAGAGAATGCGATTTAAGCAATAAAATTAAAAATGCACCTAAAACCTAAACCAAACGTTGCAGGTGCTTATTTCTTCATGCGCAGTGGTCAACGCGGCACTCTCTAGCTGCCAGGAGCACTTTTTACTGTGTGCACCCAACCAGAGTGACGGGAGGAGCACATTTCAGAAAACGTGCTCAGCTCGTCGAGAAAATGCGATTTAAGCAATAAAATTAAAAATGCACCTAAAACCTAAACCAAACGTTGCAGGTGCTTATTTCTTCATGCGCAGTGGTCAACGCGGCACTCTCTGGCTGCAAAGAGCACTTTTTACTGTGCGCACCCAACCAGAGTGACGGGAGGAGCACATTTCAGAAAACGTGCTCAGCTCGTCGAGAAAATGCGATTTAAGCAATAAGATTAAAAATGCACCTAAAACCTAAACCAAACGTTGCAGGTGCTTATTTCTTCATGCGCAGTGGTCAACGCGGCACTCTCTAGCTGCCAGGAGCACTTTTTACTACGCGCACCCAACCAGAGCGACGGGAGGAGCATATTTCAGAAAACGTGCTCAGCTCGTCGAGAGAATGCGATTTAAGCAATAAAATAAAAAATGCACCTAAAACCTAAACCAAACGTTGCAGGTGCTTATTTCTTTGTGCGCAGTGGTCAACGCGGCACTCCCTAGCTGCCAGGAGCTCTTTTTACTGTGCGCACCCAACCAGAGCGACGGGAGGAGCACATTTCAGAAAACGTGCTCAGCTCGTCGAGAAAATGCGATTTAAGCAATAAAATTAAAATTGCACCTAAAACCTAAACCAAACGTTGCAGGTGCTTATTTCTTCATGCGCAGTGGTCAACGCGGCACTCTCTAGCTGCCAGGATCACTTTTTACTACGCGCACCCAACCAGAGCGACGGGAGGAGCACATTTCAGAAAACGTGCTCAGCTCGTCGAGAGAATGCGATTTAAGCAATAAAATAAAAAATGCACCTAAAACCTAAACCAAATGTTGCAGGTGCTTATTTCTTCGTGCGCAGTGGTCAACGCGGCACTCCCTAGCTGCCAGGAGCACTTTTTACTGTGCGCACCCAACCAGAGTGACGGGAGGAGCACATTTTAGAAAACGTGCTCATCTCGTCGAGAAAATACGATTTAAGCAATAAAATTAAAAATGCACCTAAAACCTAAACCAAACGTTGCAGGTGCTTATTTCTTCATGCGCAGTGGTCAACGCGGCACTCTCTAGCTGCCAGGAGCACTTTTTACTATGCGCGCCCAACCAGAGCGACGGGAGGAGCACATTTCAGAAAACGTGCTCAGCTCGTCGAGAAAATGCGATTTAAGCAATACAATTAAAAATGCACCTAAAACCTAAACCAAACGTTGCAGGTGCTTATTTCTTCATGCGCAGTGGTCAACGCGGAACTCCCGAGCTGCCAAGAGCACTTTTTACTGTGCGCACCCAACCAGAGCGACGGGAGGAGCACATTTCAGAAAACGTGCTCAGCTCGTCGAGAGAATGCAATTCAAGCAATAAAATCAAAAATGCACCTAAAACCTAAACCAAACGTTGCGGGTGCTTATTTCTTCATGCGCAGTGGTCAACGCGGCACTCCCTAGCTGCCAAGAGCACTTTTTACTTTGCACACCCAACCAGAGAGACGGGAGGAGCACATTTCAGAAAACGTGCTCAGCTCGTCAAGAAAATGCGATTTAAGCAATAAAATTAAAATTGCACCTAAAACCTAAACCAAACGTTGCAGGTGCTTATTTCTTCATGCGCAGTGGTCAACGCGGCACTCCCGAGCTGCCAAGAGCACTTTTTACTGTGCACACCCAACCAGAGCGACGGGAGGAGCACATGTCAGAAAACGTGCTCAGCTCGTCGAGAGAATGCGATTTAAGCAATAAAATTAAAAATGCACCTAAAACCTAAACCAAACGTTGCAGGTGCTTATTTCTTCGTGCGCAGTGGTCAACGCGGAACTCCCTAGCTGCCAGGAGCTCTTTTTACTGTGCGCACCCAACCAGAGCGACGGGAGGAGCACATTTCAGAAAACGTGCTCAGCTCGTCGAGAAAATGCGATTTAAGCAATAAAATTAAAAATGCACCTAAAACCTAAACCAAACGTTGCAGGTGCTTATTTCTTCATGCGCAGTGGTCAACGCGGCACTCTCTAGCTGCCAGGAGCACTTTTTACTACGCGCACCCAACCAGAGCGACGGGAGGAGCACATTTCAGAAAACGTGCTCAGCTCGTCGAGAGAATGCGATTTAAGCAATAAAATAAAAAATGCACCTAAAACCTAAACCAAACGTTGCAGGTGCTTATTTCTTCGTGCGCAGTGGTCAACGCGGCACTCTCTAGCTGCCAGGAGCACTTTTTACTACGCGCACCCAACCAGAGCGACGGGAGGAGCACATTTCAGAAAACGTGCTCAGCTCGTCGAGAAAATGCGATTTAAGCAATAAGATTAAAAATGTCCCTAAAACCTAAACCAAACGTTGCAGGTGCTTATTTCTTCATGCGCAGTGGTCAACGCGGCACTCTCTAGCTTCCAAGAGCACTTTTTACTACGCGCACCCAACCAGAGCGACGGGAGGAGCACATTTCAGAAAACGTGCTCAGCTCGTCGAGAGAATGCGATTTAAGCAATAAAATAAAAAATGGACCTAAAACCTAAACCAAACGTTGCAGGTGCTTATTTCTTCATGCGCAGTGGTCAACGCGGCACTCCCGAGTTGCCAAGAGCACTTTTTACTGTGCGCACCCAACCAGAGCGACGGGAGGAGCACATTTCAGAAAACGTGCTCAGCTTGTCGAGAAAATGCGATTTAAGCAATAAAATTAAAAATGCACCTAAAACCTAAACCAAACGTTGCAGGTGCTTATTTCTTCATGCGCAGTGGTCAACGCGGCACTCTCTAGCTGCCAGGAGCACTTTTTACTATGCGCGCCCAACCAGAGCGACGGGAGGAGCACATTTCAGAAAACGTGCTCAGCTCGTCGAGAAAATGCGATTTAAGCAATAAAATTAAAAATGCACCTAAAACCTAAACCAAACGTTGCAGGTGCTTATTTCTTCATGCGCAGTGGTCAACGCGGCACTCTCTAGCTGCCAGGAGCACTTTTTACTACGCGCACCCAACCAGAGCGACGGGAGGAGCACATTTCAGAAAACGTGCTCAGCTCGTCGAGAGAATGCGATTTAAGCAATAAAATAAAAAATGCACCTAAAACCTAAACCAAACGTTGCAGGTGCTTATTTCTTCGTGCGCAGTTGTCAACGCGGCACTCCCTAGCTGCCAGGAGCTCTTTTTACTGTGTGCACCCAACGAGAGCGACGGGAGGAGCACATTTCAGAAAACGTGCTCAGCTCGTCGAGAGAATGCGATTTAAGCAATAAAATAAAAAATGCACCTAAAACCTAAACCAAACGTTGCAGGTGCTTATTTCTTCGTGCGCAGTGGTCAACGCGGAACTCCCTAGCTGCCAGGAGCTCTTTTTACTGTGTGCACCCAACCAGAGCGACGGGAGGAGCACATTTGAGAAAACGTGCTCAGCTCGTCGAGAGAATGCGATTTAAGCAATAAAATAAAAAATGCACCTAAAACCTAAACCAAACGTTGCAGGTGCTTATTTCTTCGTGCGCAGTGGTCAACGCGGAACTCCCTTGCTGCCAGGAGCTGTTTTTACTGTGCGCACCCAACCAGAGCGACGGGAGGAGCCCATTTCAGAAAAGGTGCTCAGCTCGTCGAGAAAATGCGATTTAAGCAATAAAATTAAAAATGCACCTAAAACCTAAACCAAACGTTGCAGGTGCTTATTTCTTCGTGCGCAGTGCTCAACGCGGCACTCCCTAGCTGCCAGGAGCACTTTTTACTGTGCGCACCCAACCAGAGTGACGGGAGGAGCACATTTCAGAAAACGTGCTCAGCTCGTCGAGAAAATGCGATTTAAGCAATAAAATTAAAAATGCACCTAAAACCTAAACCAAACGTTGCAGGTGCTTATTTCTTCATGCGCAGTGGTCAACGCGGCACTCTCTAGCTGCCAAGAGCACTTTTTACTGTGCGCACCCAACCAGAGTGACGGGAGGAGCACATTTCAGAAAACGTGCTCAGCTCGTCGAGAAAATGCACTTTAAGCAATAAAATTAAAAATGCACCGAAAACCTAAACCAAACGTTGCAGGTGCTTATTTCTTCGTGCACAGTGCTCAACGCGGCACTCCCTAGCTGCCAGGAGCACTTTTTACTGTGCGCACCCAACCAGAGTGACGGGAGGAGCACATTTCAGAAAACGTGCTCAGCTCGTCGAGAAAATGCGATTTAAGCAATAAAATTAAAAATGCACCTAAAACCTAAACCAAACGTTGCAGGTGCTTATTTCTTCATGCGCAGTGGTCAACGCGGCACTCTCTAGCTGCCAAGAGCACTTTTTACTGTGCGCACCAAACCAGAGCGACGGGAGGAGCACATTTCAGAAAACGTGCTCAGCTCGTCGAGAAAATGCGATTTAAGCAATAAAATTAAAAATGCACCTAAAACCTAAACCAAACGTTGCAGGTGCTTATTTCTTCATGTGCAGTGGTCAACGCGGCACTCTCTAGCTGCCAGGAGCACTTTTTACTATGCGCGCACAACCAGAGCGACGGGAGGAGCACATTTCAGAAAACGTGCTCAGCTCGTCGAGAAAATGCGATTTAAGCAATAAAATTTAAAATGCACCTAAAACCTAAACCAAACGTTGCAGGTGCTTATTTCTTCATGCGCAGTGGTCAACGCGGCACTCTCTAGCTGCCAGGAGCACTTTTTACTACGCGCAACCAACCAGAGCGACGGGAGGAGCACATTTCAGAAAACGTGCTCAGCTCGTCGAGAGAATGCGATTTAAGCAATAAAATAAAAAATGCACCTAAAACCTAAACCAAACGTTGCAGGTGCTTATTTCTTCGTGCGCAGTGGTCAACGCGGCACTCCCTAGCTGCCAGGAGCTCTTTTTACTGTGCGCACCCAACCAGAGCGACGGGAGGAGCACATTTCAGAAAACGTGCTCAGCTCGTCGAGAAAATGCGATTTAAGCAATAAAATTAAAAATGCACCTAAAACCTAAACCAAACGTTGCAGGTGCTTATTTCTTCATGCGCAGTGGTCAACGCGGCACTCTCTAGCTGCCAGGAGCACTTTTTACTACGCGCACCCAACCAGAGCGACGGGAGGAGCACATTTCAGAAAACGTGCTCAGCTCGTCGAGAGAATGCGATTTAAGCAATAAAATAAAAAATGGACCTAAAACCTAAACCAAACGTTGCAGGTGCTTATTTCTTCGTGCGCAGTGGTCAATGCGGCACTCCCTAGCTGCCAGGAGCTCTTTTTACTGTGTGCACCCAACCAGAGCGACGGGAGGAGCACATTTGAGAAAACGTGCTCAGCTCGTCGAGAGAATGCGATTTAAGCAATAAAATAAAAAATGCACCTAAAACCTAAACCAAACGTTGCAGGTGCGTATTTCTTCGTGCGCAGTGGTCAACGCGGCACTCTCTAGCTGCCACGAGCACTTTTTACTATGCGCGCCCAACCAGAGCGACGGGAGGAGCACATTTCAGAAAACGTGCTCAGCTCGTCGAGAAAATGCGATTTAAGCAATAAAATTAAAAATGCACCTAAAACCTAAACCAAACGTTGCAGGTGCTTATTTCTTCATGCGCAGTGGTCAACGCGGCACTCTCTAGCTGCCAAGAGCACTTTTTACTGTGCGCACCCAACCAGAGTGACGGGAGGAGCACATTTCAGAAAACGTGCTCAGCTCGTCGAGAAAGTGCGATTTAAGCAATAAGATTAAAAATGCACCTAAAACCTAAATCAAACGTTTCAGGTGCTTATTTCTTCATGCGCAGGGGTCAACGCGGCACTCTCTAGCTGCCAGGAGCACTTTTTACTGTGCGCACCCAACCAGAGTGACGGGAGGAGCACATTTCAGAAAACGTGCTCAGCTCGTCGAGAAAATGCGATTTAAGCAATAAAATTAAAAATGCACCTAAAACCTAAACCAAACGTTGCAGGTGCTTATTTCTTCATGCGCAGTGGTCAACGCGGCACTCTCTAGCTGCCAAGAGCACTTTTTACTGTGCGCACCCAACCAGAGTGACGGGAGGAGCACATTTCAGAAAACGTGCTCAGCTCGTCGAGAAAATGCGATTTAAGCAATAAGATTAAAAATGCACCTAAAACCTAAACCAAACGTTGCAGGTGCTTATTTCTTCATGCGCAGTGGTCAACGCGGCACTCCCGAGCTGCCAAGAGCACTTTTTACCACGCGCACCCAACCAGAGCGACGGGAGGAGCACATTTCAGAAAACGTGCTCAGCTCGTCGAGAGAATGCGATTTAAGCAATAGAATTAAAAATGCACCTAAAACCTAAACCAAACTTTGCAGGTGCTTATTTCTTCGTGCGCAGTGGTCAACGCGGAACTCCCTAGCTGCCAGGAGCTCTTTTTACTGTGCGCACCCAACCAGAGCGACGGGAGGAGCACATTTCAGAAAACGTGCTCAGCTCGTCGAGAAAATGCGATTTAAGCAATAAAATTAAAAATGCAGCTAAAACCTAAACCAAACGTTGCAGGTGCTTATTTCTTCGTGCGCAGTGCTCAACGCGGCACTCCCTAGCTGCCAGGAGCACTTTTTACTATGCGCGCCCAACCAGAGCGACGGGAGGAGCACATTTCAGAAAACGTGCTCAGCTCGTCGAGAAAATGCGATTTAAGCAATAAAATTAAAAATGCACCTAAAACCTAAACCAAACGTTGCAGGTGCTTATTTCTTCGTGCGCAGTGGTCAACGCGGCACTCTCTAGCTGCCAGGAGCACTTTTTACTACGCGCACCCAACCAGAGCGACGGGAGGAGCACATTTCAGAAAACGTGCTCAGCTCGTCGAGAGAATGCGATTTAAGCAATAAAATAAAAAATGGACCTAAAACCTAAACCAAACGTTGCAGGTGCTTATTTCTTCGTGCGCAGTGGTCAACGCGGCACTCCCTAGCTGCCAGGAGCTCTTTTTACTGTGTGCACCCAACCAGAGCGACGGGAGGAGCACATTTGAGAAAACGTGCTCAGCTCGTCGAGAGAATGCGATTTAAGCAATAAAATAAAAAATGCACCTAAAACCTAAACCAAACGTTGCAGGTGCTTATTTCTTCGTGCGCAGTGGTCAACGCGGCACTCTCTAGCTGCCAGGAGCACTTTTTACTATGCACGCCCAACCAGAGCGACGGGAGGAGCACATTTCAGAAAACGTGCTCAGCTCGTCGAGAAAATGCGATTTAAGCAATAAAATTAAAAATGCACCTAAAACCTAAACCAAACGTTGCAGGTGCTTATTTCTTCATGCGCAGTGGTCAACGCGGCACTCTCTAGCTGCCAAGAGCACTTTTTACTGTGCGCACCCAACCAGAGTGACGGGAGGAGCACATTTCAGAAAACGTGCTCAGCTCGTCGAGAAAGTGCGATTTAAGCAATAAGATTAAAAATGCACCTAAAACCTAAATCAAACGTTGCAGGTGCTTATTTCTTCATGCGCAGGGGTCAACGCGGCACTCTCTAGCTGCCAGGAGCACTTTTTACTGTGCGCACCCAACCAGAGTGACGGGAGGAGCACATTTCAGAAAACGTGCTCAGCTCGTCAAGAAAATGCGATTTAAGCAATAAAATTAAAAATGCACCTAAAACCTAAACCAAACGTTGCAGGTGCTTATTTCTTCATGCGCAGTGGTCAACGCGGCACTCTCTAGCTGCCAAGAGCACTTTTTACTGTGCGCACCCAACCAGAGTGACGGGAGGAGCACATTTCAGAAAACGTGCTCAGCTCGTCGAGAAAATGCGATTTAAGCAATAAGATTAAAAATGCACCTAAAACCTAAACCAAACGTTGCAGGTGCTTATTTCTTCATGCGCAGTGGTCAACGCGGCACTCCCGAGCTGCCAAGAGCACTTTTTACCACGCGCACCCAACCAGAGCGACGGGAGGAGCACATTTCAGAAAACGTGCTCAGCTCGTCGAGAGAATGCGATTTAAGCAATAGAATTAAAAATGCACCTAAAACCTAAACCAAACTTTGCAGGTGCTTATTTCTTCGTGCGCAGTGGTCAACGCGGAACTCCCTAGCTGCCAGGAGCTCTTTTTACTGTGCGCACCCAACCAGAGCGACGGGAGGAGCACATTTCAGAAAACGTGCTCAGCTCGTCGAGAAAATGCGATTTAAGCAATAAAATTAAAAATGCAGCTAAAACCTAAACCAAACGTTGCAGGTGCTTATTTCTTCGTGCGCAGTGCTCAACGCGGCACTCCCTAGCTGCCAGGAGCACTTTTTACTATGCGCGCCCAACCAGAGCGACGGGAGGAGCACATTTCAGAAAACGTGCTCAGCTCGTCGAGAAAATGCGATTTAAGCAATAAAATTAAAAATGCACCTAAAACCTAAACCAAACGTTGCAGGTGCTTATTTCTTCATGCGCAGTGGTCAACGCGGCACTCCCGAGCTGCCAAGAGCACTTTTTACTGTGCGCACCCAACCAGAGCGACGGGAGGAGCACATTTCGGAAAACGTGCTCAGCTCGTCGAGAGAATGCGATTTAAGCAATAAAATTAAAAATGCACCTAAAACCTAAACCAAACGTTGCAGGTGCTTATTTCTTCGTGCGCAGTGGTCAACGCGGCACTCTCTAGCTGCCAGGAGCACTTTTTACTACGCGCACCCAACCAGAGCGACGGGAGGAGCACATTTCAGAAAACGTGCTCAGCTCGTCGAGAGAATGCGATTTAAGCAATAAAATAAAAAATGGACCTAAAACCTAAACCAAACGTTGCAGGTGCTTATTTCTTCATGCGCAGTGGTCAACGCGGCACTCCCGAGCTGCCAAGAGCACTTTTTACTGTGTGCACCCAACCAGAGCGACGGGAGGAGCACATTTCAGAAAACGTGCTCAGCTCGTCGAGAGAATGCGATTTAAGCAATAAAATTAAAAATGCACCTAAAACCTAAACCAAACGTTGCAGGTGCTTATTTCTTCGTGCGCAGTGGTCAACGCGGAACTCGCTAGCTGCCAGGAGCTCTTTTTACTGTGCGCACCGAACCAGAGCGACGGGAGGAGCACATTTCAGAAAACGTGCTCAGCTCGTCGAGAAAATGCGATTTAAGCAATAAAATTAAAAATGCAGCTAAAACCTAAACCAAACGTTGCAGGTGCTTATTTCTTCGTGCGTAGTGCTCAACGCGGCACTCCCTAGCTGCCAGGAGCACTTTTTACTGTGCGCACCCAACCAGAGTGACGGGAGGAGCACATTTCAGAAAACGTGCTCAGCTCGTCGAGAAAATGCGATTTAAGCAATAAAATTAAAAATGCACCTAAAACCTAAACCAAACGTTGCAGGTGCTTATTTCTTCATGCGCAGTGGTCAACGCGGCACTCTCTAGCTGCCAAGAGCACTTTTTACTGTGCGCACCCAACCAGAGTGACGGGAGGAGCACATTTCAGAAAACGTGCTCAGCTCGTCGAGAAAGTGCGATTTAAGCAATAAGATTAAAAATGCACCTAAAACCTAAATCAAACGTTGCAGGTGCTTATTTCTTCATGCGCAGGGGTCAACGCGGCACTCTCTAGCTGCCAGGAGCACTTTTTACTGTGCGCACCCAACCAGAGTGACGGGAGGAGCACATTTCAGAAAACGTGCTCAGCTCGTCGAGAAAATGCGATTTAAGCAATAAAATTAAAAATGCACCTAAAACCTAAACCAAACGTTGCAGGTGCTTATTTCTTCATGCGCAGTGGTCAACGCGGCACTCTCTAGCTGCCAAGAGCACTTTTTACTGTGCGCACCCAACCAGAGTGACGGGAGGAGCACATTTCAGAAAACGTGCTCAGCTCGTCGAGAAAATGCGATTTAAGCAATAAGAATAAAAATGCACCTAAAACCTAAACCAAACGTTGCAGGTGCTTATTTCTTCATGCGCAGTGGTCAACGCGGCACTCCCGAGCTGCCAGGAGCACTTTTTACTGTGCGCACCCAACCAGAGCGACGGGAGGAGCACATTTCGGAAAACGTGCTCAGCTCGTCGAGAGAATGCGATTTAAGCAATAAAATTAAAAATGCACCTAAAACCTAAACCAAACGTTGCAGGTGCTTATTTCTTCGTGCGCAGTGGTCAACGCGGCACTCTCTAGCTGCCAGGAGCACTTTTTACTACGCGCACCCAACCAGAGCGACGGGAGGAGCACATTTCAGAAAACGTGCTCAGCTCGTCGAGAGAATGCGATTTAAGCAATAAAATAAAAAATGGACCTAAAACCTAAACCAAACGTTGCAGGTGCTTATTTCTTCATGCGCAGTGGTCAACGCGGCACTCCCGAGCTGCCAAGAGCACTTTTTACTGTGTGCACCCAACCAGAGCGACGGGAGGAGCACATTTGAGAAAACGTGCTCAGCTCGTCGAGAGAATGCGATTTAAGCAATAAAATTAAAAATGCACCTAAAACCTAAACCAAACGTTGCAGGTGCTTATTTCTTCGTGCGCAGTGGTCAACGCGGAACTCGCTAGCTGCCAGGAGCTCTTTTTACTGTGCGCACCCAACCAGAGTGACGGGAGGAGCACATTTCAGAAAACGTGCTCAGCTCGTCGAGAAAATGCGATTTAAGCAATAAGAATAAAAATGCACCTAAAACCTAAACATAACGTTGCAGGTGCTTATTTCTTCATGCGTAGTGCTCAACGCGGCACTCCCTAGCTGCCAGGAGCACTTTTTACCACGCGCACCCAACCAGAGCGACGGGAGGAGCACATTTCAGAAAACGTGCTCAGCTCGTCGAGAGAATGCGATTTAAGCAATAAAATTAAAAATGCACCTAAAACCTAAACCAAACGTTGCAGGTGCTTATTTCTTCATGCGCAGTGGTCAACGCGGCACTCTCTAGCTGCCAAGAGCACTTTTTACTGTGCGCACCCAACCAGAGTGACGGGAGGAGCACATTTCAGAAAACGTGCTCAGCTCGTCGAGAAAGTGCGATTTAAGCAATAAGATTAAAAATGCACCTAAAACCTAAATCAAACGTTGCAGGTGCTTATTTCTTCATGCGCAGTGCTCAACGCGGCACTCCCTAGCTGCCAGGAGCATTTTTCACTATGCGCGCCCAACCAGAGCGACGGGAGGAGCACATTTCAGAAAACGTGCTCAGCTCGTCGAGAAAATGCGATTTAAGCAATAAAATTAAAAATGCACCTAAAACCTAAACCAAACGTTGCAGGTGCTTATTTCTTCATGCGCAGTGGTCAACGCGGCACTCTCTAGCTGCCAAGAGCACTTTTTACTGTGCGCACCCAACCAGAGTGACGGGAGGAGCACATTTCAGAAAACGTGCTCAGCTCGTCGAGAAAATGCGATTTAAGCAATAAGAATAAAAATGCACCTAAAACCTAAACCAAACGTTGCAGGTGCTTATTTCTTCATGCGCAGTGGTCAACGCGGCACTCCCGAGCTGCCAAGAGCACTTTTTACCACGCGCACCCAACCAGAGCGACGGGAGGAGCACATTTCAGAAAACGTGCTCAGCTCGTCGAGAGAATGCGATTTAAGCAATAGAATTAAAAATGCACCTAAAACCTAAACCAAACGTTGCAGGTGCTTATTTCTTCGTGCGCAGTGGTCAACGCGGAACTCCCTAGCTGCCAGGAGCTCTTTTTACTGTGCGCACCCAACCAGAGCGACGGGAGGAGCACATTTCAGAAAACGTGCTCAGCTCGTCGAGAAAATGCGATTTAAGCAATAAAATTAAAAATGCAGCTAAAACCTAAACCAAACGTTGCAGGTGCTTATTTCTTCGTGCGCAGTGCTCAACGCGGCACTCCCTAGCTGCCAGGAGCACTTTTTACTATGCGCGCCCAACCAGAGCGACGGGAGGAGCACATTTCAGAAAACGTGCTCAGCTCGTCGAGAAAATGCGATTTAAGCAATAAAATTAAAAATGCACCTAAAACCTAAACCAAACGTTGCAGGTGCTTATTTCTTCATGCGCAGTGGTCAACGCGGCACTCCCGAGCTGCCAAGAGCACTTTTTACTGTGCGCACCCAACCAGAGCGACGGGAGGAGCACATTTCAGAAAACGTGCTCAGCTCGTCGAGAGAATGCGATTTAAGCAATAAAATTAAAAATGCACCTAAAACCTAAACCAAACGTTGCAGGTGCTTATTTCTTCGTGCGCAGTGGTCAACGCGGCACTCTCTAGCTGCCAGGAGCACTTTTTACTACGCGCACCCAACCAGAGCGACGGGAGGAGCACATTTCAGAAAACGTGCTCAGCTCGTCGAGAGAATGCGATTTAAGCAATAAAATACAAAATGGACCTAAAACCTAAACCAAACGTTGCAGGTGCTTATTTCTTTGTGCGCAGTGGTCAACGCGGCACTCCCTAGCTGCCAGGAGCTCTTTTTACTGTGTGCACCCAACCAGAGCGACGGGAGGAGCACATTTGAGAAAACGTGCTCAGCTCGTCGAGAGAATGCGATTTAAGCAATAAAATAAAAAATGCACCTAAAACCTAAACCAAACGTTGCAGGTGCTTATTTCTTCGTGCGCAGTGGTCAACGCGGCACTCTCTAGCTGCCAGGAGCACTTTTTACTGTGCGCACCCAACCAGAGCGACGGGAGGAGCACATTTCAGAAAACGTGCTCAGCTCGTCGAGACAATGCGATTTAAGCAATAAAATTAAAAATGCACCTAAAACCTAAACCAAACGTTGCAGGTGCTTATTTCTTCGTGCGCAGTGGTCAACGCGGCACTCCCTAGCTGCCAGGAGCTCTTTTTACTGTGCACACCCAACCAGAGCGACGGGAGGAGCACATTTCAGAAAACGTGCTCAGCTCGTCGAGAGAATGCGATTTAAGCAATAAAATTAAAAATACACCTAAAACCTAAACCAAACGTTGCAGGTGCTTATTTCTTCGTGCGCAGTGGTCAACGCGGAACTCCCTAGCTGCCAGGAGCTCTTTTTACTGTGCGCACCCAACCAGAGCGACGGGAGGAGCACATTTCAGAAAACGTGCTCAGCTCGTCGAGAAAATGCGATTTAAGCAATAAAATTAAAAATGCACCTAAAACCTAAACCAAGCGTTGCAGGTGCTTATTTCTTCATGCGCAGTGGTCAACGCGGAACTCTCTAGCTGCAAAGAGCACTTTTTACTGTGCGCACCCAACCAGAGTGACGGGAGGAGCACATTTCAGAAAACGTGCTCAGCTCGTCGAGAAAATGCGATTTAAGCAATAAGATTAAAAATGCACCTAAAACCTAAACCAAACGTTGCAGGTGCTTATTTCTTCATGCGCAGTGGTCAACGCGGCACTCTCTAGCTGCCAGGAGCACTTTTTACTACGCGCACCCAACCAGAGCGACGGGAGGAGCATATTTCAGAAAACGTGCTCAGCTCGTCGAGAGAATGCGATTTAAGCAATAAAATAAAAAATGCACCTAAAACCTAAACCAAACGTTGCAGGTGCTTATTTCTTCATGCGCAGTGGTCAACGCGGCACTCTCTAGCTGCCAGGAGCACTTTTTACTACGCGCACCCAACCAGAGCGACGGGAGGAGCACATTTCAGAAAACGTGCTCAGCTCGTCGAGAGAATGCGATTTAAGCAATAAAATAAAAAATGGACCTAAAACCTAAACAAAACGTTGCAGTTGCTTATTTCTTCGTGCGCAGTGGTCAACGCGGCACTCCCTAGCTGCCAGGAGTTCTTTTTACTGTGTGCACCCAACCAGAGCGACGGGAGGAGCACATTTGAGAAAACGTGCTCAGCTCGTCGAGAGAATGCGATTTAAGCAATAAAATAAAAAATGCACCTAAAACCTGAACCAAACGTTGCAGGTGCTTATTTCTTCGTGCGCAGTGGTCAACGCGGAACTCCCTAGCTGCCAGGAGCTCTTTTTACTGTGCGCACCCAACCAGAGCGACGGGAGGAGCCCATTTCAGAAAAGGTGCTCAGCTCGTCGAGAAAATGCGATTTAAGCAATAAAATTAAAAATGCACCTAAAACCTAAACCAAACGTTGCAGGTGCTTATTTCTTCGTGCGCAGTGCTCAACGCGGCACTCCCTAGCTGCCAGGAGCACTTTTTACTGTGCACACCCAACCAGAGTGACGGGAGGAGCACATTTCAGAAAACGTGCTCAGCTCGTCGAGAAAATGCGATTTAAGCAATAAAATTAAAAATGCACCTAAAACCTAAACCAAACGTTGCAGGTGCTTATTTCTTCATGCGCAGTGGTCAACGCGGCACTCTCTAGCTGCCAAGAGCACTTTTTACTGTGCGCACCCAACCAGAGTGACGAGAGGAGCACATTTCAGAAAACGTGCTCAGCTCGTCGAGAAAATGCGATTTAAGCAATAAAATTAAAAATGCACCTAAAACCTAAACCAAACGTTGCAGGTGCTTAATTCTTCATGTGCAGTGGTCAACGCGGCACTCCCGAGCTGCCAAGAGCACTTTTTACTATGCGCACCCAACCAGAGTGACGGGAGGAGCACATTTCAGGAAACGTGCTCAGCTCGTCGAGAAAATGCGATTTAAGCAATAAGATTAAAACTGCACCTAAAACCTAAATCAAACGTTGCAGGTGCTTATTTCTTCATGCGCAGTGGTCAACGCGGCACTCTCTAGCTGCCAGGAGCACTTTTTACTGTGCGCACCCAACCAGAGTGACGGGAGGAGCACATTTCAGAAAACGTGCTCAGCTCGTCGAGAAAATGCGATTTAAGCAATAAAATTAAAAATGCACCTAAAACCTAAACCAAACGTTGCAGGTGCTTATTTATTCATGCGCAGTGGTCAACGCGGCACTCTCTAGCTGCCAGGAGCACTTTTTACTATGCGCGCCCAACCAGAGCGACGGGAGGAGCACATTTCAGAAAACGTGCTCAGCTCGTCGAGAAAATGCGATTTAAGCAATAAAATTAAAAATGCACCTAAAACCTAAACCAAACGTTGCAGGTGCTTATTTCTTCATGCGCAGTGGTCAACGCGGCACTCCCGAGCTGCCAAGAGCACTTTTTACTGTGCGCACCCAACCAGAGCGACGGGAGGAGCACATTTCAGAAAACGTGCTCAGCTCGTCGAGAGAATGCGATTTAAGCAATAAAATTAAAAATGCACCTAAAACCTAAACCAAACGTTGCAGGTGCTTATTTCTTCGTGCGCAGTGGTCAACGCGGAACTCCCTAGCTGCCAGGAGCACTTTTTACTGTGCGCACCCAACCAGAGTGACGGGAGGAGCACATTTCAGAAAACGTGCTCAGCTCGTCGAGAGAATGCGATTTAAGCAATAAAATTAAAAATGCACCTAAAACCTAAACCAAACGTTGCAGGTGCTTATTTCTTCGTGCGCAGTGGTCAACGCGGAACTCCCTAGCTGCCAGGAGCACTTTTTACTGTGCGCACCCAACCAGAGTGACGGGAGGAGCACATTTCAGAAAACGTGCTCAGCTCGTCGAGAAAATGCGATTTAAGCAATAAAATTAAAAATGCACCTAAAACCTAAACCAAACGTTGCAGGTGCTTATTTCTTCATGCGCAGTGGTCAACGCGGCACTCTCTAGCTGCCAAGAGCACTTTTTACTGTGCGCACCCAACCAGAGTGACGGGAGGAGCACATTTCAGAAAACGTGCTCAGCTCGTCGAGAAAGTGCGATTTAAGCAATAAGATTAAAAATGCACCTAAAACCTAAATCAAACGTTGCAGGTGCTTATTTCTTCATGCGCAGGGGTCAACGCGGCACTCTCTAGCTGCCAGGAGCACTTTTTACTGTGCGCACCCAACCAGAGTGACGGGAGGAGCACATTTCAGAAAACGTGCTCAGCTCGTTGAGAAAATGCGATTTAAGCAATAAAATTAAAAATGCACCTAAAACCTAAACCAAACGTTGCAGGTGCTTATTTCTTCATGCGCAGTGGTCAACGCGGCACTCTCTAGCTGCCAAGAGCACTTTTTTACTGTGCGCACCCAACCAGAGTGACGGGAGGAGCACATTTCAGAAAACGTGCTCAGCTCGTCGAGAAAATGCGATTTAAGCAATAAGATTAAAAATGCACCTAAAACCTAAACCAAACGTTGCAGGTGCTTATTTCTTCATGCGCAGTGGTCAACGCGGCACTCCCGAGCTGCCAAGAGCACTTTTTACCACGCGCACCCAACCAGAGCGACGGGAGGAGCACATTTCAGAAAACGTGCTCAGCTCGTCGAGAGAATGCGATTTAAGCAATAAAATTAAAAATGCACCTAAAACCTAAACCAAACGTTGCAGGTGCTTATTTCTTCATGCGCAGTGGTCAACGCGGCACTCTCTAGCTGCCAGGAGCACTTTTTACTGTGTGCACCCAACCAGAGTGACGGGAGGAGCACATTTCAGAAAACGTGCTCAGCTCGTCGAGAAAATGCGATTTAAGCAATAAAATTAAAAATGCACCTAAAACCTAAACCAAACGTTGCAGGTGCTTATTTCTTCATGCGCAGTGGTCAACGCGGCACTCTCTGGCTGCAAAGAGCACTTTTTACTGTGCGCACCCAACCAGAGTGACGGGAGGAGCACATTTCAGAAAACGTGCTCAGCTCGTCGAGAAAATGCGATTTAAGCAATAAGATTAAAAATGCACCTAAAACCTAAACCAAACGTTGCAGGTGCTTATTTCTTCATGCGCAGTGGTCAACGCGGCACTCTCTAGCTGCCAGGAGCACTTTTTACTACGCGCACCCAACCAGAGCGACGGGAGGAGCATATTTCAGAAAACGTGCTCAGCTCGTCGAGAGAATGCGATTTAAGCAATAAAATAAAAAATGCACCTAAAACCTAAACCAAACGTTGCAGGTGCTTATTTCTTTGTGCGCAGTGGTCAACGCGGCACTCCCTAGCTGCCAGGAGCTCTTTTTACTGTGCGCACCCAACCAGAGCGACGGGAGGAGCACATTTCAGAAAACGTGCTCAGCTCGTCGAGAAAATGCGATTTAAGCAATAAAATTAAAATTGCACCTAAAACCTAAACCAAACGTTGCAGGTGCTTATTTCTTCATGCGCAGTGGTCAACGCGGCACTCTCTAGCTGCCAGGATCACTTTTTACTACGCGCACCCAACCAGAGCGACGGGAGGAGCACATTTCAGAAAACGTGCTCAGCTCGTCGAGAGAATGCGATTTAAGCAATAAAATAAAAAATGCACCTAAAACCTAAACCAAATGTTGCAGGTGCTTATTTCTTCGTGCGCAGTGGTCAACGCGGCACTCCCTAGCTGCCAGGAGCACTTTTTACTGTGCGCACCCAACCAGAGTGACGGGAGGAGCACATTTTAGAAAACGTGCTCATCTCGTCGAGAAAATACGATTTAAGCAATAAAATTAAAAATGCACCTAAAACCTAAACCAAACGTTGCAGGTGCTTATTTCTTCATGCGCAGTGGTCAACGCGGCACTCTCTAGCTGCCAGGAGCACTTTTTACTATGCGCGCCCAACCAGAGCGACGGGAGGAGCACATTTCAGAAAACGTGCTCAGCTCGTCGAGAGAATGCGATTTAAGCAATAAAATTAAAAATGCACCTAAAACCTAAACCAAACGTTGCAGGTGCTTATTTCTTCGTGCGCAGTGGTCAACGCGGCACTCCCTAGCTTCCAGGAGCTCTTTTTACTGTGCGCACCCAACCAGAGCGACGGGAGGAGCACATTTCAGAAAACGTGCTCAGCTTGTCGAGAGAATGCGATTTAAGCAATAAAATTAAAAATGCACCTAAAACCTAAACCAAACGTTGCAGGTGCTTATTTCTTCTTGCGCAGTGGTCAACGCGGCACTCTCTAGCTGCCAGGAGCACTTTTTACTATGCGCGCCCAACCAGAGCGACGGGAGGAGCACATTTCAGAAAACGTGCTCAGCTCGTCGAGAAAATGCGATTTAAGCAATACAATTAAAAATGCACCTAAAACCTAAACCAAACGTTGCAGGTGCTTATTTCTTCATGCGCAGTGGTCAACGCGGAACTCCCGAGCTGCCAAGAGCACTTTTTACTGTGCGCACCCAACCAGAGCGACGGGAGGAGCACATTTCAGAAAACGTGCTCAGCTCGTCGAGAGAATGCAATTCAAGCAATAAAATCAAAAATGCACCTAAAACCTAAACCAAACGTTGCGGGTGCTTATTTCTTCATGCGCAGTGGTCAACGCGGCACTCCCTAGCTGCCAAGAGCACTTTTTACTTTGCACACCCAACCAGAGAGACGGGAGGAGCACATTTCAGAAAACGTGCTCAGCTCGTCAAGAAAATGCGATTTAAGCAATAAAATTAAAATTGCACCTAAAACCTAAACCAAACGTTGCAGGTGCTTATTTCTTCATGCGCAGTGGTCAACGCGGCACTCCCGAGCTGCCAAGAGCACTTTTTACTGTGCACACCCAACCAGAGCGACGGGAGGAGCACATGTCAGAAAACGTGCTCAGCTCGTCGAGAGAATGCGATTTAAGCAATAAAATTAAAAATGCACCTAAAACCTAAACCAAACGTTGCAGGTGCTTATTTCTTCGTGCGCAGTGGTCAACGCGGAACTCCCTAGCTGCCAGGAGCTCTTTTTACTGTGCGCACCCAACCAGAGCGACGGGAGGAGCACATTTCAGAAAACGTGCTCAGCTCGTCGAGAAAATGCGATTTAAGCAATAAAATTAAAAATGCACCTAAAACCTAAACCAAACGTTGCAGGTGCTTATTTCTTCATGCGCAGTGGTCAACGCGGCACTCTCTAGCTGCCAGGAGCACTTTTTACTACGCGCACCCAACCAGAGCGACGGGAGGAGCACATTTCAGAAAACGTGCTCAGCTCGTCGAGAGAATGCGATTTAAGCAATAAAATAAAAAATGCACCTAAAACCTAAACCAGACGTTGCAGGTGCTTATTTCTTCGTGCGCAGTGGTCAACGCGGCACTCTCTAGCTGCCAGGAGCACTTTTTACTACGCGCACCCAACCAGAGCGACGGGAGGAGCACATTTCAGAAAACGTGCTCAGCTCGTCGAGAGAATGCGATTTAAGCAATAAAATAAAAAATGCACCTAAAACCTAAACCAAACGTTGCAGGTGCTTATTTCTTCGTGCGCAGTGGTCAACGCGGCACTCCCTAGCTCCCAGGAGCTCTTTTTACTGTGCGCACCCAACCAGAGCGACGGGAGGAGCACATTTCAGAAAACGTGCTCAGCTCGTCGAGAAAATGCGATTTAAGCAATAAAATTAAAAATGCACCTAAAACCTAAACCAAACGTTGCAGGTGCTTATTTCTTCATGCGCATTGGTCAACGCGGCACTCTCTAGCTGCCAGGAGCACTTTTTACTACGCGCACCCAACCAGAGCGACGGGAGGAGCACATTTCAGAAAACGTGCTCAGCTCGTCGAGAGAATGCGATTTAAGCAATAAAATAAAAAATGCACCTAAAACCTAAACCAAACGTTGCAGGTGCTTATTTCTTCGTGCGCAGTGGTCAACGCGGCACTCCCTAGCTGCCAGGAGCTCTTTTTACTGTGTGCACCCAACCAGAGCGACGGGAGGAGCACATTTCAGAAAACGTGCTCAGCTCGTCGAGAGAATGCGATTTAAGCAATAAAATAAAAAATGCAACTAAAACCTAAACCAAACGTTGCAGGTGCTTATTTCTTCGTGCGCAGTGGTCAACGCAGAACTCCGTAGCTGCCAGGAGCTCTTTTTACTGTGCGCATCCAACCAGAGCGACGGGAGGAGCCCATTTCAGAAAAGGTGCTCAGCTCGTCGAGAAAATGCGATTTAAGCAATAAAATTAAAAATGCACCCAAAACCTAAACCAAACGTTGCAGGTGGTTATTTCTTCGTGCGCAGTGCTCAACGCGGCACTCCCTAGCTGCCAGGAGCACTTTTTACTGTGCGCACCCAACCAGAGTGACGGGAGGAGCACATTTCAGAAAACGTGCTCAGCTCGTCGAGAAAATGCGATTTAAGCAATAAAATTAAAAATGCACCTAAAACCTAAACCAAACGTTGCAGGTGCTTATTTCTTCGTGCGCAGTGGTCAACGCGGCACTCTCTAGCTGCCAGGAGCACTTTTTACTACGCGCACCCAACCAGAGCGACGGGAGGAGCATATTTCAGAAAACGTGCTCAGCTCGTCGAGAGAATGCGATTTAAGCAATAAAATAAAAAATGCACCTAAAACCTAAACCAAACGTTGCAGGTGCTTATTTCTTTGTGCGCAGTGGTCAACGCGGCACTCCCTAGCTGCCAGGAGCTCTTTTTACTGTGCGCACCCAACCAGAGCGACGGGAGGAGCACATTTCAGAAAACGTGCTCAGCTCGTCGAGAAAATGCGATTTAAGCAATAAAATTAAAATTGCACCTAAAACCTAAACCAAACGTTGCAGGTGCTTATTTCTTCGTGCGCAGTGGTCAACGCGGAACTCCCTAGCTTCCAGGAGTTCTTTTTTTTTCTGTGCGCACCCAACCAGAGCGACGGGAGGAGCACATTTCAGAAAACGTGCTCAGCTCGTCGAGAAAATGCGATTTAAGCAATAAAATTAAAAATGCACCTAAAACCTAAACCAAACGTTGCAGGTGCTTATTTCTTCGTGCGCACTGGTCAACGCGGCACTCCCTAGCTGCCAGGAGCACTTTTTACTGTGCGCACCCAACCAGAGTGACGGGAGGAGCACATTTCAGAAAACGTGCTCAGCTCGTCGAGAAAATGCGATTTAAGCAATAAAATTAAAAATGCACCTAAAACCTAAACCAAACGTTGCAGGTGCTTATTTCTTCATGCGCAGTGGTCAACGCGGCACTCTCTAGCTGCCAAGAGCACTTTTTACTGTGCGCACCCAACCAGAGTGACGGGAGGAGCACATTTCAGAAAACGTGCTCAGCTCGTCGAGAAAATGCGATTTAAGCAATAAGATTAAAAATGCCCCTAAAACCTAAACCAAACGTTGCAGGTGCTTATTTCTTCATGCGCAGTGGTCAACGCGGCACTCTCTAGCTTCCAAGAGCACTTTTTACTACGCGCACCCAACCAGAGCGACGGGAGGAGCACATTTCAGAAAACGTGCTCAGCTCGTCGAGAGAATGCGATTTAAGCAATAAAATAAAAAATGGACCTAAAACCTAAACCAAACGTTGCAGGTGCTTATTTCTTCATGCGCAGTGGTCAACGCGGCACTCCCGAGTTGCCAAGAGCACTTTTTACTGTGCGCACCCAACCAGAGCGACGGGAGGAGCACATTTCAGAAAACGTGCTCAGCTTGTCGAGAAAATGCGATTTAAGCAATAAAATTAAAAATGCACCTAAAACCTAAACCAAACGTTGCAGGTGCTTATTTCTTCATGCGCAGTGGTCAACGCGGCACTCTCTAGCTGCCAGGAGCACTTTTTACTATGCGCGCCCAACCAGAGCGACGGGAGGAGCACATTTCAGAAAACGTGCTCAGCTCGTCGAGAAAATGCGATTTAAGCAATAAAATTAAAAATGCACCTAAAACCTAAACCAAACGTTGCAGGTGCTTATTTCTTCATGCGCAGTGGTCAACGCGGCACTCTCTAGCTGCCAGGAGCACTTTTTACTACGCGCACCCAACCAGAGCGACGGGAGGAGCACATTTCAGAAAACGTGCTCAGCTCGTCGAGAGAATGCGATTTAAGCAATAAAATAAAAAATGCACCTAAAACCTAAACCAAACGTTGCAGGTGCTTATTTCTTCGTGCGCAGTGGTCAACGCGGCACTCCCTAGCTGCCAGGAGCTCTTTTTACTGTGTGCACCCAACCAGAGCGACGGGAGGAGCACATTTCAGAAAACGTGCTCAGCTCGTCGAGAGAATGCGATTTAAGCAATAAAATAAAAAATGCACCTAAAACCTAAACCAAACGTTGCAGGTGCTTATTTCTTCGTGCGCAGTGGTCAACGCGGAACTCCCTAGCTGCCAGGAGCTCTTTTTACTGTGCGCACCCAACCAGAGCGACGGGAGGAGCCCATTTCAGAAAGCGTGCTCAGCTCGTCGAGAAAATGCGATTTAAGCAATAAAATTAAAAATGCACCTAAAACCTAAACCAAACGTTGCAGGTGCTTATTTCTTCATGCGCAGTGGTCAACGCGGCACTCTCTAGCTGCCAAGAGCACTTTTTACTGTGCGCACCCAACCAGAGTGACGGGAGGAGCACATTTCAGAAAACGTGCTCAGCTCGTCGAGAAAATGCGATTTAAGCAATAAGATTAAAAATGCACCTAAAACCTAAACCAAACGTTGCAGGTGCTTATTTCTTCATGCGCAGTGGTCAACGCGGCACTCTCTAGCTGCCAGGAGCACTTTTTACTACGCGCACCCAACCAGAGCGACGGGAGGAGCACATTTCAGAAAACGTGCTCAGCTCGTCGAGAGAATGCGATTCAAGCAATAAAATAAAAAATGCACCTAAAACCTAAACCAAACGTTGCAGGTGCTTATTTCTTCGTGCGCAGTGGTCAACGCGGCACTCCCTAGCTGCCAGGAGCTCTTTTTACTGTGCGCACCCAACCAGAGCGACGGGAGGAGCACATTTCAGAAAACGTGCTCAGCTCGTCGAGAAAATGCGATTTAAGCAATAAAATTAAAAATGCACCTAAAACCTAAACCAAACGTTGCAGGTGCTTATTTCTTCATGCGCATTGGTCAACGCGGCACTCTCTAGCTGCCAGGAGCACTTTTTACTACGCGCACCCAACCAGAGCGACGGGAGGAGCACATTTCAGAAAACGTGCTCAGCTCGTCGAGAGAATGCGATTTAAGCAATAAAATAAAAAATGGACCTAAAACCTAAACCAAACGTTGCAGGTGCTTATTTCTTCGTGCGCAGTGGTCAACGCGGCACTCCCTAGCTGCCAGGAGCTCTTTTTACTGTGTGCACCCAACCAGAGCGACGGGAGGAGCACATTTCAGAAAACGTGCTCAGCTTGTCGAGAAAATGCGATTTAAGCAATAAAATTAAAAATGCACCTAAAACCTAAACCAAACGTTGCAGGTGCTTATTTCTTCATGCGCAGTGGTCAACGCGGCACTCCCGAGCTGCCAAGAGCACTTTTTACTGTGCGCACCCAACCAGAGCGAGGGGAGGAGCACATTTCAGAAAACGTGCTCAGCTCGTCGAGAGAATGCGATTTAAGCAATAAATTAAAAAATGGACCTAAAACCTAAACCAAACGTTGCAGGTGCTTATTTCTTCGTGCGCAGTGGTCAACGCGGCACTCCCTAGCTGCCAGGAGCTCTTTTTACTGTGTGCACCCAACCAGAGCGACGGGAGGAGCACATTTGAGAAAACGTGCTCAGCTCGTCGAGAGAATGCGATTTAAGCAATAAAATAAAAAATGCACCTAAAACCTAAACCAAACGTTGCAGGTGCTTATTTCTTCGTGCGCAGTGGTCAACGCGGAACTCCCTTGCTGCCAGGAGCTGTTTTTACTGTGCGCACCCAACCAGAGCGACGGGAGGAGCCCATTTCAGAAAAGGTGCTCAGCTCGTCGAGAAAATGCGATTTAAGCAATAAAATTAAAAATGCACCTAAAACCTAAACCAAACGTTGCAGGTGCTTATTTCTTCGTGCGCAGTGCTCAACGCGGCACTCCCTAGCTGCCAGGAGCACTTTTTACTGTGCGCACCCAACCAGAGTGACGGGAGGAGCACATTTCAGAAAACGTGCTCAGCTCGTCGAGAAAATGCGATTTAAGCAATAAAATTAAAAATGCACCTAAAACCTAAACCAAACGTTGCAGGTGCTTATTTCTTCATGCGCAGTGGTCAACGCGGCACTCTCTAGCTGCCAAGAGCACTTTTTACTGTGCGCACCCAACCAGAGTGACGGGAGGAGCACATTTCAGAAAACGTGCTCAGCTCGTCGAGAAAATGCGATTTAAGCAATAAGATTAAAAATGCACCTAAAACCTAAACCAAACGTTGCAGGTGCTTATTTCTTCATGCGCAGTGGTCAACGCGGCACTCCCGAGCTGCCAAGAGCACTTTTTACCACGCGCACCCAACCAGAGCGACGGGAGGAGCACATTTCAGAAAACGTGCTCAGCTCGTCGAGAGAATGCGATTTAAGCAATAGAATTAAAAATGCACCTAAAACCTAAACCAAACTTTGCAGGTGCTTATTTCTTCGTGCGCAGTGGTCAACGCGGAACTCCCTAGCTGCCAGGAGCTCTTTTTACTGTGCGCACCCAACCAGAGCGACGGGAGGAGCACATTTCAGAAAACGTGCTCAGCTCGTCGAGAAAATGCGATTTAAGCAATAAAATTAAAAATGCAGCTAAAACCTAAACCAAACGTTGCAGGTGCTTATTTCTTCGTGCGCAGTGCTCAACGCGGCACTCCCTAGCTGCCAGGAGCACTTTTTACTATGCGCGCCCAACCAGAGCGACGGGAGGAGCACATTTCAGAAAACGTGCTCAGCTCGTCGAGAAAATGCGATTTAAGCAATAAAATTAAAAATGCACCTAAAACCTAAACCAAACGTTGCAGGTGCTTATTTCTTCGTGCGCAGTGGTCAACGCGGCACTCTCTAGCTGCCAGGAGCACTTTTTACTACGCGCACCCAACCAGAGCGACGGGAGGAGCACATTTCAGAAAACGTGCTCAGCTCGTCGAGAGAATGCGATTTAAGCAATAAAATAAAAAATGGACCTAAAACCTAAACCAAACGTTGCAGGTGCTTATTTCTTCGTGCGCAGTGGTCAACGCGGCACTCCCTAGCTGCCAGGAGCTCTTTTTACTGTGTGCACCCAACCAGAGCGACGGGAGGAGCACATTTGAGAAAACGTGCTCAGCTCGTCGAGAGAATGCGATTTAAGCAATAAAATAAAAAATGCACCTAAAACCTAAACCAAACGTTGCAGGTGCTTATTTCTTCGTGCGCAGTGGTCAACGCGGCACTCTCTAGCTGCCAGGAGCACTTTTTACTATGCACGCCCAACCAGAGCGACGGGAGGAGCACATTTCAGAAAACGTGCTCAGCTCGTCGAGAAAATGCGATTTAAGCAATAAAATTAAAAATGCACCTAAAACCTAAACCAAACGTTGCAGGTGCTTATTTCTTCATGCGCAGTGGTCAACGCGGCACTCTCTAGCTGCCAAGAGCACTTTTTACTGTGCGCACCCAACCAGAGTGACGGGAGGAGCACATTTCAGAAAACGTGCTCAGCTCGTCGAGAAAGTGCGATTTAAGCAATAAGATTAAAAATGCACCTAAAACCTAAATCAAACGTTGCAGGTGCTTATTTCTTCATGCGCAGGGGTCAACGCGGCACTCTCTAGCTGCCAGGAGCACTTTTTACTGTGCGCACCCAACCAGAGTGACGGGAGGAGCACATTTCAGAAAACGTGCTCAGCTCGTCAAGAAAATGCGATTTAAGCAATAAAATTAAAAATGCACCTAAAACCTAAACCAAACGTTGCAGGTGCTTATTTCTTCATGCGCAGTGGTCAACGCGGCACCCTCTAGCTGCCAAGAGCACTTTTTACTGTGCGCACCCAACCAGAGTGACGGGAGGAGCACATTTCAGAAAACGTGCTCAGCTCGTCGAGAAAATGCGATTTAAGCAATAAGATTAAAAATGCACCTAAAACCTAAACCAAACGTTGCAGGTGCTTATTTCTTCATGCGCAGTGGTCAACGCGGCACTCCCGAGCTGCCAAGAGCACTTTTTACCACGCGCACCCAACCAGAGCGACGGGAGGAGCACATTTCAGAAAACGTGCTCAGCTCGTCGAGAGAATGCGATTTAAGCAATAGAATTAAAAATGCACCTAAAACCTAAACCAAACTTTGCAGGTGCTTATTTCTTTGTGCGCAGTGGTCAACGCGGAACTCCCTAGCTGCCAGGAGCTCTTTTTACTGTGCGCACCCAACCAGAGCGACGGGAGGAGCACATTTCAGAAAACGTGCTCAGCTCGTCGAGAAAATGCGATTTAAGCAATAAAATTAAAAATGCAGCTAAAACCTAAACCAAACGTTGCAGGTGCTTATTTCTTCGTGCGCAGTGCTCAACGCGGCACTCCCTAGCTGCCAGGAGCACTTTTTACTATGCGCGCCCAACCAGAGCGACGGGAGGAGCACATTTCAGAAAACGTGCTCAGCTCGTCGAGAAAATGCGATTTAAGCAATAAAATTAAAAATGCACCTAAAACCTAAACCAAACGTTGCAGGTGCTTATTTCTTCATGCGCAGTGGTCAACGCGGCACTCCCGAGCTGCCAAGAGCACTTTTTACTGTGCGCACCCAACCAGAGCGACGGGAGGAGCACATTTCGGAAAACGTGCTCAGCTCGTCGAGAGAATGCGATTTAAGCAATAAAATTAAAAATGCACCTAAAACCTAAAGCAAACGTTGCAGGTGCTTATTTCTTCGTGCGCAGTGGTCAACGCGGCACTCTCTAGCTGCCAGGAGCACTTTTTACTACGCGCACCCAACCAGAGCGACGGGAGGAGCACATTTCAGAAAACGTGCTCAGCTCGTCGAGAGAATGCGATTTAAGCAATAAAATAAAAAATGGACCTAAAACCTAAACCAAACGTTGCAGGTGCTTATTTCTTCATGCGCAGTGGTCAACGCGGCACTCCCGAGCTGCCAAGAGCACTTTTTACTGTGTGCACCCAACCAGAGCGACGGGAGGAGCACATTTCAGAAAACGTGCTCAGCTCGTCGAGAGAATCCGATTTAAGCAATAAAATTAAAAATGCACCTAAAACCTAAACCAAACGTTGCAGGTGCTTATTTCTTCGTGCGCAGTGGTCAACGCGGAACTCGCTAGCTGCCAGGAGCTCTTTTTACTGTGCGCACCCAACCAGAGCGACGGGAGGAGCACATTTCAGAAAACGTGCTCAGCTCGTCGAGAAAATGCGATTTAAGCAATAAAATTAAAAATGCAGCTAAAACCTAAACCAAACGTTGCAGGTGCTTATTTCTTCGTGCGTAGTGCTCAACGCGGCACTCCCTAGCTGCCAGGAGCACTTTTTACTGTGCGCACCCAACCAGAGTGACGGGAGGAGCACATTTCAGAAAACGTGCTCAGCTCGTCGAGAAAATGCGATTTAAGCAATAAAATTAAAAATGCACCTAAAACCTAAACCAAACGTTGCAGGTGCTTATTTCTTCATGCGCAGTGGTCAACGCGGCACTCTCTAGCTGCCAAGAGCACTTTTTACTGTGCGCACCCAACCAGAGTGACGGGAGGAGCACATTTCAGAAAACGTGCTCAGCTCGTCGAGAAAGTGCGATTTAAGCAATAAGATTAAAAATGCACCTAAAACCTAAATCAAACGTTGCAGGTGCTTATTTCTTCATGCGCAGGGGTCAACGCGGCACTCTCTAGCTGCCAGGAGCACTTTTTACTGTGCGCACCCAACCAGAGTGACGGGAGGAGCACATTTCAGAAAACGTGCTCAGCTCGTCGAGAAAATGCGATTTAAGCAATAAAATTAAAAATGCACCTAAAACCTAAACCAAACGTTGCAGGTGCTTATTTCTTCATGCGCAGTGGTCAACGCGGCACTCTCTAGCTGCCAAGAGCACTTTTTACTGTGCGCACCCAACCAGAGTGACGGGAGGAGCACATTTCAGAAAACGTGCTCAGCTCGTCGAGAAAATGCGATTTAAGCAATAAGAATAAAAATGCACCTAAAACCTAAACCAAACGTTGCAGGTGCTTATTTCTTCATGCGCAGTGGTCAACGCGGCACTCCCGAGCTGCCAAGAGCACTTTTTACCACGCGCACCCAACCAGAGCGACGGGAGGAGCACATTTCAGAAAACGTGCTCAGCTCGTCGAGAGAATGCGATTTAAGCAATAGAATTAAAAATGCACCTAAAACCTAAACCAAACGTTGCAGGTGCTTATTTCTTCGTGCGCAGTGGTCAACGCGGAACTCCCTAGCTGCCAGGAGCTCTTTTTACTGTGCGCACCCAACCAGAGCGACGGGAGGAGCACATTTCAGAAAACGTGCTCAGCTCGTCGAGAAAATGCGATTTAAGCAATAAAATTAAAAATGCAGCTAAAACCTAAACCAAACGTTGCAGGTGCTTATTTCTTCGTGCGCAGTGCTCAACGCGGCACTCCCTAGCTGCCAGGAGCACTTTTTACTATGCGCGCCCAACCAGAGCGACGGGAGGAGCACATTTCAGAAAACGTGCTCAGCTCGTCGAGAAAATGCGATTTAAGCAATAAAATTAAAAATGCACCTAAAACCTAAACCAAACGTTGCAGGTGCTTATTTCTTCATGCGCAGTGGTCAACGCGGCACTCCCGAGCTGCCAGGAGCACTTTTTACTATGCGCGCCCAACCAGAGCGACGGGAGGAGCACATTTCAGAAAACGTGCTCAGCTCGTCGAGAAAATGCGATTTAAGCAATAAAATTAAAAATGCACCTAAAACCTAAACCAAACGTTGCAGGTGCTTATTTCTTCGTGCGTAGTGCTCAACGCGGCACTCCCTAGCTGCCAGGAGCACTTTTTACTGTGCGCACCCAACCAGAGCGACGGGAGGAGCACATTTCGGAAAACGTGCTCAGCTCGTCGAGAGAATGCGATTTAAGCAATAAAATTAAAAATGCACCTAAAACCTAAACCAAACGTTGCAGGTGCTTATTTCTTCGTGCGCAGTGGTCAACGCGGCACTCTCTAGCTGCCAGGAGCACTTTTTACTACGCGCACCCAACCAGAGCGACGGGAGGAGCACATTTCAGAAAACGTGCTCAGCTCGTCGAGAGAATGCGATTTAAGCAATAAAATAAAAAATGGACCTAAAACCTAAACCAAACGTTGCAGGTGCTTATTTCTTCATGCGCAGTGGTCAACGCGGCACTCCCGAGCTGCCAAGAGCACTTTTTACTGTGTGCACCCAACCAGAGCGACGGGAGGAGCACATTTCAGAAAACGTGCTCAGCTCGTCGAGAGAATGCGATTTAAGCAATAAAATTAAAAATGCACCTAAAACCTAAACCAAACGTTGCAGGTGCTTATTTCTTCGTGCGCAGTGGTCAACGCGGAACTCGCTAGCTGCCAGGAGCTCTTTTTACTGTGCGCACCCAACCAGAGTGACGGGAGGAGCACATTTCAGAAAACGTGCTCAGCTCGTCGAGAAAATGCGATTTAAGCAATAAGAATAAAAATGCACCTAAAACCTAAACCAAACGTTGCAGGTGCTTATTTCTTCATGCGTAGTGCTCAACGCGGCACTCCCTAGCTGCCAGGAGCACTTTTTACCACGCGCACCCAACCAGAGCGACGGGAGGAGCACATTTCAGAAAACGTGCTCAGCTCGTCGAGAGAATGCGATTTAAGCAATAAAATTAAAAATGCACCTAAAACCTAAACCAAACGTTGCAGGTGCTTATTTCTTCATGCGCAGTGGTCAACGCGGCACTCTCTAGCTGCCAAGAGCACTTTTTACTGTGCGCACCCAACCAGAGGGACGGGAGGAGCACATTTCAGAAAACGTGCTCAGCTCGTCGAGAAAGTGCGATTTAAGCAATAAGATTAAAAATGCACCTAAAACCTAAATCAAACGTTGCAGGTGCTTATTTCTTCATATGCAGTGCTCAACGCGGCACTCCCTAGCTGCCAGGAGCACTTTTCACTATGCGCGCCCAACCAGAGCGACGGGAGGAGCACATTTCAGAAAACGTGCTCAGCTCGTCGAGAAAATGCGATTTAAGCAATAAAATTAAAAATGCACCTAAAACCTAAACCAAACGTTGCAGGTGCTTATTTCTTCATGCGCAGTGGTCAACGCGGCACTCTCTAGCTGCCAAGAGCACTTTTTACTGTGCGCACCCAACCAGAGTGACGGGAGGAGCACATTTCAGAAAACGTGCTCAGCTCGTCGAGAAAATGCAATTTAAGCAATAAGAATAAAAATGCACCTAAAACCTAAACCAAACGTTGCAGGTGCTTATTTCTTCATGCGCAGTGGTCAACGCGGCACTCCCGAGCTGCCAAGAGCACTTTTTACCACGCGCACCCAACCAGAGCGACGGGAGGAGCACATTTCAGAAAACGTGCTCAGCTCGTCGAGAGAATGCGATTTAAGCAATAGAATTAAAAATGCACCTAAAACCTAAACCAAACGTTGCAGGTGCTTATTTCTTCGTGCGCAGTGGTCAACGCGGAACTCCCTAGCTGCCAGGAGCTCTTTTTACTGTGCGCACCCAACCAGAGCGACGGGAGGAGCACATTTCAGAAAACGTGCTCAGCTCGTCGAGAAAATGCGATTTAAGCAATAAAATTAAAAATGCAGCTAAAACCTAAACCAAACGTTGCAGGTGCTTATTTCTTCGTGCGCAGTACTCAACGCGGCACTCCCTAGCTGCCAGGAGCACTTTTTACTGTGCGCACCCAACCAGAGTGACGGGAGGAGCACATTTCAGAAAACGTGCTCAGCTCGTCGAGAAAATGCGATTTAAGCAATAAAATTAAAAATGCACCTAAAACCTAAACCAAACGTTGCAGGTGCTTATTTCTTCGTGCGCAGTGCTCAACGCGGCACTCCCTAGCTGCCAGGAGCACTTTTTACTGTGCGCACCCAACCAGAGTGACGGGAGGAGCACATTTCAGAAAACGTGCTCAGCTCGTCGAGAAAATGCGATTTAAGCAATAAAATTAAAAATGCACCTAAAACCTAAACCAAACGTTGCAGGTGCTTATTTCTTCATGCGCAGTGGTCAACGCGGCACTCTCTAGCTGCCAGGAGCACTTTTTACTGTGCGCACCCAACCAGAGTGACGGGAGGAGCACATTTCAGAAAACGTGCTCAGCTCGTCGAGAAAATGCGATTTAAGCAATAAAATTAAAAATGCACCTAAAACCTAAACCAAACGTTGCAGGTGCTTATTTCTTCATGCGCAGTGGTCAACGTGGCACTCTCTAGCTGCCAGGAGCACTTTTTACTATGCGCGCCCAACCAGAGCGACGGGAGGAGCACATTTCAGAAAACGTGCTCAGCTCGTCGAGAAAATGCGATTTAAGCAATAAAATTAAAAATGCACCTAAAACCTAAACCAAACGTTGCAGGTGCTTATTTCTTCATGCGCAGTGGTCAACGCGGCACTCCCGAGCTGCCAAGAGCACTTTTTACTGTGCGCACCCAACCAGAGCGACGGGAGGAGCACATTTCAGAAAACGTGCTCAGCTCGTCGAGAGAATGCGATTTAAGCATTAAAATTAAAAATGCACCTAAAACCTAAACCAAACGTTGCAGGTGCTTATTTCTTCGTGCGCAGTGGTCAACGCGGAACTCCCTAGCTGCCAGGAGCACTTTTTACTGTGCGCACCCAACCAGAGTGACGGGAGGAGCACATTTCAGAAAACGTGCTCAGCTCGTCGAGAAAATGCGATTTAAGCAATAAAATTAAAAATGCACCTAAAACCTAAACCAAACGTTGCAGGTGCTTATTTCTTCATGTGCAGTGGTCAACGCGGCACTCCCGAGCTGCCAAGAGCACTTTTTACTATGCGCACCCAACCAGAGTGACGGGAGGAGCACATTTCAGGAAACGTGCTCAGCTCGTCGAGAAAATGCGATTTAAGCAATAAGATTAAAAATGCACCTAAAACCTAAATCAAACGTTGCAGGTGCTTATTTCTTCATGCGCAGTGGTCAACGCGGCACTCTCTAGCTGCCAGGAGCACTTTTTACTGTGCGCACCCAACCAGAGTGACGGGAGGAGCACATTTCAGAAAACGTGCTCAGCTCGTCGAGAAAATGCGATTTAAGCAATAAAATTAAAAATGCACCTAAAACCTAAACCAAACGTTGCAGGTGCTTATTTCTTCATGCGCAGTGGTCAACGCGGCACTCTAGCTGCCAGGAGCACTTTTTACTATGCGCGCCCAACCAGAGCGACGGGAGGAGCACATTTCAGAAAACGTGCTCAGCTCGTCGAGAAAATGCGATTTAAGCAATAAAATTAAAAATGCACCTAAAACCTAAACCAAACGTTGCAGGTGCTTATTTCTTCATGCGCAGTGGTCAACGCGGCACTCCCGAGCTGCCAAGAGCACTTTTTACTGTGCGCACCCAACCAGAGCGACGGGAGGAGCACATTTCAGAAAACGTGCTCAGCTCGTCGAGAGAATGCGATTTAAGCAATAAAATTAAAAATGCACCTAAAACCTAAACCAAACGTTGCAGGTGCTTATTTCTTCGTGCGCAGTGGTCAACGCGGAACTCCCTAGCTTCCAGGAGCTCTTTTTTTTTCTGTGCGCACCCAACCAGAGCGACGGGAGGAGCACATTTCAGAAAACGTGCTCAGCTCGTCGAGAAAATGCGATTTAAGCAATAAAATTAAAAATGCAGCTAAAACCTAAACCAAGCGTTGCAGGTGCTTATTTCTTCGTGCGTAGTGCTCAACGCGGCACTCCCTAGCTGCCAGGAGCACTTTTTACTGTGCGCACCCAACCAGAGTGACGGGAGGAGCACATTTCAGAAAACGTGCTCAGCTCGTCGAGAAAATGCGATTTAAGCAATAAAATTAAAAATGCACCTAAAACCTAAACCAAACGTTGCAGGTGCTTATTTCTTCATGCGCAGTGGTCAACACGGCACTCTCTAGCTGCCAAGAGAACTTTTTACTGTGCGCACCCAACCAGAGTGACGGGAGGAGCACATTTCAGAAAACGTGCTCAGCTCGTCGAGAAAATGCGATTTAAGCAATAAGATTAAAAATGCACCTAAAACCTAAATCAAACGTTGCAGGTGCTTATTTCTTCATGCGCAGTGGTCAACGCGGCACTCTCTAGCTGCCAGGAGCACTTTTTACTACGCGCACCCAACCAGAGCGACGGGAGGAGCACATTTCAGAAAACGTGCTCAGCTCGTCGAGAAAATGCGATTTAAGCAATAAGATTAAAAATGCACCTAAAACCTAAACCAAACGTTGCAGGTGCTTATTTCTTCATGCGCAGTGGTCAACTCGGCACTCTCTAGCTGCCAGGAGCACTTTTTACTACGCGCACCCAACCAGATAGACGGGAGGAGCATATTTCAGAAAACGTGCTCAGCTCGTCGAGAGAATGCGATTTAAGCAATAAAATAAAAAATGCACCTAAAACCTAAACCAAACGTTGCAGGTGCTTATTTCTTCGTGCGCAGTGGTCAACGCGGCACTCCCTAGCTGCCAGGAGCTCTTTTTACTGTGCGCACCCAACCAGAGCGACGGGAGGAGCACATTTCAGAAAACGTGCTCAGCTCGTCGAGAAAATGCGATTTAAGCAATAAAATTAAAAATGCACCTAAAACCTAAACCAAACGTTGCAGGTGCTTATTTCTTCATGCGCAGTGGTCAACGCGGCACTCTCTAGCTGCCAGGAGCACTTTTTACTACGCGCACCCAACCAGAGCGACGGGAGGAGCACATTTCAGAAAACGTGCTCAGCTCGTCGAGAGAATGCTATTTAAGCAAAATAATAAAAAATGCACCTAAAACCTAAACCAAACGTTGCAGGTGCTTATTTCTTCGTGCGCAGTGGTCAACGCGGCACTCCCTAGCTGCCAGGAGCTCTTTTTACTGTGCGCACCCAACCAGAGCGACGGGAGGAGCACATTTCAGAAAACGTGCTCAGCTCGTCGAGAAAATGCGATTTAAGCAATAAAATCAAAAATGCACCTAAAACCTAAACCAAACGTTGCAGGTGCTTATTTCTTCGCGCGCAGTGGTCAACGCGGCACTCCCTAGCTGCCAGGAGCTCTTTTTACTGTGCGCACCCAACCAGAGTGACGGAAGGAGCACATTTCAGAAAACGTACTCAGCTCGTCGAGAAAATGCGATTTAAGCAATAAAATTAAAAATGCACCTAAAACCTAAACCAAACGTTGCAGGTGCTTATTTCTTTGTGCGCAGTGGTCAACGCGGCACTCTCTAGCTGCCAAGAGCACTTTTCACTATGCGCACCCAACCAGAGTGACGGGATGAGCACATTTCAGAAAACGTGCTCAGCTCGTCGAGAAAATGCGATTTAAGCAATAAAATTAAAAATGCACCTAAAACCTAAACCAAACGTTGCAGGTGCTTATTTCTTCATGCGCAGTGGTCAACGCGGCACTCTCTAGCTGCCAGGAGCACTTTTTACTATGCGCGCCCAACCAGAGCGACGGGAGGAGCACATTTCAGAAAACGTGCTCAGCTCGTCGAGAAAATGCGATTTAAGCAATAAAATTAAAAATGCACCTAAAACCTAAACCAAACGTTGCAGGTGCTTATTTCTTCATGCGCAGTGGTCAACGCGGCACTCCCGAGCTGCCAAGAGCACTTTTTACTGTGCGCACCCAACCAGAGCGACGGGAGGAGCACATTTCAGAAAACGTGCTCAGCTCGTCGAGAGAATGCGATTTAAGCAATAAAATTAAAAATGCACCTAAAACCTAAACCAAACGTTGCAGGTGCTTATTTCTTCGTGCGCAGTGGTCAACGCGGAACTCCCTAGCTTCCAGGAGCTCTTTTTTTTTCTGTGCGCACCCAACCAGAGCGACGGGAGGAGCACATTTCAGAAAACGTGCTCAGCTCGTCGAGAAAATGCGATTTAAGCAATAAGATTAAAAATGCACCTAAAACCTAAACCAAACGTTGCAGGTGCTTATTTCTTCGTGCGCAGTGGTCAACGCGGCACTCCCTAGCTGCCAGGAGCTCTTTTTACTGTGTGCACCCAACCAGAGCGACGGGAGGAGCACATTTCAGAAAACGTGCTCAGCTCGTCGAGAGAATGCGATTTAAGCAATAAAATAAAAAATGCACCTAAAACCTAAACCAAACGTTGCAGGTGCTAATTTCTTCGTGCGCAGTGGTCAACGCGGCACTCTCTAGCTGCCAAGAGCACTTTTTACTGTGCGCACCCAACCAGAGTGACGGGAGGAGCACATTTCAGAAAACGTGCTCAGCTCGTCGAGAAAATGCGATTTAAGCAATAAGAATAAAAATGCACCTAAAACCTAAACCAAACGTTGCAGGTGCTTATTTCTTCATGCGCAGTGGTCAACGCGGCACTCCCGAGCTGCCAAGAGCACTTTTTACCACGCGCACCCAACCAGAGCGACGGGAGGAGCACATTTCAGAAAACGTGCTCAGCTCGTCGAGAGAATGCGATTTAAGCAATAGAATTAAAAATGCACCTAAAACCTAAACCAAACGTTGCAGGTGCTTATTTCTTCGTGCGCAGTGGTCAACGCGGAACTCCCTAGCTGCCAGGAGCTCTTTTTACTGTGCGCACCCAACCAGAGCGACGGGAGGAGCACATTTCAGAAAACGTGCTCAGCTCGTCGAGAAAATGCGATTTAAGCAATAAAATTAAAAATGCAGCTAAAACCTAAACCAAACGTTGCAGGTGCTTATTTCTTCGTGCGCAGTGCTCAACGCGGCACTCCCTAGCTGCCAGGAGCACTTTTTACTATGCGCGCCCAACCAGAGCGACGGGAGGAGCACATTTCAGAAAACGTGCTCAGCTCGTCGAGAAAATGCGATTTAAGCAATAAAATTAAAAATGCACCTAAAACCTAAACCAAACGTTGCAGGTGCTTATTTCTTCATGCGCAGTGGTCAACGCGGCACTCCCGAGCTGCCAGGAGCACTTTTTACTATGCGCGCCCAACCAGAGCGACGGGAGGAGCACATTTCAGAAAACGTGCTCAGCTCGTCGAGAAAATGCGATTTAAGCAATAAAATTAAAAATGCACCTAAAACCTAAACCAAACGTTGCAGGTGCTTATTTCTTCGTGCGTAGTGGTCAACGCGGCACTCTCTAGCTGCCAAGAGCACTTTTTACTGTGCGCACCCAACCAGAGTGACGAGAGGAGCACATTTCAGAAAACGTGCTCAGCTCGTCGAGAAAATGCGATTTAAGCAATAAAATTAAAAATGCACCTAAAACCTAAACCAAACGTTGCAGGTGCTTATTTCTTCGTGCGCAGTGGTCAACGCGGCACTCCCTAGCTGCCAGGAGCTCTTTTTACTGTGCGCACCCAACCAGAGCGACGGGAGGAGCACATTTCAGAAAACGTGCTCAGCTCGTCGAGAAAATGCGATTTAAGCAATAAAATTAAAAATGCACCTAAAACCTAAACCAAACGTTGCAGGTGCTTATTTCTTCATGCGCAGTGGTCAACGCGGCACTCTCTAGCTGCCAGGAGCACTTTTTACTACGCGCACCCAACCAGAGCGACGGGAGGAGCACATTTCAGAAAACGTGCTCAGCTCGTCGAGAGAATGCGATTTAAGCAATAAAATAAAAAATGGACCTAAAACCTAAACAAAACGTTGCAGGTGCTTATTTCTTCGTGCGCAGTGGTCAACGCGGCACTCCCTAGCTGCCAGGAGTTCTTTTTACTGTGTGCACCCAACCAGAGCGACGGGAGGAGCACATTTGAGAAAACGTGCTCAGCTCGTCGAGAGAATGCGATTTAAGCAATAAAATAAAAAATGCACCTAAAACCTGAACCAAACGTTGCAGGTGCTTATTTCTTCGTGCGCAGTGGTCAACGCGGAACTCCCTAGCTGCCAGGAGCTCTTTTTACTGTGCGCACCCAACCAGAGCGACGGGAGGAGCCCATTTCAGAAAAGGTGCTCAGCTCGTCGAGAAAATGCGATTTAAGCAATAAAATTAAAAATGCACCTAAAACCTAAACCAAACGTTGCAGGTGCTTATTTCTTCGTGCGCAGTGCTCAACGCGGCACTCCCTAGCTGCCAGGAGCACTTTTTACTGTGCACACCCAACCAGAGTGACGGGAGGAGCACATTTCAGAAAACGTGCTCAGCTCGTCGAGAAAATGCGATTTAAGCAATAAAATTAAAAATGCACCTAAAACCTAAACCAAACGTTGCAGGTGCTTATTTCTTCATGCGCAGTGGTCAACGCGGCACTCTCTAGCTGCCAAGAGCACTTTTTACTGTGCGCACCCAACCAGAGTGACGAGAGGAGCACATTTCAGAAAACGTGCTCAGCTCGTCGAGAAAATGCGATTTAAGCAATAAAATTAAAAATGCACCTAAAACCTAAACCAAACGTTGCAGGTGCTTATTTCTTCATGCGCAGTGGTCAACGCGGCACTCCCGAGCTGCCAAGAGCACTTTTTACCACGCGCACCCAACCAGAGCGACGGGAGGAGCACATTTCAGAAAACGTGCTCAGCTCGTCGAGAGAATGCGATTTAAGCAATAAAATTAAAAATGCACCTAAAACCTAAACCAAACGTTGCAGGTGCTTATTTCTTCATGCGCAGTGGTCAACGCGGCACTCTCTAGCTGCCAGGAGCACTTTTTACTGTGTGCACCCAACCAGAGTGACGGGAGGAGCACATTTCAGAAAACGTGCTCAGCTCGTCGAGAAAATGCGATTTAAGCAATAAAATTAAAAATGCACCTAAAACCTAAACCAAACGTTGCAGGTGCTTATTTCTTCATGCGCAGTGGTCAACGCGGCACTCTCTGGCTGCAAAGAGCACTTTTTACTGTGCGCACCCAACCAGAGTGACGGGAGGAGCACATTTCAGAAAACGTGCTCAGCTCGTCGAGAAAATGCGATTTAAGCAATAAGATTAAAAATGCACCTAAAACCTAAACCAAACGTTGCAGGTGCTTATTTCTTCATGCGCAGTGGTCAACGCGGCACTCTCTAGCTGCCAGGAGCACTTTTTACTACGCGCACCCAACCAGAGCGACGGGAGGAGCATATTTCAGAAAACGTGCTCAGCTCGTCGAGAGAATGCGATTTAAGCAATAAAATAAAAAATGCACCTAAAACCTAAACCAAACGTTGCAGGTGCTTATTTCTTTGTGCGCAGTGGTCAACGCGGCACTCCCTAGCTGCCAGGAGCTCTTTTTACTGTGCGCACCCAACCAGAGCGACGGGAGGAGCACATTTCAGAAAACGTGCTCAGCTCGTCGAGAAAATGCGATTTAAGCAATAAAATTAAAATTGCACCTAAAACCTAAACCAAACGTTGCAGGTGCTTATTTCTTCATGCGCAGTGGTCAACGCGGCACTCTCTAGCTGCCAGGATCACTTTTTACTACGCGCACCCAACCAGAGCGACGGGAGGAGCACATTTCAGAAAACGTGCTCAGCTCGTCGAGAGAATGCGATTTAAGCAATAAAATAAAAAATGCACCTAAAACCTAAACCAAATGTTGCAGGTGCTTATTTCTTCGTGCGCAGTGGTCAACGCGGCACTCCCTAGCTGCCAGGAGCACTTTTTACTGTGCGCACCCAACCAGAGTGACGGGAGGAGCACATTTTAGAAAACGTGCTCATCTCGTCGAGAAAATACGATTTAAGCAATAAAATTAAAAATGCACCTAAAACCTAAACCAAACGTTGCAGGTGCTTATTTCTTCATGCGCAGTGGTCAACGCGGCACTCTCTAGCTGCCAGGAGCACTTTTTACTATGCGCGCCCAACCAGAGCGACGGGAGGAGCACATTTCAGAAAACGTGCTCAGCTCGTCGAGAGAATGCGATTTAAGCAATAAAATTAAAAATGCACCTAAAACCTAAACCAAACGTTGCAGGTGCTTATTTCTTCGTGCGCAGTGGTCAACGCGGCACTCCCTAGCTTCCAGGAGCTCTTTTTACTGTGCGCACCCAACCAGAGCGACGGGAGGAGCACATTTCAGAAAACGTGCTCAGCTTGTCGAGAGAATGCGATTTAAGCAATAAAATTAAAAATGCACCTAAAACCTAAACCAAACGTTGCAGGTGCTTATTTCTTCTTGCGCAGTGGTCAACGCGGCACTCTCTAGCTGCCAGGAGCACTTTTTACTATGCGCGCCCAACCAGAGCGACGGGAGGAGCACATTTCAGAAAACGTGCTCAGCTCGTCGAGAAAATGCGATTTAAGCAATACAATTAAAAATGCACCTAAAACCTAAAGCAAACGTTGCAGGTGCTTATTTCTTCATGCGCAGTGGTCAACGCGGAACTCCCGAGCTGCCAAGAGCACTTTTTACTGTGCGCACCCAACCAGAGCGACGGGAGGAGCACATTTCAGAAAACGTGCTCAGCTCGTCGAGAGAATGCAATTCAAGCAATAAAATCAAAAATGCACCTAAAACCTAAACCAAACGTTGCGGGTGCTTATTTCTTCATGCGCAGTGGTCAACGCGGCACTCCCTAGCTGCCAAGAGCACTTTTTACTTTGCACACCCAACCAGAGAGACGGGAGGAGCACATTTCAGAAAACGTGCTCAGCTCGTCAAGAAAATGCGATTTAAGCAATAAAATTAAAATTGCACCTAAAACCTAAACCAAACGTTGCAGGTGCTTATTTCTTCATGCGCAGTGGTCAACGCGGCACTCCCGAGCTGCCAAGAGCACTTTTTACTGTGCACACCCAACCAGAGCGACGGGAGGAGCACATGTCAGAAAACGTGCTCAGCTCGTCGAGAGAATGCGATTTAAGCAATAAAATTAAAAATGCACCTAAAACCTAAACCAAACGTTGCAGGTGCTTATTTCTTCGTGCGCAGTGGTCAACGCGGAACTCCCTAGCTGCCAGGAGCTCTTTTTACTGTGCGCACCCAACCAGAGCGACGGGAGGAGCACATTTCAGAAAACGTGCTCAGCTCGTCGAGAAAATGCGATTTAAGCAATAAAATTAAAAATGCACCTAAAACCTAAACCAAACGTTGCAGGTGCTTATTTCTTCATGCGCAGTGGTCAACGCGGCACTCTCTAGCTGCCAGGAGCACTTTTTACTACGCGCACCCAACCAGAGCGACGGGAGGAGCACATTTCAGAAAACGTGCTCAGCTCGTCGAGAGAATGCGATTTAAGCAATAAAATAAAAAATGCACCTAAAACCTAAACCAAACGTTGCAGGTGCTTATTTCTTCGTGCGCAGTGGTCAACGCGGCACTCTCTAGCTGCCAGGAGCACTTTTTACTACGCGCACCCAACCAGAGCGACGGGAGGAGCACATTTCAGAAAACGTGCTCAGCTCGTCGAGAGAATGCGATTTAAGCAATAAAATAAAAAATGCACCTAAAACCTAAACCAAACGTTGCAGGTGCTTATTTCTTCGTGCGCAGTGGTCAACGCGGCACTCCCTAGCTCCCAGGAGCTCTTTTTACTGTGCGCACCCAACCAGAGCGACGGGAGGAGCACATTTCAGAAAACGTGCTCAGCTCGTCGAGAAAATGCGATTTAAGCAATAAAATTAAAAATGCACCTAAAACCTAAACCAAACGTTGCAGGTTCTTATTTCTTCATGCGCATTGGTCAACGCGGCACTCTCTAGCTGCCAGGAGCACTTTTTACTACGCGCACCCAACCAGAGCGACGGGAGGAGCACATTTCAGAAAACGTGCTCAGCTCGTCGAGAGAATGCGATTTAAGCAATAAAATAAAAAATGGACCTAAAACCTAAACCAAACGTTGCAGGTGCTTATTTCTTCGTGCGCAGTGGTCAACGCGGCACTCCCTAGCTGCCAGGAGCTCTTTTTACTGTGTGCACCCAACCAGAGCGACGGGAGGAGCACATTTGAGAAAACGTGCTCAGCTCGTCGAGAGAATGCGATTTAAGCAATAAAATAAAAAATGCACCTAAAACCTAAACCAAACGTTGCAGGTGCTTATTTCTTCGTGCGCAGTGGTCAACGCGGAACTCCGTAGCTGCCAGGAGCTCTTTTTACTGTGCGCACCCAACCAGAGCGACGGGAGGAGCACATTTCAGAAAACGTGCTCAGCTCGTCGAGAAAATGCGATTTAAGCAATAAAATTAAAAATGCACCTAAAACCTAAACCAAACGTTGCAGGTGCTTATTTCTTCATGCGCAGTGGTCAACGCGGCACTCTCTAGCTGCCAGGAGCACTTTTTACTACGCGCACCCAACCAGAGCGACGGGAGGAGCACATTTCAGAAAACGTGCTCAGCTCGTCGAGAGAATGCGATTTAAGCAATAAAATAAAAAATGCACCTAAAACCTAAACCAAACGTTGCAGGTGCTTATTTCTTCGTGCGCAGTGGTCAACGCGGCACTCCCTAGCTGCCAGGAGCTCTTTTTACTGTGTGCACCCAACCAGAGCGACGGGAGGAGCACATTTCAGAAAACGTGCTCAGCTCGTCGAGAGAATGCGATTTAAGCAATAAAATAAAAAATGCAACTAAAACCTAAACCAAACGTTGCAGGTGCTTATTTCTTCGTGCGCAGTGGTCAACGCAGAACTCCGTAGCTGCCAGGAGCTCTTTTTACTGTGCGCATCCAACCAGAGCGACGGGAGGAGCCCATTTCAGAAAAGGTGCTCAGCTCGTCGAGAAAATGCGATTTAAGCAATAAAATTAAAAATGCACCCAAAACCTAAACCAAACGTTGCAGGTGGTTATTTCTTCGTGCGCAGTGCTCAACGCGGCACTCCCTAGCTGCCAGGAGCACTTTTTACTGTGCGCACCCAACCAGAGTGACGGGAGGAGCACATTTCAGAAAACGTGCTCAGCTCGTCGAGAAAATGCGATTTAAGCAATAAAATTAAAAATGCACCTAAAACCTAAACCAAACGTTGCAGGTGCTTATTTCTTCGTGCGCAGTGGTCAACGCGGCACTCTCTAGCTGCCAGGAGCACTTTTTACTACGCGCACCCAACCAGAGCGACGGGAGGAGCATATTTCAGAAAACGTGCTCAGCTCGTCGAGAGAATGCGATTTAAGCAATAAAATAAAAAATGCACCTAAAACCTAAACCAAACGTTGCAGGTGCTTATTTCTTTGTGCGCAGTGGTCAACGCGGCACTCCCTAGCTGCCAGGAGCTCTTTTTACTGTGCGCACCCAACCAGAGCGACGGGAGGAGCACATTTCAGAAAACGTGCTCAGCTCGTCGAGAAAATGCGATTTAAGCAATAAAATTAAAATTGCACCTAAAACCTAAACCAAACGTTGCAGGTGCTTATTTCTTCATGCGCAGTGGTCAACGCGGCACTCTCTAGCTGCCAGGAGCACTTTTTACTACGCGCACCCAACCAGAGCGACGGGAGGAGCACATTTCAGAAAACGTGCTCAGCTCGTCGAGAGAATGCTATTTAAGCAAAATAATAAAAAATGCACCTAAAACCTAAACCAAACGTTGCAGGTGCTTATTTCTTCGTGCGCAGTGGTCAACGCGGCACTCCCGAGCTGCCAAGAGCACTTTTTACTGTGCGCACCCAACCAGAGCGACGGGAGGAGCACATTTCAGAAAACGTGCTCAGCTCGTCGAGAGAATGCGATTTAAGCAATAAAATTAAAAATGCACCTAAAACCTAAACCAAACGTTGCAGGTGCTTATTTCTTCGTGCGCAGTGGTCAACGCGGAACTCCCTAGCTTCCAGGAGCTCTTTTTTTTTCTGTGCGCACCCAACCAGAGCGACGGGAGGAGCACATTTCAGAAAACGTGCTCAGCTCGTCGAGAAAATGCGATTTAAGCAATAAAATTAAAAATGCACCTAAAACCTAAACCAAACGTTGCAGGTGCTTATTTCTTCGTGCGCACTGGTCAACGCGGCACTCCCTAGCTGCCAGGAGCACTTTTTACTGTGCGCACCCAACCAGAGTGACGGGAGGAGCACATTTCAGAAAACGTGCTCAGCTCGTCGAGAAAATGCGATTTAAGCAATAAAATTAAAAATGCACCTAAAACCTAAACCAAACGTTGCAGGTGCTTATTTCTTCATGCGCAGTGGTCAACGCGGCACTCTCTAGCTGCCAAGAGCACTTTTTACTGTGCGCACCCAACCAGAGTGACGGGAGGAGCACATTTCAGAAAACGTGCTCAGCTCGTCGAGAAAATGCGATTTAAGCAATAAGATTAAAAATGCCCCTAAAACCTAAACCAAACGTTGCAGGTGCTTATTTCTTCATGCGCAGTGGTCAACGCGGCACTCTTGCTTCCAAGAGCACTTTTTACTACGCGCACCCAACCAGAGCGACGGGAGGAGCACATTTCAGAAAACGTGCTCAGCTCGTCGAGAGAATGCGATTTAAGCAATAAAATAAAAAATGGACCTAAAACCTAAACCAAACGTTGCAGGTGCTTATTTCTTCATGCGCAGTGGTCAACGCGGCACTCCCGAGTTGCCAAGAGCACTTTTTACTGTGCGCACCCAACCAGAGCGACGGGAGGAGCACATTTCAGAAAACGTGCTCAGCTTGTCGAGAAAATGCGATTTAAGCAATAAAATTAAAAATGCACCTAAAACCTAAACCAAACGTTGCAGGTGCTTATTTCTTCATGCGCAGTGGTCAACGCGGCACTCTCTAGCTGCCAGGAGCACTTTTTACTATGCGCGCCCAACCAGAGCGACGGGAGGAGCACATTTCAGAAAACGTGCTCAGCTCGTCGAGAAAATGCGATTTAAGCAATAAAATTAAAAATGCACCTAAAACCTAAACCAAACGTTGCAGGTGCTTATTTCTTCATGCGCAGTGGTCAACGCGGCACTCTCTAGCTGCCAGGAGCACTTTTTACTACGCGCACCCAACCAGAGCGACGGGAGGAGCACATTTCAGAAAACGTGCTCAGCTCGTCGAGAGAATGCGATTTAAGCAATAAAATAAAAAATGCACCTAAAACCTAAACCAAACGTTGCAGGTGCTTATTTCTTCGTGCGCAGTGGTCAACGCGGCACTCCCTAGCTGCCAGGAGCTCTTTTTACTGTGTGCACCCAACCAGAGCGACGGGAGGAGCACATTTCAGAAAACGTGCTCAGCTCGTCGAGAGAATGCGATTTAAGCAATAAAATAAAAAATGCACCTAAAACCTAAACCAAACGTTGCAGGTGCTTATTTCTTCGTGCGCAGTGGTCAACGCGGAACTCCCTAGCTGCCAGGAGCTCTTTTTACTGTGCGCACCCAACCAGAGCGACGGGAGGAGCCCATTTCAGAAAGCGTGCTCAGCTCGTCGAGAAAATGCGATTTAAGCAATAAAATTAAAAATGCACCTAAAACCTAAACCAAACGTTGCAGGTGCTTATTTCTTCATGCGCAGTGGTCAACGCGGCACTCTCTAGCTGCCAAGAGCACTTTTTACTGTGCGCACCCAACCAGAGTGACGGGAGGAGCACATTTCAGAAAACGTGCTCAGCTCGTCGAGAAAATGCGATTTAAGCAATAAGATTAAAAATGCACCTAAAACCTAAACCAAACGTTGCAGGTGCTTATTTCTTCATGCGCAGTGGTCAACGCGGCACTCTCTAGCTGCCAGGAGCACTTTTTACTACGCGCACCCAACCAGAGCGACGGGAGGAGCACATTTCAGAAAACGTGCTCAGCTCGTCGAGAGAATGCGATTCAAGCAATAAAATAAAAAATGCACCTAAAACCTAAACCAAACGTTGCAGGTGCTTATTTCTTCGTGCGCAGTGGTCAACGCGGCACTCCCTAGCTGCCAGGAGCTCTTTTTACTGTGCGCACCCAACCAGAGCGACGGGAGGAGCACATTTCAGAAAACGTGCTCAGCTCGTCGAGAAAATGCGATTTAAGCAATAAAATTAAAAATGCACCTAAAACCTAAACCAAACGTTGCAGGTGCTTATTTCTTCATGCGCATTGGTCAACGCGGCACTCTCTAGCTGCCAGGAGCACTTTTTACTACGCGCACCCAACCAGAGCGACGGGAGGAGCACATTTCAGAAAACGTGCTCAGCTCGTCGAGAGAATGCGATTTAAGCAATAAAATAAAAAATGGACCTAAAACCTAAACCAAACGTTGCAGGTGCTTATTTCTTCGTGCGCAGTGGTCAACGCGGCACTCCCTAGCTGCCAGGAGCTCTTTTTACTGTGTGCACCCAACCAGAGCGACGGGAGGAGCACATTTCAGAAAACGTGCTCAGCTTGTCGAGAAAATGCGATTTAAGCAATAAAATTAAAAATGCACCTAAAACCTAAACCAAACGTTGCAGGTGCTTATTTCTTCATGCGCAGTGGTCAACGCGGCACTCCCGAGCTGCCAAGAGCACTTTTTACTGTGCGCACCCAACCAGAGCGAGGGGAGGAGCACATTTCAGAAAACGTGCTCAGCTCGTCGAGAGAATGCGATTTAAGCAATAAATTAAAAAATGGACCTAAAACCTAAACCAAACGTTGCAGGTGCTTATTTCTTCGTGCGCAGTGGTCAACGCGGCACTCCCTAGCTGCCAGGAGCTCTTTTTACTGTGTGCACCCAACCAGAGCGACGGGAGGAGCACATTTGAGAAAACGTGCTCAGCTCGTCGAGAGAATGCGATTTAAGCAATAAAATAAAAAATGCACCTAAAACCTAAACCAAACGTTGCAGGTGCTTATTTCTTCGTGCGCAGTGGTCAACGCGGAACTCCCTTGCTGCCAGGAGCTGTTTTTACTGTGCGCACCCAACCAGAGCGACGGGAGGAGCCCATTTCAGAAAAGGTGCTCAGCTCGTCGAGAAAATGCGATTTAAGCAATAAAATTAAAAATGCACCTAAAACCTAAACCAAACGTTGCAGGTGCTTATTTCTTCGTGCGCAGTGCTCAACGCGGCACTCCCTAGCTGCCAGGAGCACTTTTTACTGTGCGCACCCAACCAGAGTGACGGGAGGAGCACATTTCAGAAAACGTGCTCAGCTCGTCGAGAAAATGCGATTTAAGCAATAAAATTAAAAATGCACCTAAAACCTAAACCAAACGTTGCAGGTGCTTATTTCTTCATGCGCAGTGGTCAACGCGGCACTCTCTAGCTGCCAAGAGCACTTTTTACTGTGCGCACCCAACCAGAGTGACGGGAGGAGTACATTTCAGAAAACGTGCTCAGCTCGTCGAGAAAATGCACTTTAAGCAATAAAATTAAAAATGCACCTAAAACCTAAACCAAACGTTGCAGGTGCTTATTTCTTCGTGCGCAGTGCTCAACGCGGCACTCCCTAGCTGCCAGGAGCACTTTTTACTGTGCGCACCCAACCAGAGTGACGGGAGGAGCACATTTCAGAAAACGTGCTCAGCTCGTCGAGAAAATGCGATTTAAGCAATAAAATTAAAAATGCACCTAAAACCTAAACCAAACGTTGCAGGTGCTTATTTCTTCATGCGCAGTGGTCAACGCGGCACTCTCTAGCTGCCAAGAGCACTTTTTACTGTGCGCACCCAACCAGAGCGACGGGAGGAGCACATTTCAGAAAACGTGCTCAGCTCGTCGAGAAAATGCGATTTAAGCAATAAAATTAAAAATGCACCTAAAACCTAAACCAAACGTTGCAGGTGCTTATTTCTTCATGTGCAGTGGTCAACGCGGCACTCTCTAGCTGCCAGGAGCACTTTTTACTATGCGCGCACAACCAGAGCGACGGGAGGAGCACATTTCAGAAAACGTGCTCAGCTCGTCGAGAAAATGCGATTTAAGCAATAAAATTTAAAATGCACCTAAAACCTAAACCAAACGTTGCAGGTGCTTATTTCTTCATGCGCAGTGGTCAACGCGGCACTCTCTAGCTGCCAGGAGCACTTTTTACTACGCGCAACCAACCAGAGCGACGGGAGGAGCACATTTCAGAAAACGTGCTCAGCTCGTCGAGAGAATGCGATTTAAGCAATAAAATAAAAAATGCACCTAAAACCTAAACCAAACGTTGCAGGTGCTTATTTCTTCGTGCGCAGTGGTCAACGCGGCACTCCCTAGCTGCCAGGAGCTCTTTTTACTGTGCGCACCCAACCAGAGCGACGGGAGGAGCACATTTCAGAAAACGTGCTCAGCTCGTCGAGAAAATGCGATTTAAGCAATAAAATTAAAAATGCACCTAAAACCTAAACCAAACGTTGCAGGTGCTTATTTCTTCATGCGCAGTGGTCAACGCGGCACTCTCTAGCTGCCAGGAGCACTTTTTACTACGCGCACCCAACCAGAGCGACGGGAGGAGCACATTTCAGAAAACGTGCTCAGCTCGTCGAGAGAATGCGATTTAAGCAATAAAATAAAAAATGGACCTAAAACCTAAACCAAACGTTGCAGGTGCTTATTTCTTCGTGCGCAGTGGTCAACGCGGCACTCCCTAGCTGCCAGGAGCTCTTTTTACTGTGTGCACCCAACCAGAGCGACGGGAGGAGCACATTTGAGAAAACGTGCTCAGCTCGTCGAGAGAATGCGATTTAAGCAATAAAATAAAAAATGCACCTAAAACCTAAACCAAACGTTGCAGGTGCGTATTTCTTCGTGCGCAGTGGTCAACGCGGCACTCTCTAGCTGCCAGGAGCACTTTTTACTATGCGCGCCCAACCAGAGCGACGGGAGGAGCACATTTCAGAAAACGTGCTCAGCTCGTCGAGAAAATGCGATTTAAGCAATAAAATTAAAAATGCACCTAAAACCTAAACCAAACGTTGCAGGTGCTTATTTCTTCATGCGCAGTGGTCAACGCGGCACTCTCTAGCTGCCAAGAGCACTTTTTACTGTGCGCACCCAACCAGAGTGACGGGAGGAGCACATTTCAGAAAACGTGCTCAGCTCGTCGAGAAAGTGCGATTTAAGCAATAAGATTAAAAATGCACCTAAAACCTAAATCAAACGTTTCAGGTGCTTATTTCTTCATGCGCAGGGGTCAACGCGGCACTCTCTAGCTGCCAGGAGCACTTTTTACTGTGCGCACCCAACCAGAGTGACGGGAGGAGCACATTTCAGAAAACGTGCTCAGCTCGTCGAGAAAATGCGATTTAAGCAATAAAATTAAAAATGCACTTAAAACCTAAACCAAACGTTGCAGGTGCTTATTTCTTCATGCGCAGTGGTCAACGCGGCACTCTCTAGCGGCCAAGAGCACTTTTTACTGTGCGCACCCAACCAGAGTGACGGGAGGAGCACATTTCAGAAAACGTGCTCAGCTCGTCGAGAAAATGCGATTTAAGCAATAAGATTAAAAATGCACCTAAAACCTAAACCAAACGTTGCAGGTGCTTATTTCTTCGTGCGCAGTGGTCAACGCGGCACTCCCTAGCTGCCAGGAGCTCTTTTTACTGTGTGCACCCAACCAGAGCGACGGGAGGAGCACATTTGAGAAAACGTGCTCAGCTCGTCGAGAGAATGCGATTTAAGCAATAAAATAAAAAATGCACCTAAAACCTAAACCAAACGTTGCAGGTGCTTATTTCTTCGTGCGCAGTGGTCAACGCGGCACTCTCTAGCTGCCAGGAGCACTTTTTACTATGCGCGCCCAACCAGAGCGACGGGAGGAGCACATTTCAGAAAACGTGCTCAGCTCGTCGAGAAAATGCGATTTAAGCAATAAAATTAAGAATGCACCTAAAACCTAAACCAAACGTTGCAGGTGCTTATTTCTTCATGCGCAGTGGTCAACGCGGCACTCTCTAGCTGCCAAGAGCACTTTTTACGGTGCGCACCCAACCAGAGTGACGGGAGGAGCACATTTCAGAAAACGTGCTCAGCTCGTCGAGAAAGTGCGATTTAAGCAATAAGATTAAAAATGCACCTAAAACCTAAATCAAACGTTGCAGGTGCTTATTTCTTCGTGCGCAGTGCTCAACGCGGCACTCCCTAGCTGCCAGGAGCACTTTTTACTGTGCGCACCGAACCAGAGTGACGGGAGGAGCACATTTCAGAAAACGTGCTCAGCTCGTCGAGAAAATGCGATTTAAGCAATAAAATTAAAAATGCACCTAAAACCTAAACCAAACGTTGCAGGTGCTTATTTCTTCATGCGCAGTGGTCAACGCGGCACTCTCTAGCTGCCAAGAGCACTTTTTACTGTGCGCACCCAACCAGAGTGACGGGAGGAGCACATTTCAGAAAACGTGCTCAGCTCGTCGAGAAAATGCACTTTAAGCAATAAAATTAAAAATGCACCTAAAACCTAAACCAAACGTTGCAGGTGCTTATTTCTTCGTGCGCAGTGGTCAACGCGGAACTCCCTTGCTGCCAGGAGCTGTTTTTACTGTGCGCACCCAACCAGAGCGACGGGAGGAGCCCATTTCAGAAAAGGTGCTCAGCTCGTCGAGAAAATGCGATTTAAGCAATAAAATTAAAAATGCACCTAAAACCTAAACCAAACGTTGCAGGTGCTTATTTCTTCGTGCGCAGTGGTCAACGCGGAACTCCCTTGCTGCCAGGAGCTGTTTTTACTGTGCGCACCCAACCAGAGCGACGGGAGGAGCCCATTTCAGAAAAGGTGCTCAGCTCGTCGAGAAAATGCGATTTAAGCAATAAAATTAAAAATGCACCTAAAACCTAAACCAAACGTTGCAGGTGCTTATTTCTTCGTGCGCAGTGCTCAACGCGGCACTCCCTAGCTGCCAGGAGCACTTTTTACTGTGCGCACCCAACCAGAGTGACGGGAGGAGCACATTTCAGAAAACGTGCTCAGCTCGTCGAGAAAATGCGATTTAAGCAATAAAACTAAAAATGCACCTAAAACCTAAACCAAACGTTGCAGGTGCTTATTTCTTCATGCGCAGTGGTCAACGCGGCACTCTCTAGCTGCCAAGAGCACTTTTTACTGTGCGCACCCAACCAGAGTGACGGGAGGAGCACATTTCAGAAAACGTGCTCAGCTCGTCGAGAAAATGCACTTTAAGCAATAAAATTAAAAATGCACCTAAAACCTAAACCAAACGTTGCAGGTGCTTATTTCTTCGTGCGCAGTGCTCAACGCGGCACTCCCTAGCTGCCAGGAGCACTTTTTACTGTGCGCACCCAACCAGAGTGACGGGAGGAGCACATTTCAGAAAACGTGCTCAGCTCGTCGAGAAAATGCGATTTAAGCAATAAAATTAAAAATGCACCTAAAACCTAAACCAAACGTTGCAGGTGCTTATTTCTTCATGCGCAGTGGTCAACGCGGCACTCTCTAGCTGCCAAGAGCACTTTTTACTGTGCGCACCCAACCAGAGCGACGGGAGGAGCACATTTCAGAAAACGTGCTCAGCTCGTCGAGAAAATGCGATTTAAGCAATAAAATTAAAAATGCACCTAAAACCTAAACCAAACGTTGCAGGTGCTTATTTCTTCATGTGCAGTGGTCAACGCGGCACTCTCTAGCTGCCAGGAGCACTTTTTACTATGCGCGCACAACCAGAGCGACGGGAGGAGCACATTTCAGAAAACGTGCTCAGCTCGTCGAGAAAATGCGATTTAAGCAATAAAATTTAAAATGCACCTAAAACCTAAACCAAACGTTGCAGGTGCTTATTTCTTTGTGCGCAGTGGTCAACGCGGCACTCTTTAGCTGCCAAGAGCACTTTTTACTATGCGCACCCAACCAGAGTGACGGGAGGAGCACATTTCAGAAAACGTGCTCAGCTCGTCGAGAAAATGCGATTTAAGCAATAAAATTAAAAATGCACCTAAAACCTAAACCAAACGTTGCAGGTGCTTATTTCTTCGTGCGCAGTGGTCAACACGGAACTCCCTAGCTGCCAGGAGCTCTTTTTACTGTGCGCACCAAACCAGAGCGACGGGAGGAGCACATTTCAGAAAACGTGCTCAGCTCGTCGAGACAATGCGATTTAAGCAATAAAATTAAAAATGCACCTAAAACCTAAACCAAACGTTGCAGGTGCTTATTTCTTCATGCGCAGTGGTCAACGCGGCACTCTCTAGCTGCCAGGAGCACTTTTTACTGTGTGCACCCAACCAGAGTGACGGGAGGAGCACATTTCAGAAAACGTGCTCAGCTCGTCGAGAAAATGCGATTTAAGCAATAAAATTAAAAATGCACTTAAAACCTAAACCAAACGTTGCAGGTGCTTATTTCTTCATGCGCAGTGGTCAACGCGGCACTCTCTAGCGGCCAAGAGCACTTTTTACTGTGCGCACCCAACCAGAGTGACGGGAGGAGCACATTTCAGAAAACGTGCTCAGCTCGTCGAGAAAATGCGATTTAAGCAATAAGATTAAAAATGCACCTAAAACCTAAACCAAACGTTGCAGGTGCTTATTTCTTCATGCGCAGTGGTCAACGCGGCACTCTCTAGCTGCCAGGAGCACTTTTTACTACGCGTACCCAACCAGAGCGACGGGAGGAGCACATTTCAGAAAACGTGCTCAGCTCGTCGAGAGAATGCGATTTAAGCAATAAAATAAAAAATGCACCTAAAACCTAAACCAAACGTTGCAGGTGCTTATTTCTTCGTGCGCAGTGGTCAACGCGGCACTCCCTAGCTGCCAGGAGCTCTTTTTACTGTGCGCACCCAACCAGAGCGACGGGAGGAGCACATTTCAGAAAACGTGCTCAGCTCGTCGAGAAAATGCGATTTAAGCAATAAAATTAAAAATGCACCTAAAACCTAAACCAAACGTTGCAGGTGCTTATTTCTTCATGCGCAGTGGTCAACGCGGCACTCTCTAGCTGCCAGGAGCACTTTTTACTACGCGCACCCAACCAGAGCGACGGGAGGAGCACATTTCAGAAAACGTGCTCAGCTCGTCGAGAGAATGCGATTTAAGCAATAAAATAAAAAATGGACCTAAAACCTAAACCAAACGTTGCAGGTGCTTATTTCTTCGTGCGCAGTGGTCAACGCGGCACTCCCTAGCTGCCAGGAGCTCTTTTTACTGTGTGCACCCAACCAGAGCGACGGGAGGAGCACATTTGAGAAAACGTGCTCAGCTCGTCGAGAGAATGCGATTTAAGCAATAAAATAAAAAATGCACCTAAAACCTAAACCAAACGTTGCAGGTGCTTATTTCTTCGTGCGCAGTGGTCAACGCGGCACTCTCTAGCTGCCAGGAGCACTTTTTACTATGCGCGCCCAACCAGAGCGACGGGAGGAGCACATTTCAGAAAACGTGCTCAGCTCGTCGAGAAAATGCGATTTAAGCAATAAAATTAAGAATGCACCTAAAACCTAAACCAAACGTTGCAGGTGCTTATTTCTTCATGCGCAGTGGTCAACGCGGCACTCTCTAGCTGCCAAGAGCACTTTTTACGGTGCGCACCCAACCAGAGTGACGGGAGGAGCGCATTTCAGAAAACGTGCTCAGCTCGTCGAGAAAGTGCGATTTAAGCAATAAGATTAAAAATGCACCTAAAACCTAAATCAAACGTTGCAGGTGCTTATTTCTTCATGCGCAGGGGTCAACGCGGCACTCTCTAGCTGCCAGGAGCACTTTTTACTGTGCGCACCCAACCAGAGTGACGGGAGGAGCACATTTCAGAAAACGTGCTCAGCTCGTCGAGAAAATGCGATTTAAGCAATAAAATTAAAAATACACCTAAAACCTAAACCAAACGTTGCAGGTGCTTATTTCTTCATGCGCAGTGGTCAACGCGGCACTCTCTAGCTGCCAAGAGCACTTTTTACTGTGCGCACCCAACCAGAGTGACGGGAGGAGCACATTTCAGAAAACGTGCTCAGCTCGTCGAGAAAATGCAATTTAAGCAATAAGATTAAAAATGCACCTAAAACCTAAACCAAACGTTGCAGGTGCTTATTTCTTCATGCGCAGTGGTCAACGCGGCACTCCCGAGCTGCCAAGAGCACTTTTTACCACGCGCACCCAACCAGAGCGACGGGAGGAGCACATTTCAGAAAACGTGCTCAGCTCGTCGAGAGAATGCTATTTAAGCAATAGAATTAAAAATGCACCTAAAACCTAAACCAAACGTTGCAGGTGCTTATTTCTTCGTGCGCAGTGGTCAACGCGGAACTCCCTAGCTGCCAGGAGCTCTTTTTACTGTGCGCACCCAACCAGAGCGACGGGAGGAGCACATTTCAGAAAACGTGCTCAGCTCGTCGAGAAAATGCGATTTAAGCAATAAAATTAAAAATGCAGCTAAAACCTAAACCAAACGTTGCAGGTGCTTATTTCTTCGTGCGCAGTGCTCAACGCGGCACTCCCTAGCTGCCAGGAGCACTTTTTACTATGCGCGCCCAACCAGAGCGACGGGAGGAGCACATTTCAGAAAACGTGCTCAGCTCGTCGAGAAAATGCGATTTAAGCAATAAAATTAAAAATGCACCTAAAACCTAAACCAAACGTTGCAGGTGCTTATTTCTTCATGCGCAGTGGTCAACGCGGCACTCCCGAGCTGCCAAGAGCACTTTTTACTGTGCGCACCCAACCAGAGCGACGGGAGGAGCACATTTCAGAAAACGTGCTCAGCTCGTCGAGAGAATGCGATTTAAGCAATAAAATTAAAAATGCACCTAAAACCTAAACCAAACGTTGCAGGTGCTTATTTCTTCGTGCGCAGTGGTCAACGCGGCACTCTCTAGCTGCCAGAAGCACTTTTTACTACGCGCACCCAACCAGAGCGACGGGAGGAGCACATTTCAGAAAACGTGCTCAGCTCGTCGAGAGAATGCGATTTAAGCAATAAAATAAAAAATGGACCTAAAACCTAAACCAAACGTTGCAGGTGCTTATTTCTTCGTGCGCAGTGGTCAACGCGGCACTCCCTAGCTGCCAGGAGCTCTTTTTACTGTGTGCACCCAACCAGAGCGACGGGAGGAGCACATTTGAGAAAACGTGCTCAGCTCGTCGAGAGAATGCGATTTAAGCAATAAAATAAAAAATGCACCTAAAACCTAAACCAAACGTTGCAGGTGCTTATTTCTTCGTGCGCAGTGGTCAACGCGGCACTCTCTAGCTGCCAGGAGCACTTTTTACTGTGCGCACCCAACCAGAGCGACGGGAGGAGCACATTTCAGAAAACGTGCTCAGCTCGTCGAGACAATGCGATTTAAGCAATAAAATTAAAAATGCACCTAAAACCTAAACCAAACGTTGCAGGTGCTTATTTCTTCGTGCGCAGTGGTCAACGCGGCACTCCCTAGCTGCCAGGAGCTCTTTTTACTGTGCGCACCCAACCAGAGCGACGGGAGGAGCACATTTCAGAAAACGTGCTCAGCTCGTCGAGAGAATGCGATTTAAGCAATAAAATTAAAAATACACCTAAAACCTAAACTAAACGTTGCAGGTGCTTATTTCTTCGTGCGCAGTGGTCAACGCGGAACTCCCTAGCTTCCAGGAGTTCTTTTTACTGTGCGCACCCAACCAGAGCGACGGGAGGAGCACATTTCAGAAAACGTGCTCAGCTCGTCGAGAAAATGCGATTTAAGCAATAAAATTAAAAATGCAGCTAAAACCTAAACCAAACGTTGCAGGTGCTTATTTCTTCGTGCGAAGTGCTCAACGCGGCACTCCCTAGCTGCCAGGAGCACTTTTTACTGTGCGCACCCAACCAGAGTGACGGGAGGAGCACATTTCAGAAAACGTGCTCAGCTCGTCGAGAAAATGCGATTTAAGCAATAAGATTAAAAATGCACCTAAAACCTAAACCAAACGTTGCAGGTGCTTATTTCTTCATGCGCAGTGGTCAACGCGGCACTCTCTAGCTGCCAGGAGCACTTTTTACTACGCGCACCCAACCAGAGCGACGGGAGGAGCATATTTCAGAAAACGTGCTCAGCTCGTCGAGAGAATGCGATTTAAGCAATAAAATAAAAAATGCACCTAAAACCTAAACCAAACGTTGCAGGTGCTTATTTCTTCGTGCGCAGTGGTCAACGCGGCACTCCCTAGCTGCCAGGAGCTCTTTTTACTGTGCGCACCCAACCAGAGCGACGGGAGGAGCACATTTCAGAAAACGTGCTCAGCTCGTCGAGAAAATGCGATTTAAGCAATAAAATTAAAAATGCACCTAAAACCTAAACCAAACGTTGCAGGTGCTTATTTCTTCATGCGCAGTGGTCAACGCGGCACTCTCTAGCTGCCAAGAGCACTTTTTACTGTGCGCACCCAACCAGAGTGACGAGAGGAGCACATTTCAGAAAACGTGCTCAGCTCGTCGAGAAAATGCGATTTAAGCAATAAAATTAAAAATGCACCTAAAACCTAAACCAAACGTTGCAGGTGCTTATTTCTTCATGTGCAGTGGTCAACGCGGCACTCCCGAGCTGCCAAGAGCACTTTTTACTATGCGCACCCAACCAGAGTGACGGGAGGAGCACATTTCAGGAAACGTGCTCAGCTCGTCGAGAAAATGCGATTTAAGCAATAAGATTAAAAATGCACCTAAAACCTAAATCAAACGTTGCAGGTGCTTATTTCTTCATGTGCAGTGGTCAACGCGGCACTCTCTAGCTGCCAGGAGCACTTTTTACTGTGCGCACCCAACCAGAGTGACGGGAGGAGCACATTTCAGAAAACGTGCTCAGCTCGTCGAGAAAATGCGATTTAAGCAATAAAATTAAAAATGCACCTAAAACCTAAACCAAACGTTGCAGGTGCTTATTTCTTCATGCGCAGTGGTCAACGCGGCACTCTCTAGCTGCCAGGAGCACTTTTTACTATGCGCGCCCAACCAGAGCGACGGGAGGAGCACATTTCAGAAAACGTGCTCAGCTCGTCGAGAAAATGCGATTTAAGCAATAAAATTAAAAATGCACCTAAAACCTAAACCAAACGTTGCAGGTGCTTATTTCTTCATGCGCAGTGGTCAACGCTGCACTCCCGAGCTGCCAAGAGCACTTTTTACTGTGCGCACCCAACCAGAGCGACGGGAGGAGCACATTTCAGAAAACGTGCTCAGCTCGTCGAGAGAATGCGATTTAAGCAATAAAATTAAAAATGCACCTAAAACCTAAACCAAACGTTGCAGGTGCTTTTTTCTTCGTGCGCAGTGGTCAACGCGGAACTCCCTAGCTGCCAGGAGCACTTTTTACTGTGCGCACCCAACCAGAGTGACGGGAGGAGCACATTTCAGAAAACGTGCTCAGCTCGTCGAGAAAATGCGATTTAAGCAATAAAATTAAAAATGCAGCTAAAACCTAAACCAAACGTTGCAGGTGCTTATTTCTTCGTGCGCAGTGCTCAACGCGGCACTCTCTAGCTGCCAAGAGCACTTTTTACTGTGCGCACCCAACCAGAGTGACGAGAGGAGCACATTTCAGAAAACGTGCTCAGCTCGTCGAGAAAATGCGATTTAAGCAATAAAATTAAAAATGCACCTAAAACCTAAACCAAACGTTGCAGGTGCTTATTTCTTCATGTGCAGTGGTCAACGCGGCACTCCTGAGCTGCCAAGAGCACTTTTTACTATGCGCACCCAACCAGAGTGACGGGAGGAGCACATTTCAGGAAACGTGCTCAGCTCGTCGAGAAAATGCGATTTAAGCAATAAGATTAAAAATGCACCTAAAACCTAAATCAAACGTTGCAGGTGCTTATTTCTTCATGCGCAGTGGTCAACGCGGCACTCTCTAGCTGCCAGGAGCACTTTTTACTGTGCGCACCCAACCAGAGTGACGGGAGGAGCACATTTCAGAAAACGTGCTCAGCTCGTCGAGAAAATGCGATTTAAGCAATAAAATTAAAAATGCACCTAAAACCTAAACCAAACGTTGCAGGTGCTTATTTCTTCATGCGCAGTGGTCAACGCGGCACTCTCTAGCTGCCAGGAGCACTTTTTACTATGCGCGCCCAACCAGAGCGACGGGAGGAGCACATTTCAGAAAACGTGCTCAGCTCGTCGAGAAAATGCGATTTAAGCAATAAAATTAAAAATGCACCTAAAACCTAAACCAAACGTTGCAGGTGCTTATTTCTTCATGCGCAGTGGTCAACGCTGCACTCCCGAGCTGCCAAGAGCACTTTTTACAGTGCGCACCCAACCAGAGCGACGGGAGGAGCACATTTCAGAAAACGTGCTCAGCTCGTCGAGAGAATGCGATTTAAGCAATAAAATTAAAAATGCACCTAAAACCTAAACCAAACGTTGCAGGTGCTTATTTCTTCGTGCGCAGTGGTCAACGCGGAACTCCCTAGCTGCCAGGAGCACTTTTTACTGTGCGCACCCAACCAGAGTGACGGGAGGAGCACATTTCAGAAAACGTGCTCAGCTCGTCGAGAAAATGCGATTTAAGCAATAAAATTAAAAATGCAGCTAAAACCTAAACCAAACGTTGCAGGTGCTTATTTCTTCGTGCGCAGTGCTCAACGCGGCACTCCCTAGCTGCCAGGAGAACTTTTTACTGTGCGCACCCAACCAGAGTGACGGGAGGAGCACATTTCAGAAAACGTGCTCAGCTCGTCGAGAAAATGCGATTTAAGCAATAAAATTAAAAATGCACCCAAAACCTAAACCAAACGTTGCAGGTGGTTATTTCTTCAAGCGCAGTGGTCAACGCGGCACTCCCTAGCTGCCAGGAGCACTTTTTACTGTGCGCACCCAACCAGAGTGACGGGAGGAGCACATTTCAGAAAACGTGCTCAGCTCGTCGAGAAAATGCGATTTAAGCAATAAGATTAAAAATGCACCTAAAACCTAAACCAAACGTTGCAGGTGCTTATTTCTTCATGCGCAGTGGTCAACGCGGCACTCTCTAGCTGCCAGGAGCACTTTTTACTACGCGCACCCAACCAGAGCGACGGGAGGAGCATATTTCAGAAAACGTGCTCAGCTCGTCGAGAGAATGCGATTTAAGCAATAAAATAAAAAATGCACCTAAAACCTAAACCAAACGTTGCAGGTGCTTATTTCTTCGTGCGCAGTGGTCAACGCGGCACTCCCTAGCTGCCAGGAGCTCTTTTTACTGTGCGCACCCAACCAGAGCGACGGGAGGAGCACATTTCAGAAAACGTGCTCAGCTCGTCGAGAAAATGCGATTTAAGCAATAAAATTAAAAATGCACCTAAAACCTAAACCAAACGTTGCAGGTGCTTATTTCTTCATGCGCAGTGGTCAACGCGGCACTCTCTAGCTGCCAGGAGCACTTTTTACTACGCGCACCCAACCAGAGCGACGGGAGGAGCACATTTCAGAAAACGTGCTCAGCTCGTCGAGAGAATGCTATTTAAGCAAAATAATAAAAAATGCACCTAAAACCTAAACCAAACGTTGCAGGTGCTTATTTCTTCGTGCGCAGTGGTCAACGCGGCACTCCCTAGCTGCCAGGAGCTCTTTTTACTGTGCGCACCCAACCAGAGCGACGGGAGGAGCACATTTCAGAAAACGTGCTCAGCTCGTCGAGAAAATGCGATTTAAGCAATAAAATTAAAAATGCACCTAAAACCTAAACCAAACGTTGCAGGTGCTTATTTCTTCGTGCGCAGTGGTCAACGCGGCACTCCCTAGCTGCCAGGAGCTCTTTTTACTGTGCGCACCCAACCAGAGTGACGGAAGGAGCACATTTCAGAAAACGTACTCAGCTCGTCGAGAAAATGCGATTTAAGCAATAAAATTAAAAATGCACCTAAAACCTAAACCAAACGTTGCAGGTGCTTATTTCTTTGTGCGCAGTGGTCAACGCGGCACTCTCTAGCTGCCAAGAGCACTTTTCACTATGCGCACCCAACCAGAGTGACGGGATGAGCACATTTCAGAAAACGTGCTCAGCTCGTCGAGAAAATGCGATTTAAGCAATAAAATTAAAAATGCACCTAAAACCTAAACCAAACGTTGCAGGTGCTTATTTCTTCATGCGCAGTGGTCAACGCGGCACTCTCTAGCTGCCAGGAGCACTTTTTACTATGCGCGCCCAACCAGAGCGACGGGAGGAGCACATTTCAGAAAACGTGCTCAGCTCGTCGAGAAAATGCGATTTAAGCAATAAAATTAAAAATGCACCTAAAACCTAAACCAAACGTTGCAGGTGCTTATTTCTTCGTGCGCAGTGGTCAACGCGGCACTCCCTAGCTGCCAGGAGCTCTTTTTACTGTGCGCACCCAACCAGAGCGACGGGAGGAGCACATTTCAGAAAACGTGCTCAGCTCGTCGAGAAAATGCGATTTAAGCAATAAGATTAAAAATGCACCTAAAACCTAAACCAAACGTTGCAGGTGCTTATTTCTTCATGCGCAGTGGTCAACGCGGCACTCTCTAGCTGCCAGGAGCACTTTTTACTACGCGCACCCAACCAGAGCGACGGGAGGAGCATATTTCAGAAAACGTGCTCAGCTCGTCGAGAGAATGCGATTTAAGCAATAAAATAAAAAATGCACCTAAAACCTAAACCAAACGTTGCAGGTGCTTATTTCTTCGTGCGCAGTGGTCAACGCGGCACTCCCTAGCTGCCAGGAGCTCTTTTTACTGTGCGCACCCAACCAGAGCGACGGGAGGAGCACATTTCAGAAAACGTGCTCAGCTCGTCGAGAAAATGCGATTTAAGCAATAAAATTAAAAATGCACCTAAAACCTAAACCAAACGTTGCAGGTGCTTATTTCTTCATGCGCAGTGGTCAACGCGGCACTCTCTAGCTGCCAGGAGCACTTTTTACTACGCGCACCCAACCAGAGCGACGGGAGGAGCACATTTCAGAAAACGTGCTCAGCTCGTCGAGAGAATGCTATTTAAGCAAAATAATAAAAAATGCACCTAAAACCTAAACCAAACGTTGCAGGTGCTTATTTCTTCGTGCGCAGTGGTCAACGCGGCACTCCCTAGCTGCCAGGAGCTCTTTTTACTGTGCGCACCCAACCAGAGCGACGGGAGGAGCACATTTCAGAAAACGTGCTCAGCTCGTCGAGAAAATGCGATTTAAGCAATAAAATTAAAAATGCACCTAAAACCTAAACCAAACGTTGCAGGTGCTTATTTCTTCGTGCGCAGTGGTCAACGCGGCACTCCCTAGCTGCCAGGAGCTCTTTTTACTGTGCGCACCCAACCAGAGTGACGGAAGGAGCACATTTCAGAAAACGTACTCAGCTCGTCGAGAAAATGCGATTTAAGCAATAAAATTAAAAATGCACCTAAAACCTAAACCAAACGTTGCAGGTGCTTATTTCTTTGTGCGCAGTGGTCAACGCGGCACTCTCTAGCTGCCAAGAGCACTTTTCACTATGCGCACCCAACCAGAGTGACGGGATGAGCACATTTCAGAAAACGTGCTCAGCTCGTCGAGAAAATGCGATTTAAGCAATAAAATTAAAAATGCACCTAAAACCTAAACCAAACGTTGCAGGTGCTTATTTCTTCATGCGCAGTGGTCAACGCGGCACTCTCTAGCTGCCAGGAGCACTTTTTACTATGCGCGCCCAACCAGAGCGACGGGAGGAGCACATTTCAGAAAACGTGCTCAGCTCGTCGAGAAAATGCGATTTAAGCAATAAAATTAAAAATGCACCTAAAACCTAAACCAAACGTTGCAGGTGCTTATTTCTTCATGCGCAGTGGTCAACGCGGCACTCCCGAGCTGCCAAGAGCACTTTTTACTGTGCGCACCCAACCAGAGCGACGGGAGGAGCACATTTCAGAAAACGTGCTCAGCTCGTCGAGAGAATGCGATTTAAGCAATAAAATTAAAAATGCACCTAAAACCTAAACCAAACGTTGCAGGTGCTTATTTCTTCGTGCGCAGTGGTCAACGCGGAACTCCCTAGCTTCCAGGAGCTCTTTTTTTTTCTGTGCGCACCCAACCAGAGCGACGGGAGGAGCACATTTGAGAAAACGTGCTCAGCTCGTCGAGAGAATGCGATTTAAGCAATAAAATAAAAAATGCACCTAAAACCTAAACCAAACGTTGCAGGTGCTTATTTCTTCGTGCGCAGTGGTCAACGCGGAACTCCGTAGCTGCCAGGAGCTCTTTTTACTGTGCGCACCCAACCAGAGCGACGGGAGGAGCCCATTTCAGAAAAGGTGCTCAGCTCGTCGAGAAAATGCGATTTAAGCAATAAAATTAAAAATGCACCCAAAACCTAAACCAAACGTTGCAGGTGGTTATTTCTTCGTGCGCAGTGCTCAACGCGGCACTCCCTAGCTGCCAGGAGCACTTTTTACTGTGCGCACCCAACCAGAGTGACGGGAGGAGCACATTTCAGAAAACGTGCTCAGCTCGTCGAGAAAATGCGATTTAAGCAATAAAATTAAAAATGCTCCTAAAACCTAAACCAAACGTTGCAGGTGCTTATTTCTTCATGCGCAGTGGTCAACGCGGCACTCTCTAGCTGCCAGGAGCACTTTTTACTACGCGCACCCAACCAGAGCGACGGGAGGAGCACATTTCAGAAAACGTGCTCAGCTCGTCGAGAGAATGCGATTTAAGCAATAAAATTAAAAATGCACCTAAAACCTAAACCAAACGTTGCAGGTGCTTATTTCTTCGTGCGCAGTGGTCAACGCGGAACTCCCTAGCTGCCAGGAGCTCTTTTTACTGTGCGCACCCAACCAGAGCGACGGGAGGGTCACATTTCAGAAAACGTGCTCAGCTTGTCAAGAAAATGCGATTTAAGCAATAAAATTAAAAATGCACCTAAAACCTAAACCAAACGTTGCAGGTGCTTATTTCTTCATGCGCAGTGGTCAACGCGGCACTCCCGAGCTGCCAAGAGCACTTTTTACTGTGCGCACCCAACCAGAGTGACGGGAGGAGCACATTTCAGAAAACGTGCTCAGCTCGTCGAGAGAATGCGATTTAAGCAATAAATTAAAAAATGGACCTAAAACCTAAACCAAACGTTGCAGGTGCTTATTTCTTCGTGCGCAGTGGTCAACGCGGCACTCCCTAGCTGCCAGAAGCTCTTTTTACTGTGTGCACCCAACCAGAGCGACGGGAGGAGCACATTTGAGAAAACGTGCTCAGCTCGTCGAGAGAATGCGATTTAAGCAATAAAATAAAAAATGCACCTAAAACCTAAACCAAACGTTGCAGGTGCTTATTTCAGAAAACGTGCTCAGCTCGTCGAGAGAATGCGATTTAAGCAATAAATTAAAAAATGGACCTAAAACCTAAACCAAACGTTGCAGGTGCTTATTTCTTCGTGCGCAGTGGTCAACGCGGAACTCCCTTGCTGCCAGGAGCTGTTTTTACTGTGCGCACCCAACCAGAGCGACGGGAGGAGCCCATTTCAGAAAAGGTGCTCAGCTCGTCGAGAAAATGCGATTTAAGCAATAAAATTAAAAATGCACCTAAAACCTAAACCAAACGTTGCAGGTGCTTATTTCTTCGTGCGCAGTGCTCAACGCGGCACTCCCTAGCTGCCAGGAGCACTTTTTACTGTGCGCACCCAACCAGAGTGACAGGAGGAGCACATTTCAGAAAACGTGCTCAGCTCGTCGAGAAAATGCGATTTAAGCAATAAAATTAAAAATGCACCTAAAACCTAAACCAAACGATGCAGGTGCTTATTTCTTCATGCGCAGTGGTCAACGCGGCACTCTCTAGCTGCCGAGAGCACTTTTTACTGTGCGCACCCAACCAGAGTGACGGGAGGAGCACATTTCAGAAAACGTGCTCAGCTCGTCGAGAAAATGCACTTTAAGCAATAAAATTAAAAATGCACCTAAAACCTAAACCAAACGTTGCAGGTGCTTATTTCTTCATGCGCAGTGGTCAACGCGGCACTCTCTAGCTGCCAGGAGCACTTTTAACTGTGCGCACCCAACCAGAGTGACGAGAGGAGCACATTTCAGAAAACGTGCTCAGCTCGTCGAGAAAATGCGATTTAAGCAATAAAATTAAAAATGCACCTAAAACCTAAACCAAACGTTGCAGGTGCTTATTTCTTCATGCGCAGTGGTCAACGCGGCACTCTCTAGCTGCCAAGAGCACTTTTTACTGTGCGCACCCAACCAGAGTGACGGGAGGAGCACATTTCAGAAAACGTGCTCAGCTCGTCGAGAAAATGCGATTTAAGCAATAAGATTAAAAATGCACCTAAAACCTAAACCAAACGTTGCAGGTGCTTATTTCTTCATGTGCAGTGGTCAACGCGGCACTCTCTAGCTGCCAGGAGCACTTTTTACTACGCGCACCCAACCAGAGCGACGGGAGGAGCACATTTCAGAAAACGTGCTCAGCTCGTCGAGAGAATGCGATTTAAGCAATAAAATTAAAAATGCACCTAAAACCTAAACCAAACGTTGCAGGTGCTTATTTCTTCATGCGCAGTGGTCAACGCGGCACTCCCGAGCTGCCAAGAGCACTTTTTACTGTGCACACCCAACCAGAGCGACGGGAGGAGCACATGTCAGAAAACGTGCTCAGCTCGTCGAGAGAATGCGATTTAAGCAATATAATTAAAAATGCACCTAAAACCTAAACCAAACGTTGCAGGTGCTTATTTCTTCGTGCGCAGTGGTCAACGCGGAACTCCCTAGCTGCCAGGAGCTCTTTTTACTGTGCGCACCCAACCAGAGCGACGGGAGGAGCACATTTCAGAAAACGTGCTCAGCTCGTCGAGAAAATGCGATTTAAGCAATAAAATTAAAAATGCACCTAAAACCTAAACCAAACGTTGCAGGTGCTTATTTCTTCATGCGCAGTGGTCAACGCGGCACTCTCTAGCTGCCAGGAGCACTTTTTACTACGCGCACCCAACCAGAGCGACGGGAGGAGCACATTTCAGAAAACGTGCTCAGCTCGTCGAGAGAATGCGATTTAAGCAATAAAATAAAAAATGCACCTAAAACCTAAACCAAACGTTGCAGGTGCTTATTTCTTCGTGCGCAGTGGTCAACACGGCACTCCCTAGCTGCCAGTAGCTCTTTTTACTGTGTGCACCCAACCAGAGCGACGGGAGGAGCACATTTCAGAAAACGTGCTCAGCTCGTCGAGAGAATGCGATTTAAGCAATAAAATAAAAAATGCACCTAAAACCTAAACCAAACGTTGCAGGTGCTTATTTCTTCGTGCGCAGTGGTCAACGCGGAACTCCCTAGCTGCCAGGAGCTCTTTTTACTGTGCACACCCAACCAGAGCGACGGGAGGAGCCCATTTCAGAAAACGTGCTCAGCTCGTCGAGAAAATGCGATTTAAGCAATAAAATTAAAAATGCACCTAAAACCTAAACCAAACGTTGCAGGTGCTTATTTCTTCATGCGCAGTGGTCAACGCGGCACTCTCTAGCTGCCAAGAGCACTTTTTACTGTGTGCACCCAACCAGAGTGACGGGAGGAGCACATTTCAGAAAACGTGCTCAGCTCGTCGAGAAAATGCGATTTAAGCAATAAGATTAAAAATGCACCTAAAACCTAAACCAAACGTTGCAGGTGCTTATTTCTTCATGCGCAGTGGTCAACGCGGCACTCTCTAGCTGCCAGGAGCACTTTTTACTACGCGCACCCAACCAGAGCGACGGGAGGAGCACATTTCAGAAAACGTGCTCAGCTCGTCGAGAGAATGCGATTTAAGCAATAAAATAAAAAATGCACCTAAAACCTAAACCAAACGTTGCAGGTGCTTATTTCTTCGTGCGCAGTGGTCAACGCGGCACTCCCTAGCTGCCAGGAGCTCTTTTTACTGTGCGCACCCAACCAGAGCGACGGGAGGAGCACATTTCAGAAAACGTGCTCAGCTCGTCGAGAAAATGCGATTTAAGCAATAAAATTAAAAATGCACCTAAAACCTAAACCAAACGTTGCAGGTGCTTATTTCTTCATGCGCATTGGTCAACGCGGCACTCTCTAGCTGCCAGGAGCACTTTTTACTACGCGCACCCAACCAGAGCGACGGGAGGAGCACATTTCAGAAAACGTGCTCAGCTCGTCGAGAGAATGCGATTTAAGCAATAAAATAAAAAATGGACCTAAAACCTAAACCAAACGTTGCAGGTGCTTATTTCTTCGTGCGCAGTGGTCAACGCGGCACTCCCTAGCTGCCAAGAGCTCTTTTTACTGTGTGCACCCAACCAGAGCGACGGGAGGAGCACATTTGAGAAAACGTGCTCAGCTCGTCGAGAGAATGCGATTTAAGCAATAAAATAAAAAATGCACCTAAAACCTAAACCAAACGTTGCAGGTGCTTATTTCTTCGTGCGCAGTGGTCAACGCGGAACTCCGTAGCTGCCAGGAGCTCTTTTTACTGTGCGCACCCAACCAGAGCGACGGGAGGAGCCCATTTCAGAAAAGGTGCTCAGCTCGTCGAGAAAATGCGATTTAAGCAATAAAATTAAAAATGCACCCAAAACCTAAACCAAACGTTGCAGGTGGTTATTTCTTCGTGCGCAGTTCTCAACGCGGCACTCCCTAGCTGCCAGGAGCACTTTTTACTGTGCGCACCCAACCAGAGTGACGGGAGGAGCACATTTCAGAAAACGTGCTCAGCTCGTCGAGAAAATGCGATTTAAGCAATAAGATTAAAAATGCACCTAAAACCTAAACCAAACGTTGCAGGTTTTTATTTCTTCATGCGCAGTGGTCAACGCGGCACTCTCTAGCTGCCAGGAGCACTTTTTACTACGCACACCCAACCAGAGCGACGGGAGGAGCACATTTCAGAAAACGTGCTCAGCTCGTCGAGAGAATGCGATTTAAGCAATAAAATCAAAAATGCACCTAAAACCTAAACCAAACGTTGCAGGTGCTTATTTCTTCGTGCGCAGTGGTCAACGCGGAACTCCCTAGCTGCCAGGAGCTCTTTTTACTGTGCGCACCCAACCAGAGCGACGGGAGGAGCACATTTCAGAAAACGTGCTCAGCTCGTCGAGAAAATGCGATTTAAGCAATAAAATTAAAAATGCAGCTAAAACCTAAACCAAACGTTTCAGGTGCTTATTTCTTCATGCGCAGTGGTCAACGCGGCACTCCCTAGCTGCCAAGAGCACTTTTTACTTTGCACACCCAACCAGAGAGACGGGAGGAGCACATTTCAGAAAACGTGCTCAGCTCGTCAAGAAAATGCGATTTAAGCAATAAAATTAAAATTGCACCTAAAACCTAAACCAAACGTTGCAGGTGCTTATTTCTTCATGCGCAGTGGTCAACGCGGCACTCTCTAGCTGCCAGGAGCACTTTTTACTATGCGCGCACAACCAGAGCGACGGGAGGAGCACATTTCAGAAAACATGCTCAGCTCGTCGAGAAAATGCGATTTTAGCAATAAGATTAAAAATGCACCTAAAACCTAAACCAAACGTTGCAGGTGCTTATTTCTTCATGCGCAGTGGTCAACGCGGCACTCTCTAGCTTCCAAGAGCACTTTTTACTACGCGCACCCAACCAGAGCGACGGGAGGAGCACATTTCAGAAAACGTGCTCAACTCGTCGAGAGAATGCGATTTAAGCAATAAAATAAAAAATGCACCTAAAACCTAAACCAAACGTTGCAGGTGCTTATTTCTTCGTGCGCAGTGGTCAACGCGGCACTCCCTAGCTGCCAGGAGCTCTTTTTACTCTGCGCACCCAACCAGAGCGACGGGAGGAGCACATTTCAGAAAACGTGCTCAGCTCGTCGAGAAAATGCTATTTAAGCAATAAAATTAAAAATGCACCTAAAACCTAAACCAAACGTTGCAGGTGCTTATTTCTTCATGCGCAGTGGTCAACGCGGCACTCTCTAGCTGCCAGGAGCACTTTTTACTACGCGCACCCGACCAGAGCGACGGGAGGAGCACATTTCAGAAAACGTGCTCAGCTCGTCGAGAGAATGCGATTTAAGCAATAAAATAAAAAATGCACCTAAAACCTAAACCAAACGTTGCAGGTGCTTATTTCTTCGTGCGCAGTGGTCAACGCGGCACTCCCTAGCTGCCAGGAGCTCTTTTTACTGTGTGCACCCAACCAGAGCGACGGGAGGAGCACATTTCAGAAAACGTGCTCAGCTCGTCGAGAGAATGCGATTTAAGCAATAAAATAAAAAATGCACCTAAAACCTAAACCAAACGTTGCAGGTGCTTATTTCTTCGTGCGCAGTGGTCAACGCGGAACTCCCTAGCTGCCAAGAGCACTTTTTACTGTGCGCACCCAACCAGAGCGACGGAAGGAGCACATTTCAGAAAACGTGCTCAGCTCGTCGAGAAAATGCGATTTAAGCAATAAGATTAAAAATGCACCTAAAACCTAAATCAAACGTTGCAGGTGCTTATTTCTTCATGCGCAGTGGTCAACGCGGCACTCTCTAGCTGCCAGGAGCACTTTTTACTGTGCGCACCCAACCAGAGTGACGGGAGGAGCACATTTCAGAAAACGTGCTCAGCTCGTCAAGAAAATGCGATTTAAGCAATAAAATTAAAATTGCACCTAAAACCTAAACCAAACGTTGCAGGTGCTTATTTCTTCATGCGCAGTGGTCAACGCGGCACTCTCTAGCTGCCAGGAGCACTTTTTACTATGCGCGCACAACCAGAGCGACGGGAGGAGCATATTTCAGAAAACATGCTCAGCTCGTCGAGAAAATGCGATTTAAGCAATAAAATTAAAAATGCACCTAAAACCTAAACCAAACGTTGCAGGTGCTTATTTCTTCATGCGCAGTGGTCAACGCGGCACTCCCGAGCTGCCAAGAGCACTTTTTACTGTGCACACCCAACCAGAGCGACGGGAGGAGCACATTTCAGAAAACGTGCTCAGCTCGTCGAGAAAATGCGATTTAAGCAATAAAATTAAAAATGCACCTAAAACCTAAACCAAACGTTGCAGGTGCTTATTTCTTCATGCGCAGTGGTCAACGCGGCACTCTCTAGCTGCCAGGAGCACTTTTTACTACGCGCACCCAACCAGAGCGACGGGAGGAGCACATTTCAGAAAACGTGCTCAGCTCGTCGAGAGAATGCGATTTAAGCAATAAAATAAAAAATGCACCTAAAACCTAAACCAAACGTTGCAGGTGCTTATTTCTTCGTGCGCAGTGGTCAACGCGGCACTCCCTAGCTGCCAGGAGCTCTTTTTACTGTGTGCACCCAACCAGAGCGACGGGAGGAGCACATGTCAGAAAACGTGCTCAGCTCGTCGAGAGAATGCGATTTAAGCAATAAAATAAAAAATGCACCTAAAACCTTAACCAAACGTTGCAGGTGCTTATTTCTTCGTGCGCAGTGGTCAACGCGGAACTCCCTAGCTGCCAGGAGCTCTTTTTACTGTGCGCACCCAACCAGAGCGACGGGAGGAGCCCATTTCAGAAAACGTGCTCAGCTCGTCGAGAAAATGCGATTTAAGCAATAAAATTAAAAAATGCACCTAAAACCTAAACCAAACGTTGCAGGTGCTTATTTCTTCATGCGCAGTGGTCAACGCGGCACTCTCTAGCTGCCAAGAGCACTTTTTACTGTGCGCACCCAACCAGAGTGACGGGAGGAGCACATTTCAGAAAACGTGCTCAGCTCGTCGAGAAAATGCGATTTAAGCAATAAGATTAAAAATGCACCTAAAACCTAAACCAAACGTTGCAGGTGCTTATTTCTTCATGCGCAGTGGTCAACGCGGCACTCTCTAGCTGCCAGGAGCACTTTTTACTACGCGCACCCAACCAGAGCGACGGGAGGAGCACATTTCAGAAAACGTGCTCAGCTCGTCGAGAGAATGCGATTTAAGCAATAAAATAAAAAATGCACCTAAAACCTAAACCAAACGTTGCAGGTGCTTATTTCTTCGTGCGCAGTGGTCAACGCGGCACTCTCTAGCTGCCAGGAGCTCTTTTTACTGTGCGCACCCAACCAGAGCGACGGGAGGAGCACATTTCAGAAAACGTGCTCAGCTCGTCGAGAAAATGCGATTTAAGCAATAAAATTAAAAATGCACCTAAAACCTAAACCAAACGTTGCAGGTGCTTATTTCTTCATGCGCATTGGTCAACGCGGCACTCCCTAGCTGCCAGGAGCTCTTTTTACTGTGTGCACCCAACCAGAGCGACGGGAGGAGCACATTTGAGAAAACGTGCTCAGCTCGTCGAGAGAATGCGATTTAAGCAATAAAATAAAAAATGCACCTAAAACCTAAACCAAACGTTGCAGGTGCTTATTTCTTCGTGCGCAGTGGTCAACGCGGAACTCCCTTGCTGCCAGGAGCTGTTTTTACTGTGCGCACCCAACCAGAGCGACGGGAGGAGCCCATTTCAGAAAAGGTGCTCAGCTCGTCGAGAAAATGCGATTTAAGCAATAAAATTAAAAATGCACCTAAAACCTAAACCAAACGTTGCAGGTGCTTATTTCTTCGTGCGCAGTGCTCAACGCGGCACTCCCTAGCTGCCAGGAGCACTTTTTACTGTGCGCACCGAACCAGAGTGACGGGAGGAGCACATTTCAGAAAACGTGCTCAGCTCGTCGAGAAAATGCGATTTAAGCAATAAAATTAAAAATGCACCTAAAACCTAAACCAAACGTTGCAGGTGCTTATTTCTTCATGCGCAGTGGTCAACGCGGCACTCTCTAGCTTCCAAGAGCACTTTTTACTGTGCGCACCCAACCAGAGTGACGGGAGGAGCACATTTCAGAAAACGTGCTCAGCTCGTCGAGAAAATGCACTTTAAGCAATAAAATTAAAAATGCACCTAAAACCTAAACCAAACGTTGCAGGTGCTTATTTCTTCATGCGCAGTGGTCAACGCGGCACTCCCGAGCTGCCAAGAGCACTTTTTACTGTGCGCACCCAACCAGAGCGACGGGAGGAGCACATTTCAGAAAACGTGCTCAGCTCGTCGAGAAAATGCGATTTAAGCAATAAAATTAAAAATGCACCTAAAACCTAAACCAAACGTTGCAGGTGCTTATTTCTTCGTGCGAAGTGCTCAACGCGGCACTCTCTAGCTGCCAGGAGCACTTTTTACTACGCGCACCCAACCAGAGCGACGGGAGGAGCATATTTCAGAAAACGTGCTCAGCTCGTCGAGAAAATGCGATTTAAGCAATAAAATTAAAAATGCACCTAAAACCTAAACCAAACGTTGCAGGTGCTTATTTCTTCGTGCGCAGTGGTCAACGCGGCACTCCCTAGCTGCCAGGAGCTCTTTTTACTGTGCGCACCCAACCAGAGCGACGGGAGGAGCACATTTCAGAAAACGTGCTCAGCTCGTCGAGAAAATGCGATTTAAGCAATAAGATTAAAAATGCACCTAAAACCTAAACCAAACGTTGCAGGTGCTTATTTCTTCATGCGCAGTGGTCAACGCGGCACTCTCTAGCTGCCAGGAGCACTTTTTACTACGCGCACCCAACCAGAGCGACGGGAGGAGCACATTTCAGAAAACGTGCTCAGCTCGTCGAGAGAATGCGATTGAAGCATTAAAATAAAAAATGCACCTAAAACCTAAACCAAACGTTGCAGGTGCTTATTTCTTCGTGCGCAGTGGTCAACGCGGCACTCCCTAGCTGCCAGGAGCTCTTTTTACTGTGTGCACCCAACCAGAGTGACGGGAGGAGCACATTTCAGAAAACGTGCTCAGCTCGTCGAGAAAATGCGATTTAAGCAATAAAATTAAAAATGCACCTAAAACCTAAACCAAACGTTGCAGGTGCTTATTTCTTCATGCGCAGTGGTCAACGCGGCACTCTCTAGCGGCCAAGAGCACTTTTTACTATGCGCACCCAACCAGAGTGACGGGAGGAGCACATTTCAGAAAACGTGCTCAGCTCGTCGAGAAAATGCGATTTAAGCGATAAGATTAAAAATGCACCTAAAACATAAACCAAACGTTGCAGGTGCTTATTTCTTCGTGCGCAGTGGTCAACGCGGCACTCCCTAGCTGCCAGGAGCTCTTTTTACTGTGTGCACCCAACCAGAGCGACGGGAGGAGCACATTTCAGAAAACGTGCTCAGCTCGTCGAGAGAATGCGATTTAAGCAATAAAATAAAAAATGCACCTAAAACCTAAACCAAACGTTGCAGGTGCTTATTTCTTCGTGCGCAGTGGTCAACGCGGCACTCCCTAGCTGCCAGGAGCTCTTTTTACTGTGCGCACCCAACCAGAGCGACGGGAGGAGCACATTTCAGAAAACGTGCTCAGCTCGTCGAGAAAATGCGATTTAAGCAATAAAATTAAAAATGCACCTAAAACCTAAACCAAACGTTGCAGGTGCTTATTTCTTCATGCGCAGTGGTCAACGCGGCACTCTCTAGCTGCCAGGAGCACTTTTTACTACGCGCACCCAACCAGAGCGACGGGAGGAGCACATTTCAGAAAACGTGCTCAGCTCGTCGAGAGAATGCGATTTAAGCAATAAAATAAAAAATGGACCTAAAACCTAAACAAAACGTTGCAGGTGCTTATTTCTTCGTGCGCAGTGGTCAACGCGGCACTCCCTAGCTGCCAGGAGTTCTTTTTACTGTGTGCACCCAACCAGAGCGACGGGAGGAGCACATTTGAGAAAACGTGCTCAGCTCGTCGAGAGAATGCGATTTAAGCAATAAAATAAAAAATCCACCTAAAACCTAAACCAAACGTTGCAGGTGCTTATTTCTTCGTGCGCAGTGGTCAACGCGGAACTCCCTAGCTGCCAGGAGCTCTTTTTACTGTGCGCACCCAACCAGAGCGACGGGAGGAGCCCATTTCAGAAAAGGTGCTCAGCTCGTCGAGAAAATGCGATTTAAGCAATAAAATTAAAAATGCACCTAAAACCTAAACCAAACGTTGCAGGTGCTTATTTCTTCGTGCGCAGTGCTCAACGCGGCACTCCCTAGCTGCCAGGAGCACTTTTTACTGTGCGCACCCAACCAGAGTGACGGGAGGAGCACATTTCAGAAAACGTGCTCAGCTCGTCGAGAAAATGCGATTTAAGCAATAAAATTAAAAATGCACCTAAAACCTAAACCAAACGTTGCAGGTGCTTATTTCTTCATGCGCAGTGGTCAACGCGGCACTCTCTAGCTGCCAAGAGCACTTTTTACTGTGCGCACCCAACCAGAGTGACGAGAGGAGCACATTTCAGAAAACGTGCTCAGCTCGTCGAGAAAATGCGATTTAAGCAATAAAATTAAAAATGCACCTAAAACCTAAACCAAACGTTGCAGGTGCTTATTTCTTCATGTGCAGTGGTCAACGCGGCACTCCCGAGCTGCCAAGAGCACTTTTTACTATGCGCACCCAACCAGAGTGACGGGAGGAGCACATTTCAGGAAACGTGCTCAGCTCGTCGAGAAAATGCGATTTAAGCAATAAGATTAAAAATGCACCTAAAACCTAAATCAAACGTTGCAGGTGCTTATTTCTTCATGCGCAGTGGTCAACGCGGCACTCTCTAGCTGCCAGGAGCACTTTTTACTGTGCGCACCCAACCAGAGTGACGGGAGGAGCACATTTCAGAAAACGTGCTCAGCTCGTCGAGAAAATGCGATTTAAGCAATAAAATTAAAAATGCACCTAAAACCTAAACCAAACGTTGCAGGTGCTTATTTCTTCATGCGCATTGGTCAACGCGGCACTCTCTAGCTGCCAGGAGCACTTTTTACTATGCGCGCCCAACCAGAGCGACGGGAGGAGCACATTTCAGAAAACGTGCTCAGCTCGTCGAGAAAATGCGATTTAAGCAATAAAATTAAAAATGCACCTAAAACCTAAACCAAACGTTGCAGGTGCTTATTTCTTCATGCGCAGTGGTCAAACGCGGCACTCCCGAGCTGCCAAGAGCACTTTTTACTGTGCGCACCCAACCAGGTCGACGGGAGGAGCACATTTCAGAAAACGTGCTCAGCTCGTCGAGAGAATGCGATTTAAGCAATAAAATTAAAAATGCACCTAAAACCTAAACCAAACGTTGCAGGTGCTTATTTCTTCGTGCGCAGTGGTCAACGCGGAACTCCCTAGCTGCCAGGAGCACTTTTTACTGTGCGCACCCAACCAGAGTGACGGGAGGAGCACATTTCAGAAAACGTGCTCAGCTCGTCGAGAAAATGCGATTTAAGCAATAAAATTAAAAATGCAGCTAAAACCTAAACCAAACGTTGCAGGTGCTTATTTCTTCGTGCGCAGTGCTCAACGCGGCACTCCCTAGCTGCCAGGAGAACTTTTTACTGTGCGCACCCAACCAGAGTGACGGGAGGAGCACATTTCAGAAAACGTGCTCAGCTCGTCGAGAAAATGCGATTTAAGCAATAAAATTAAAAATGCACCCAAAACCTAAACCAAACGTTGCAGGTGGTTATTTCTTCAAGCGCAGTGGTCAACGCGGCACTCCCTAGCTGCCAAGAGCACTTTTTACTGTGCGCACCCAACCAGAGTGACGGGAGGAGCACATTTCAGAAAACGTGCTCAGCTCGTCGAGAAAATGCGATTTAAGCAATAAGATTAAAAATGCACCTAAAACCTAAACCAAACGTTGCAGGTGCTTATTTCTTCATGCGCAGTGGTCAACTCGGCACTCTCTAGCTGCCAGGAGCACTTTTTACTACGCGCACCCAACCAGATAGACGGGAGGAGCATATTTCAGAAAACGTGCTCAGCTCGTCGAGAGAATGCGATTTAAGCAATAAAATAAAAAATGCACCTAAAACCTAAACCAAACGTTGCAGGTGCTTATTTCTTCGTGCGCAGTGGTCAACGCGGCACTCCCTAGCTGCCAGGAGCTCTTTTTACTGTGCGCACCCAACCAGAGCGACGGGAGGAGCACATTTCAGAAAACGTGCTCAGCTCGTCGAGAAAATGCGATTTAAGCAATAAAATTAAAAATGCACCTAAAACCTAAACCAAACGTTGCAGGTGCTTATTTCTTCATGCGCAGTGGTCAACGCGGCACTCTCTAGCTGCCAGGAGCACTTTTTACTACGCGCACCCAACCAGAGCGACGGGAGGAGCACATTTCAGAAAACGTGCTCAGCTCGTCGAGAGAATGCTATTTAAGCAAAATAATAAAAAATGCACCTAAAACCAAAACCAAACGTTGCAGGTGCTTATTTCTTCGTGCGCAGTGGTCAACGCGGCACTCCCTAGCTGCCAGGAGCTCTTTTTACTGTGCGCACCCAACCAGAGCGACGGGAGGAGCACATTTCAGAAAACGTGCTCAGCTCGTCGAGAAAATGCGATTTAAGCAATAAAATTAAAAATGCACCTAAAACCTAAACCAAACGTTGCAGGTGCTTATTTCTTCGCGCGCAGTGGTCAACGCGGCACTCCCTAGCTGCCAGGAGCTCTTTTTACTGTGCGCACCCAACCAGAGTGACGGAAGGAGCACATTTCAGAAAACGTACTCAGCTCGTCGAGAAAATGCGATTTAAGCAATAAAATTAAAAATGCACCTAAAACCTAAACCAAACGTTGCAGGTGCTTATTTCTTTGTGCGCAGTGGTCAACGCGGCACTCTCTAGCTGCCAAGAGCACTTTTCACTATGCGCACCCAACCAGAGTGACGGGATGAGCACATTTCAGAAAACGTGCTCAGCTCGTCGAGAAAATGCGATTTAAGCAATAAAATTAAAAATGCACCTAAAACCTAAACCAAACGTTGCAGGTGCTTATTTCTTCATGCGCAGTGGTCAACGCGGCACTCTCTAGCTGCCAGGAGCACTTTTTACTATGCGCGCCCAACCAGAGCGACGGGAGGAGCACATTTCAGAAAACGTGCTCAGCTCGTCGAGAAAATGCGATTTAAGCAATAAAATTAAAAATGCACCTAAAACCTAAACCAAACGTTGCAGGTGCTTATTTCTTCATGCGCAGTGGTCAACGCGGCACTCCCGAGCTGCCAAGAGCACTTTTTACTGTGCGCACCCAACCAGAGCGACGGGAGGAGCACATTTCAGAAAACGTGCTCAGCTCGTCGAGAGAATGCGATTTAAGCAATAAAATTAAAAATGCACCTAAAACCTAAACCAAACGTTGCAGGTGCTTATTTCTTCGTGCGCAGTGGTCAACGCGGAACTCCCTAGCTTCCAGGAGCTCTTTTTTTTTCTGTGCGCACCCAACCAGAGCGACGGGAGGAGCACATTTCAGAAAACGTGCTCAGCTCGTCGAGAAAATGCGATTTGAGCAATAAGATTAAAAATGCACCTAAAACCTAAACCAAACGTTGCAGGTGCTTATTTCTTCGTGCGCAGTGGTCAACGCGGCACTCCCTAGCTGCCAGGAGCTCTTTTTACTGTGTGCACCCAACCAGAGCGACGGGAGGAGCACATTTCAGAAAACGTGCTCAGCTCGTCGAGAGAATGCGATTTAAGCAAAAAAATAAAAAATGCACCTAAAACCTAAACCAAACGTTGCAGGTGCTTATTTCTTCGTGCGCAGTGGTCAACGCGGCACTCCCTAGCTGCCAGGAGCTCTTTTTACTGTGCGCACCCAACCAGAGCGACGGGAGGAGCACATTTCAGAAAACGTGCTCAGCTCGTCGAGAAAATGCGATTTAAGCAATAAAATTAAAAATGCACCTAAAACCTAAACCAAACGTTGCAGGTGCATATTTCTTCATGCGCAGTGGTCAACGCGGCACTCTCTAGCTGCCAGGAGCACTTTTTACTACGCGCACCCAACCAGAGCGACGGGAGGAGCACATTTCAGAAAACGTGCTCAGCTCGTCGAGAGAATGCGATTTAAGCAATAAAATAAAAAATGGACCTAAAACCTGAACAAAACGTTGCAGGTGCTTATTTCTTCGTGCGCAGTGGTCAACGCGGCACTCCCTAGCTGCCAGGAGTTCTTTTTACTGTGTGCACCCAACCAGAGCGACGGGAGGAGCACATTTGAGAAAACGTGCTCAGCTCGTCGAGAGAATGCGATTTAAGCAATAAAATAAAAAATGCACCTAAAACCTAAACCAAACGTTGCAGGTGCTTATTTCTTCGTGCGCAGTGGTCAACGCGGAACTCCCTAGCTGCCAGGAGCTCTTTTTACTGTGCGCACCCAACCAGAGCGACGGGAGGAGCCCATTTCAGAAAAGGTGCTCAGCTCGTCGAGAAAATGCGATTTAAGCAATAAAATTAAAAATGCACCTAAAACCTAAACCAAACGTTGCAGGTGCTTATTTCTTCGTGCGCAGTGCTCCAAGCGGCACTCCCTAGCTGCCAGGAGCACTTTTTACTGTGCGCACCCAACCAGAGTGACGGGAGGAGCACATTTCAGAAAACGTGCTCAGCTCGTTGAGAAAATGCGATTTAAGCAATAAAATTAAAAATGCACCTAAAACCTAAACCAAACGTTGCAGGTGCTTATTTCTTCATGCGCAGTGGTCAACGCGGCACTCTCTAGCTGCCAAGAGCACTTTTTACTGTGCGCACCCAACCAGAGTGACGAGAGGAGCACATTTCAGAAAACGTGCTCAGCTCGTCGAGAAAATGCGATTTAAGCAATAAAATTAAAAATGCACCTAAAACCTAAACCAAACGTTGCAGGTGCTTATTTCTTCGTGCGCAGTGCTCAACGCGGCACTCCCTAGCTGCCAGGAGCACTTTTTACTGTGCGCACCCAACCAGAGTGACGGGAGGAGCACATTTCAGAAAACGTGCTATGCTCGTCGAGAAAATGCGATTTAAGCAATAAGATTAAAAATGCACCTAAAACCTAAACCAAACGTTGCAGGTGCTTATTTCTTCATGCGCAGTGGTCAACGCGGCACTCCCGAGCTGCCAAGAGCACTTTTTACCACGCGCACCCAACCAGAGCGACGGGAGGAGCACATTTCAGAAAACGTGCTCAGCTCGTCGAGAAAATGCGATTTAAGCAATAAAATTAAAAATGCACCTAAAACCTAAACCAAACGTTGCAGGTGCTTATTTCTTCATGCGCAGTGGTCAACGCGGCACTCTCTAGCTGCCAGGAGCACTTTTTACTACGCGCACCCAACCAGAGCGACGGGAGGAGCACATTTCAGAAAACGTGCTCAGCTCGTCGAGAGAATGCGATTTAAGCAATAAAATAAAAAATGGACCTAAAACCTAAACAAAACGTTGCAGGTGCTTATTTCTTCGTGCGCAGTGGTCAACGCGGCACTCCCTAGCTGCCAGGAGTTCTTTTTACTGTGTGCACCCAACCAGAGCGACGGGAGGAGCACATTTGAGAAAACGTGCTCAGCTCGTCGAGAGAATGCGATTTAAGCAATAAAATAAAAAATGCACCTAAAACCTAAACCAAACGTTGCAGGTGCTTATTTCTTCGTGCGCAGTGGTCAACGCGGAACTCCCTACCTGCCAGGAGCTCTTTTTACTGTGCGCACCCAACCAGAGCGACGGGAGGAGCCCATTTCAGAAAAGGTGCTCAGCTCGTCGAGAAAATGCGATTTAAGCAATAAAATTAAAAATGCACCTAAAACCTAAACCAAACGTTGCAGGTGCTTATTTCTTCGTGCGCAGTGCTCCACGCGGCACTCCCTAGCTGCCAGGAGCACTTTTTACTGTGCGCACCCAACCAGAGTGACGGGAGGAGCACATTTCAGAAAACGTGCTCAGCTCGTTGAGAAAATGCGATTTAAGCAATAAAATTAAAAATGCACCTAAAACCTAAACCAAACGTTGCAGGTGCTTATTTCTTCATGCGCAGTGGACAATGCGGCACTCTCTAGCTGCCAAGAGCACTTTTTACTGTGCGCACCCAACCAGAGTGACGAGAGGAGCACATTTCAGAAAACGTGCTCAGCTCGTCGAGAAAATGCGATTTAAGCAATTAAATTAAAAATGCACCTAAAACCTAAACCAAACGTTGCAGGTGCTTATTTCTTCATGCGCAGTGGTCAACGCGGCACTCTCTAGCTGCCAGGAGCACTTTTTACTATGCGCGCCCAACCAGAGTGACGGGAGGAGCACATTTCAGAAAACGTGCTCAGCTCGTCGAGAAAATGCGATTTAAGCAATAAAATTAAAAATGCACCTAAAACTTAAACCAAACGTTGCAGGTGGTTATTTCTTCATGCGCAGTGGTCAACGCGGCACTCTCTAGCTGCCAAGAGCACTTTTTACTGTGCGCACCCAACCAGAGTGACGGGAGGAGCACATTTCAGAAAACGTGCTCAGCTCGTCGAGAAAATGCGATTTAAGCAATAAAATTAAAAATGCACCTAAAACCTAAACCAAACGTTGCAGGTGCTTATTTCTTTATGTGCAGTGGTCAACGCGGCACTCCCGAGCTGCCAAGAGCACTTTTTACTATGCGCACCCAACCAGAGTGACGGGAGGAGCACATTTCAGGAAACGTGCTCAGCTCGTCGAGAAAATGCGATTTAAGCAATAAGATTAAAAATGCACCTAAAACCTAAATCAAACGTTGCAGGTGCTTATTTCTTCATGCGCAGTGGTCAACGCGGCACTCTCTAGCTGCCAGGAGCACTTTTTACTGTGCGCACCCAACCAGAGTGACGGGAGGAGCACATTTCAGAAAACGTGCTCAGCTCGTCGAGAAAATGCGATTTAAGCAATAAAATTAAAAATGCACCTAAAACCTAAACCAAACGTTGCAGGTGCTTATTTCTTCATGCGCAGTGGTCAACGCGGCACTCTCTAGCTGCCAGGAGCACTTTTTACTATGCGCGCCCAACCAGAGCGACGGGAGGAGCACATTTCAGAAAACGTGCTCAGCTCGTCGAGAAAATGCGATTTAAGCAATAAAATTAAAAATGCACCTAACCTAAACCAAACGTTGCAGGTGCTTATTTCTTCATGCGCAGTGGTCAACGCGGCACTCCCGAGCTGCCAAGAGCACTTTTTACTGTGCGCACCCAACCAGAGCGACGGGAGGAGCACATTTCAGAAAACGTGCTCAGCTCGTCGAGAGAATGCGATTTAAGCAATAAAATTAAAAATGCACCTAAAACCTAAACCAAACGTTGCAGGTGCTTATTTCTTCGTGCGCAGTGGTCAACGCGGAACTCCCTAGCTGCCAGGAGCACTTTTTACTGTGCGCACCCAACCAGAGTGACGGGAGGAGCACATTTCAGAAAACGTGCTCAGCTCGTCGAGAAAATGCGATTTAAGCAATAAAATTAAAAATGCACCTAAAACCTAAACCAAACGTTGCAGGTGCTTATTTCTTCATGTGCAGTGGTCAACGCGGCACTCCCGAGCTGCCAAGAGCACTTTTTACTATGCGCACCCAACCAGAGTGACGGGAGGAGCACATTTCAGGAAACGTGCTCAGCTCGTCGAGAAAATGCGATTTAAGCAATAAGATTAAAAATGCACCTAAAACCTAAATCAAACGTTGCAGGTGCTTATTTCTTCATGCGCAGTGGTCAACGCGGCACTCTCTAGCTGCCAGGAGCACTTTTTACTGTGCGCACCCAATCAGAGTGACGGGAGGAGCACATTTCAGAAAACGTGCTCAGCTCGTCGAGAAAATGCGATTTAAGCAATAAAATTAGAAATGCACCTAAAACCTAAACCAAACGTTGCAGGTGCTTATTTCTTCATGCGCAGTGGTCAACGCGGCACTCTCTAGCTGCCAGGAGCACTTTTTACTATGCGCGCCCAACCAGAGCGACGGGAGGAGCACATTTCAGAAAACGTGCTCAGCTCGTCGAGAAAATGCGATTTAAGCAATAAAATTAAAAATGCACCTAAAACCTAAACCAAACGTTGCAGGTGCTTATTTCTTCATGCGCAGTGGTCAACGCGGCACTCCCGAGCTGCCAAGAGCACTTTTTACTGTGCGCACCCAACCAGAGCGACGGGAGGAGCACATTTCAGAAAACGTGCTCAGCTCGTCGAGAGAATGCGATTTAAGCAATAAAATTAAAAATGCACCTAAAACCTAAACCAAACGTTGCAGGTGCTTATTTCTTCGTGCGCAGTGGTCAACGCGGAACTCCCTAGCTGCCAGGAGCACTTTTTACTGTGCGCACCCAACCAGAGTGACGCGAGGAGCACATGTCAGAAAACGTGCTCAGCTCGTCGAGAAAATGCGATTTAAGCAATAAAATTAAAAATGCACCTAAAACCTAAACCAAACGTTGCAGGTGCTTATTTCTTCATGCGCAGTGGTCAACGCGGCACTCTCTAGCTGCCAAGAGCACTTTTTACTGTGCGCACCCAACCAGAGTGACGGGAGGAGCACATTTCAGAAAACGTGCTCAGCTCGTCGAGAAAGTGCGATTTAAGCAATAAGATTAAAAATGCACCTAAAACCTAAATCAAACGTTGCAGGTGCTTATTTCTTCATGCGCAGGGGTCAACGCGGCACTCTCTAGCTGCCAGGAGCACTTTTTACTGTGCGCACCCAACCAGAGTGACGGGAGGAGCACATTTCAGAAAACGTGCTCAGCTCGTTGAGAAAATGCGATTTAAGCAATAAAATTAAAAATGCACCTAAAACCTAAACCAAACGTTGCAGGTGCTTATTTCTTCATGCGCAGTGGTCAACGCGGCACTCTCTAGCTGCCAAGAGCACTTTTTTACTGTGCGCACCCAACCAGAGTGACGGGAGGAGCACATTTCAGAAAACGTGCTCAGCTCGTCGAGAAAATGCGATTTAAGCAATAAGATTAAAAATGCACCTAAAACCTAAACCAAACGTTGCAGGTGCTTATTTCTTCATGCGCAGTGGTCAACGCGGCACTCCCGAGCTGCCAAGAGCACTTTTTACTGTGCACACCCAACCAGAGCGACGGGAGGAGCACATGTCAGAAAACGTGCTCAGCTCGTCGAGAGAATGCGATTTAAGCAATAAAATTAAAAATGCACCTAAAACCTAAACCAAACGTTGCAGGTGCTTATTTCTTCGTGCGCAGTGGTCAACGCGGAACTCCCTAGCTGCCAGGAGCTCTTTTTACTGTGCGCACCCAACCAGAGCGACGGGAGGAGCACATTTCAGAAAACGTGCTCAGCTCGTCGAGAAAATGCGATTTAAGCAATAAAATTAAAAATGCACCTAAAACCTAAACCAAACGTTGCAGGTGCTTATTTCTTCATGCGCAGTGGTCAACGCGGCACTCTCTAGCTGCCAGGAGCACTTTTTACTACGCGCACCCAACCAGAGCGACGGGAGGAGCACATTTCAGAAAACGTGCTCAGCTCGTCGAGAGAATGCGATTTAAGCAATAAAATAAAAAATGCACCTAAAACCTAAACCAAACGTTGCAGGTGCTTATTTCTTCGTGCGCAGTGGTCAACGCGGCACTCTCTAGCTGCCAGGAGCACTTTTTACTACGCGCACCCAACCAGAGCGACGGGAGGAGCACATTTCAGAAAACGTGCTCAGCTCGTCGAGAGAATGCGATTTAAGCAATAAAATAAAAAATGCACCTAAAACCTAAACCAAACGTTGCAGGTGCTTATTTCTTCGTGCGCAGTGGTCAACGCGGCACTCCCTAGCTCCCAGGAGCTCTTTTTACTGTGCGCACCCAACCAGAGCGACGGGAGGAGCACATTTCAGAAAACGTGCTCAGCTCGTCGAGAAAATGCGATTTAAGCAATAAAATTAAAAATGCACCTAAAACCTAAACCAAACGTTGCAGGTGCTTATTTCTTCATGCGCATTGGTCAACGCGGCACTCTCTAGCTGCCAGGAGCACTTTTTACTACGCGCACCCAACCAGAGCGACGGGAGGAGCACATTTCAGAAAACGTGCTCAGCTCGTCGAGAGAATGCGATTTAAGCAATAAAATAAAAAATGGACCTAAAACCTAAACCAAACGTTGCAGGTGCTTATTTCTTCGTGCGCAGTGGTCAACGCGGCACTCCCTAGCTGCCAGGAGCTCTTTTTACTGTGTGCACCCAACCAGAGCGACGGGAGGAGCACATTTGAGAAAACGTGCTCAGCTCGTCGAGAGAATGCGATTTAAGCAATAAAATAAAAAATGCACCTAAAACCTAAACCAAACGTTGCAGGTGCTTATTTCTTCGTGCGCAGTGGTCAACGCGGAACTCCGTAGCTGCCAGGAGCTCTTTTTACTGTGCGCACCCAACCAGAGCGACGGGAGGAGCACATTTCAGAAAACGTGCTCAGCTCGTCGAGAAAATGCGATTTAAGCAATAAAATTAAAAATGCACCTAAAACCTAAACCAAACGTTGCAGGTGCTTATTTCTTCATGCGCAGTGGTCAACGCGGCACTCTCTAGCTGCCAGGAGCACTTTTTACTACGCGCACCCAACCAGAGCGACGGGAGGAGCACATTTCAGAAAACGTGCTCAGCTCGTCGAGAGAATGCGATTTAAGCAATAAAATAAAAAATGCACCTAAAACCTAAACCAAACGTTGCAGGTGCTTATTTCTTCGTGCGCAGTGGTCAACGCGGCACTCCCTAGCTGCCAGGAGCTCTTTTTACTGTGTGCACCCAACCAGAGCGACGGGAGGAGCACATTTCAGAAAACGTGCTCAGCTCGTCGAGAGAATGCGATTTAAGCAATAAAATAAAAAATGCAACTAAAACCTAAACCAAACGTTGCAGGTGCTTATTTCTTCGTGCGCAGTGGTCAACGCAGAACTCCGTAGCTGCCAGGAGCTCTTTTTACTGTGCGCATCCAACCAGAGCGACGGGAGGAGCACATTTCAGAAAACGTGCTCAGCTTGTCGAGAAAATGCGATTTAAGCAATAAAATTAAAAATGCACCTAAAACCTAAACCAAACGTTGCAGGTGCTTATTTCTTCATGCGCAGTGGTCAACGCGGCACTCTCTAGCTGCCAGGAGCACTTTTTACTATGCGCGCCCAACCAGAGCGACGGGAGGAGCACATTTCAGAAAACGTGCTCAGCTCGTCGAGAAAATGCGATTCAAGCAATAAAATTAAAAATGCACCTAAAACCTAAACCAAACGTTGCAGGTGCTTATTTCTTCATGCGCAGTGGTCAACGCGGAACTCCCTAGCTGCCAGGAGCTCTTTTTACTGTGCGCACCCAACCAGAGCGACGGGAGGAGCACATTTCAGAAAACGTGCTCAGCTCGTCGAGACAATGCGATTTAAGCAATAAGATTAAAAATGCCCCTAAAACCTAAACCAAACGTTGCAGGTGCTTATTTCTTCGTGCGCAGTGGTCAACGCGGCACTCCCTAGCTTCCAGGAGCTCTTTTTACTGTGCGCACCCAACCAGAGCGACGGGAGGAGCACATTTCAGAAAACGTGCTCAGCTTGTCGAGAGAATGCGATTTAAGCAATAAAATTAAAAATGCACCTAAAACCTAAACCAAACGTTGCAGGTGCTTATTTCTTCTTGCGCAGTGGTCAACGCGGCACTCTCTAGCTGCCAGGAGCACTTTTTACTATGCGCGCTCAACCAGAGCGACGGGAGGAGCACATTTCAGAAAACGTGCTCAGCTCGTCGAGAAAATGCGATTTAAGCAATACAATTAAATATGCACCTAAAACCTAAACCAAACGTTGCAGGTGCTTATTTCTTCATGCGCAGTGGTCAACGCGGCACTCCCGAGCTGCCAAGAGCTCTTTTTACTGTGCGCACCCAACCAGAGCGACGGGAGGAGCCCATTTCAGAAAAGGTGCTCAGCTCGTCGAGAAAATGCGATTTAAGCAATAAAATTAAAAATGCACCCAAAACCTAAACCAAACGTTGCAGGTGGTTATTTCTTCGTGCGCAGTGCTCAACGCGGCACTCCCTAGCTGCCAGGAGCACTTTTTACTGTGCGCACCCAACCAGAGTGACGGGAGGAGCACATTTCAGAAAACGTGCTCAGCTCGTCGAGAAAATGCGATTTAAGCAATAAAATTAAAAATGCTCCTAAAACCTAAACCAAACGTTGCAGGTGCTTATTTCTTCATGCGCAGTGGTCAACGCGGCACTCTCTAGCGGCCAAGAGCACTTTTTACTATGCGCACCCAACCAGAGTGACGGGAGGAGCACATTTCAGAAAACGTGCTCAGCTCGTCGAGAAAATGCGATTTAAGCGATAAGATTAAAAATGCACCTAAAACCTAAACCAAACGTTGCAGGTGCTTATTTCTTCGTGCGCAGTGGTCAACGCGGCACTCCCTAGCTGCCAGGAGCTCTTTTTACTGTGTGCACCCAACCAGAGCGACGGGAGGAGCACATTTCAGAAAATGTGCTCAGCTCGTCGAGAGAATGCGATTTAAGCAATAAAATAAAAAATGCACCTAAAACGTAAACCAAACGTTGCAGGTGCTTATTTCTTCGTGCGCAGTGGTCAACGCGGCACTCCCTAGCTGCCAGGAGCTCTTTTTACTGTGCGCACCCAACCAGAGCGACGGGAGGAGCACATTTCAGAAAACGTGCTCAGCTCGTCGAGAAAATGCGATTTAAGCAATAAAATTAAAAATGCACCTAAAACCTAAACCAAACGTTGCAGGTGCTTATTTCTTCATGCGCAGTGGTCAACGCGGCACTCTCTAGCTGCCAGGAGCACTTTTTACTACGCGCACCCAACCAGAGCGACGGGAGGAGCACATTTCAGAAAACGTGCTCAGCTCGTCGAGAGAATGCGATTTAAGCAATAAAATAAAAAATGGACCTAAAACCTAAACAAAACGTTGCAGGTGCTTATTTCTTCGTGCGCAGTGGTCAACGCGGCACTCCCTAGCTGCCAGGAGTTCTTTTTACTGTGTGCACCCAACCAGAGCGACGGGAGGAGCACATTTGAGAAAACGTGCTCAGCTCGTCGAGAGAATGCGATTTAAGCAATAAAATAAAAAATCCACCTAAAACCTAAACCAAACGTTGCAGGTGCTTATTTCTTCGTGCGCAGTGGTCAACGCGGAACTCCCTAGCTGCCAGGAGCTCTTTTTACTGTGCGCACCCAACCAGAGCGACGGGAGGAGCCCATTTCAGAAAAGGTGCTCAGCTCGTCGAGAAAATGCGATTTAAGCAATAAAATTAAAAATGCACCTAAAACCTAAACCAAACGTTGCAGGTGCTTATTTCTTCGTGCACAGTGCTCAACGCGGCACTCCCTAGCTGCCAGGAGCACTTTTTACTGTGCGCACCCAACCAGAGTGACGGGAGGAGCACATTTCAGAAAACGTGCTCAGCTCGTCGAGAAAATGCGATTTAAGCAATAAAATTAAAAATGCACCTAAAACCTAAACCAAACGTTGCAGGTGCTTATTTCTTCATGCGTAGTGGTCAACGCGGCACTCTCTAGCTGCCAAGAGCACTTTTTACTGTGCGCACCCAACCAGAGTGACGAGAGGAGCACATTTCAGAAAACGTGCTCAGCTCGTCGAGAAAATGCGATTTAAGCAATAAAATTAAAAATGCACCTAAAACCTAAACCAAACGTTGCAGGTGCTTATTTCTTCATGTGCAGTGGTCAACGCGGCACTCCCGAGCTGCCAAGAGCACTTTTTACTATGCGCACCCAACCAGAGTGACGGGAGGAGCACATTTCAGGAAACGTGCTCAGCTCGTCGAGAAAATGCGATTTAAGCAATAAGATTAAAAATGCACCTAAAACCTAAATCAAACGTTGCAGGTGCTTATTTCTTCATGCGCAGTGGTCAACGCGGCACTCTCTAGCTGCCAGGAGCACTTTTTACTGTGCGCACCCAACCAGAGTGACGGGAGGAGCACATTTCAGAAAACGTGCTCAGCTCGTCGAGAAAATGCGATTTAAGCAATAAAATTAAAAAAATGCACCTAAAACCTAAACCAAACGTTGCAGGTGCTTATTTCTTCATGCGCATTGGTCAACGCGGCACTCTCTAGCTGCCAGGAGCACTTTTTACTATGCGCGCCCAACCAGAGCGACGGGAGGAGCACATTTCAGAAAACGTGCTCAGCTCGTCGAGAAAATGCGATTTAAGCAATAAAATTAAAAATGCACCTAAAACCTAAACCAAACGTTGCAGGTGCTTATTTCTTCATGCGCAGTGGTCAACGCGGCACTCCCGAGCTGCCAAGAGCACTTTTTACTGTGCGCACCCAACCAGGTCGACGGGAGGAGCACATTTCAGAAAACGTGCTCAGCTCGTCGAGAGAATGCGATTTAAGCAATAAAATTAAAAATGCACCTAAAACCTAAACCAAACGTTGCAGGTGCTTATTTCTTCGTGCGCAGTGGTCAACGCGGAACTCCCTAGCTGCCAGGAGCACTTTTTACTGTGCGCACCCAACCAGAGTGACGGGAGGAGCACATTTCAGAAAACGTGCTCAGCTCGTCGAGAAAATGCGATTTAAGCAATAAAATTAAAAATGCAGCTAAAACCTAAACCAAACGTTGCAGGTGCTTATTTCTTCGTGCGCAGTGCTCAACGCGGCACTCCCTAGCTGCCAGGAGAACTTTTTACTGTGCGCACCCAACCAGAGTGACGGGAGGAGCACATTTCAGAAAACGTGCTCAGCTCGTCGAGAAAATGCGATTTAAGCAATAAAATTAAAAATGCACCCAAAACCTAAACCAAACGTTGCAGGTGGTTATTTCTTCAAGCGCAGTGGTCAACGCGGCACTCCCTAGCTGCCAAGAGCACTTTTTACTGTGCGCACCCAACCAGAGTGACGGGAGGAGCACATTTCAGAAAACGTGCTCAGCTCGTCGAGAAAATGCGATTTAAGCAATAAGATTAAAAATGCACCTAAAACCTAAACCAAACGTTGCAGGTGCTTATTTCTTCATGCGCAGTGGTCAACTCGGCACTCTCTAGCTGCCAGAAGCACTTTTTACTACGCGCACCCAACCAGATAGACGGGAGGAGCATATTTCAGAAAACGTGCTCAGCTCGTCGAGAGAATGCGATTTAAGCAATAAAATAAAAAATGCACCTAAAACCTAAACCAAACGTTGCAGGTGCTTATTTCTTCGTGCGCAGTGGTCAACGCGGCACTCCCTAGCTGCCAGGAGCTCTTTTTACTGTGCGCACCCAACCAGAGCGACGGGAGGAGCACATTTCAGAAAACGTGCTCAGCTCGTCGAGAAAATGCGATTTAAGCAATAAAATTAAAAATGCACCTAAAACCTAAACCAAACGTTGCAGGTGCTTATTTCTTCATGCGCAGTGGTCAACGCGGCACTCTCTAGCTGCCAGGAGCACTTTTTACTACGCGCACCCAACCAGAGCGACGGGAGGAGCACATTTCAGAAAACGTGCTCAGCTCGTCGAGAGAATGCTATTTAAGCAAAATAATAAAAAATGCACCTAAAACCAAAACCAAACGTTGCAGGTGCTTATTTCTTCGTGCGCAGTGGTCAACGCGGCACTCCCTAGCTGCCAGGAGCTCTTTTTACTGTGCGCACCCAACCAGAGCGACGGGAGGAGCACATTTCAGAAAACGTGCTCAGCTCGTCGAGAAAATGCGATTTAAGCAATAAAATTAAAAATGCACCTAAAACCTAAACCAAACGTTGCAGGTGCTTATTTCTTCGCGCGCAGTGGTCAACGCGGCACTCCCTAGCTGCCAGGAGCTCTTTTTACTGTGCGCACCCAACCAGAGTGACGGAAGGAGCACATTTCAGAAAACGTACTCAGCTCGTCGAGAAAATGCGATTTAAGCAATAAAATTAAAAATGCACCTAAAACCTAAACCAAACGTTGCAGGTGCTTATTTCTTTGTGCGCAGTGGTCAACGCGGCACTCTCTAGCTGCCAAGAGCACTTTTCACTATGCGCACCCAACCAGAGTGACGGGATGAGCACATTTCAGAAAACGTGCTCAGCTCGTCGAGAAAATGCGATTTAAGCAATAAAATTAAAAATGCACCTAAAACCTAAACCAAACGTTGCAGGTGCTTATTTCTTCATGCGCAGTGGTCAACGCGGCACTCTCTAGCTGCCAGGAGCACTTTTTACTATGCGCGCCCAACCAGAGCGACGGGAGGAGCACATTTCAGAAAACGTGCTCAGCTCGTCGAGAAAATGCGATTTAAGCAATAAAATTAAAAATGCACCTAAAACCTAAACCAAACGTTGCAGGTGCTTATTTCTTCATGCGCAGTGGTCAACGCGGCACTCCCGAGCTGCCAAGAGCACTTTTTACTGTGCGCACCCAACCAGAGCGACGGGAGGAGCACATTTCAGAAAACGTGCTCAGCTCGTCGAGAGAATGCGATTTAAGCAATAAAATTAAAAATGCACCTAAAACCTAAACCAAACGTTGCAGGTGCTTATTTCTTCGTGCGCAGTGGTCAACGCGGAACTCCCTAGCTTCCAGGAGCTCTTTTTTTTTCTGTGCGCACCCAACCAGAGCGACGGGAGGAGCACATTTCAGAAAACGTGCTCAGCTCGTCGAGAAAATGCGATTTGAGCAATAAGATTAAAAATGCACCTAAAACCTAAACCAAACGTTGCAGGTGCTTATTTCTTCGTGCGCAGTGGTCAACGCGGCACTCCCTAGCTGCCAGGAGTTCTTTTTACTGTGTGCACCCAACCAGAGCGACGGGAGGAGCACATTTGAGAAAACGTGCTCAGCTCGTCGAGAGAATGCGATTTAAGCAATAAAATAAAAAATGCACCTAAAACCTAAACCAAACGTTGCAGGTGCTTATTTCTTCGTGCGCAGTGGTCAACGCGGAACTCCCTACCTGCCAGGAGCTCTTTTTACTGTGCGCACCCAACCAGAGCGACGGGAGGAGCCCATTTCAGAAAAGGTGCTCAGCTCGTCGAGAAAATGCGATTTAAGCAATAAAATTAAAAATGCACCTAAAACCTAAACCAAACGTTGCAGGTGCTTATTTCTTCGTGCGCAGTGCTCCACGCGGCACTCCCTAGCTGCCAGGAGCACTTTTTACTGTGCGCACCCAACCAGAGTGACGGGAGGAGCACATTTCAGAAAACGTGCTCAGCTCGTTGAGAAAATGCGATTTAAGCAATAAAATTAAAAATGCACCTAAAACCTAAACCAAACGTTGCAGGTGCTTATTTCTTCATGCGCAGTGGACAACGCGGCACTCTCTAGCTGCCAAGAGCACTTTTTACTGTGCGCACCCAACCAGAGTGACGAGAGGAGCACATTTCAGAAAACGTGCTCAGCTCGTCGAGAAAATGCGATTTAAGCAATTAAATTAAAAATGCACCTAAAACCTAAACCAAACGTTGCAGGTGCTTATTTCTTCATGCGCAGTGGTCAACGCGGCACTCTCTAGCTGCCAGGAGCACTTTTTACTATGCGCGCAAACAAGAGCGACGGGAGGAGCACATTTCAGAAAACGTGCTCAGCTCGTCGAGAAAATGCGATTTAAGCAATAAAATTTAAAATGCACCTAAAACCTAAACCAAACGTTGCAGGTGCTTATTTCTTTGTGCGCAGTGGTCAACGCGGCACTCTTTAGCTGCCAAGAGCACTTTTTACTATGCGCACCCAACCAGAGTGACGGGAGGAGCACATTTCAGAAAACGTGCTCAGCTCGTCGAGAAAATGCGATTTAAGCAATAAAATTAAAAATGCACCTAAAACTTAAACCAAACGTTGCAGGTGGTTATTTCTTCATGCGCAGTGGTCAACGCGGCACTCTCTAGCTGCCAAGAGCACTTTTTACTGTGCGCACCCAACCAGAGTGACGGGAGGAGCACATTTCAGAAAACGTGCTCAGCTCGTCGAGAAAATGCGATTTAAGCAATAAAATTAAAAATGCACCTAAAACCTAAACCAAACGTTGCAGGTGCTTATTTCTTTATGTGCAGTGGTCAACGCGGCACTCCCGAGCTGCCAAGAGCACTTTTTACTATGCGCACCCAACCAGAGTGACGGGAGGAGCACATTTCAGGAAACGTGCTCAGCTCGTCGAGAAAATGCGATTTAAGCAATAAGATTAAAAATGCACCTAAAACCTAAATCAAACGTTGCAGGTGCTTATTTCTTCATGCGCAGTGGTCAACGCGGCACTCTCTAGCTGCCAGGAGCACTTTTTACTGTGCGCACCCAACCAGAGTGACGGGAGGAGCACATTTCAGAAAACGTGCTCAGCTCGTCGAGAAAATGCGATTTAAGCAATAAAATTAAAAATGCACCTAAAACCTAAACCAAACGTTGCAGGTGCTTATTTCTTCATGCGCAGTGGTCAACGCGGCACTCTCTAGCTGCCAGGAGCACTTTTTACTATGCGCGCCCAACCAGAGCGACGGGAGGAGCACATTTCAGAAAACGTGCTCAGCTCGTCGAGAAAATGCGATTTAAGCAATAAAATTAAAAATGCACCTAACCTAAACCAAACGTTGCAGGTGCTTATTTCTTCATGCGCAGTGGTCAACGCGGCACTCCCGAGCTGCCAAGAGCACTTTTTACTGTGCGCACCCAACCAGAGCGACGGGAGGAGCACATTTCAGAAAACGTGCTCAGCTCGTCGAGAGAATGCGATTTAAGCAATAAAATTAAAAATGCACCTAAAACCTAAACCAAACGTTGCAGGTGCTTATTTCTTCGTGCGCAGTGGTCAACGCGGAACTCCCTAGCTGCCAGGAGCACTTTTTACTGTGCGCACCCAACCAGAGTGACGGGAGGAGCACATTTCAGAAAACGTGCTCAGCTCGTCGAGAAAATGCGATTTAAGCAATAAAATTAAAAATGCACCTAAAACCTAAACCAAACGTTGCAGGTGCTTATTTCTTCATGTGCAGTGGTCAACGCGGCACTCCCGAGCTGCCAAGAGCACTTTTTACTATGCGCACCCAACCAGAGTGACGGGAGGAGCACATTTCAGGAAACGTGCTCAGCTCGTCGAGAAAATGCGATTTAAGCAATAAGATTAAAAATGCACCTAAAACCTAAATCAAACGTTGCAGGTGCTTATTTCTTCATGCGCAGTGGTCAACGCGGCACTCTCTAGCTGCCAGGAGCACTTTTTACTGTGCGCACCCAATCAGAGTGACGGGAGGAGCACATTTCAGAAAACGTGCTCAGCTCGTCGAGAAAATGCGATTTAAGCAATAAAATTAGAAATGCACCTAAAACCTAAACCAAACGTTGCAGGTGCTTATTTCTTCATGCGCAGTGGTCAACGCGGCACTCTCTAGCTGCCAGGAGCACTTTTTACTATGCGCGCCCAACCAGAGCGACGGGAGGAGCACATTTCAGAAAACGTGCTCAGCTCGTCGAGAAAATGCGATTTAAGCAATAAAATTAAAAATGCACCTAAAACCTAAACCAAACGTTGCAGGTGCTTATTTCTTCATGCGCAGTGGTCAACGCGGCACTCCCGAGCTGCCAAGAGCACTTTTTACTGTGCGCACCCAACCAGAGCGACGGGAGGAGCACATTTCAGAAAACGTGCTCAGCTCGTCGAGAGAATGCGATTTAAGCAATAAAATTAAAAATGCACCTAAAACCTAAACCAAACGTTGCAGGTGCTTATTTCTTCGTGCGCAGTGGTCAACGCGGAACTCCCTAGCTGCCAGGAGCACTTTTTACTGTGCGCACCCAACCAGAGTGACGCGAGGAGCACATTTCAGAAAACGTGCTCAGCTCGTCGAGAAAATGCGATTTAAGCAATAAAATTAAAAATGCACCTAAAACCTAAACCAAACGTTGCAGGTGCTTATTTCTTCATGCGCAGTGGTCAACGCGGCACTCTCTAGCTGCCAAGAGCACTTTTTACTGTGCGCACCCAACCAGAGTGACGGGAGGAGCACATTTCAGAAAACGTGCTCAGCTCGTCGAGAAAGTGCGATTTAAGCAATAAGATTAAAAATGCACCTAAAACCTAAATCAAACGTTGCAGGTGCTTATTTCTTCATGCGCAGGGGTCAACGCGGCACTCTCTAGCTGCCAGGAGCACTTTTTACTGTGCGCACCCAACCAGAGTGACGGGAGGAGCACATTTCAGAAAACGTGCTCAGCTCGTTGAGAAAATGCGATTTAAGCAATAAAATTAAAAATGCACCTAAAACCTAAACCAAACGTTGCAGGTGCTTATTTCTTCATGCGCAGTGGTCAACGCGGCACTCTCTAGCTGCCAAGAGCACTTTTTTACTGTGCGCACCCAACCAGAGTGACGGGAGGAGCACATTTCAGAAAACGTGCTCAGCTCGTCGAGAAAATGCGATTTAAGCAATAAGATTAAAAATGCACCTAAAACCTAAACCAAACGTTGCAGGTGCTTATTTCTTCATGCGCAGTGGTCAACGCGGCACTCTCTAGCTGCCAAGAGCACTTTTTTACTGTGCGCACCCAACCAGAGTGACGGGAGGAGCACATTTCAGAAAACGTGCTCAGCTCGTCGAGAAAATGCGATTTAAGCAATAAGATTAAAAATGCACCTAAAACCTAAACCAAACGTTGCAGGTGCTTATTTCTTCATGCGCAGTGGTCAACGCGGCACTCCCGAGCTGCCAAGAGCACTTTTTACTGTGCACACCCAACCAGAGCGACGGGAGGAGCACATGTCAGAAAACGTGCTCAGCTCGTCGAGAGAATGCGATTTAAGCAATAAAATTAAAAATGCACCTAAAACCTAAACCAAACGTTGCAGGTGCTTATTTCTTCGTGCGCAGTGGTCAACGCGGAACTCCCTAGCTGCCAGGAGCTCTTTTTACTGTGCGCACCCAACCAGAGCGACGGGAGGAGCACATTTCAGAAAACGTGCTCAGCTCGTCGAGAAAATGCGATTTAAGCAATAAAATTAAAAATGCACCTAAAACCTAAACCAAACGTTGCAGGTGCTTATTTCTTCATGCGCAGTGGTCAACGCGGCACTCTCTAGCTGCCAGGAGCACTTTTTACTACGCGCACCCAACCAGAGCGACGGGAGGAGCACATTTCAGAAAACGTGCTCAGCTCGTCGAGAGAATGCGATTTAAGCAATAAAATAAAAAATGCACCTAAAACCTAAACCAAACGTTGCAGGTGCTTATTTCTTCGTGCGCAGTGGTCAACGCGGCACTCTCTAGCTGCCAGGAGCACTTTTTACTACGCGCACCCAACCAGAGCGACGGGAGGAGCACATTTCAGAAAACGTGCTCAGCTCGTCGAGAGAATGCGATTTAAGCAATAAAATAAAAAATGCACCTAAAACCTAAACCAAACGTTGCAGGTGCTTATTTCTTCGTGCGCAGTGGTCAACGCGGCACTCCCTAGCTCCCAGGAGCTCTTTTTACTGTGCGCACCCAACCAGAGCGACGGGAGGAGCACATTTCAGAAAACGTGCTCAGCTCGTCGAGAAAATGCGATTTAAGCAATAAAATTAAAAATGCACCTAAAACCTAAACCAAACGTTGCAGGTGCTTATTTCTTCATGCGCATTGGTCAACGCGGCACTCTCTAGCTGCCAGGAGCACTTTTTACTACGCGCACCCAACCAGAGCGACGGGAGGAGCACATTTCAGAAAACGTGCTCAGCTCGTCGAGAGAATGCGATTTAAGCAATAAAATAAAAAATGGACCTAAAACCTAAACCAAACGTTGCAGGTGCTTATTTCTTCGTGCGCAGTGGTCAACGCGGCACTCCCGAGCTGCCAGGAGCTCTTTTTACTGTGTGCACCCAACCAGAGCGACGGGAGGAGCACATTTGAGAAAACGTGCTCAGCTCGTCGAGAGAATGCGATTTAAGCAATAAAATAAAAAATGCACCTAAAACCTAAACCAAACGTTGCAGGTGCTTATTTCTTCGTGCGCAGTGGTCAACGCGGAACTCCGTAGCTGCCAGGAGCTCTTTTTACTGTGCGCACCCAACCAGAGCGACGGGAGGAGCACATTTCAGAAAACGTGCTCAGCTCGTCGAGAAAATGCGATTTAAGCAATAAAATTAAAAATGCACCTAAAACCTAAACCAAACGTTGCAGGTGCTTATTTCTTCATGCGCAGTGGTCAACGCGGCACTCTCTAGCTGCCAAGAGCACTTTTTTACTGTGCGCACCCAACCAGAGTGACGGGAGGAGCACATTTCAGAAAACGTGCTCAGCTCGTCGAGAAAATGCGATTTAAGCAATAAGATTAAAAATGCACCTAAAACCTAAACCAAACGTTGCAGGTGCTTATTTCTTCATGCGCAGTGGTCAACGCGGCACTCCCGAGCTGCCAAGAGCACTTTTTACTGTGCACACCCAACCAGAGCGACGGGAGGAGCACATGTCAGAAAACGTGCTCAGCTCGTCGAGAGAATGCGATTTAAGCAATAAAATTAAAAATGCACCTAAAACCTAAACCAAACGTTGCAGGTGCTTATTTCTTCGTGCGCAGTGGTCAACGCGGAACTCCCTAGCTGCCAGGAGCTCTTTTTACTGTGCGCACCCAACCAGAGCGACGGGAGGAGCACATTTCAGAAAACGTGCTCAGCTCGTCGAGAAAATGCGATTTAAGCAATAAAATTAAAAATGCACCTAAAACCTAAACCAAACGTTGCAGGTGCTTATTTCTTCATGCGCAGTGGTCAACGCGGCACTCTCTAGCTGCCAGGAGCACTTTTTACTACGCGCACCCAACCAGAGCGACGGGAGGAGCACATTTCAGAAAACGTGCTCAGCTCGTCGAGAGAATGCGATTTAAGCAATAAAATAAAAAATGCACCTAAAACCTAAACCAAACGTTGCAGGTGCTTATTTCTTCGTGCGCAGTGGTCAACGCGGCACTCTCTAGCTGCCAGGAGCACTTTTTACTACGCGCACCCAACCAGAGCGACGGGAGGAGCACATTTCAGAAAACGTGCTCAGCTCGTCGAGAGAATGCGATTTAAGCAATAAAATAAAAAATGCACCTAAAACCTAAACCAAACGTTGCAGGTGCTTATTTCTTCGTGCGCAGTGGTCAACGCGGCACTCCCTAGCTCCCAGGAGCTCTTTTTACTGTGCGCACCCAACCAGAGCGACGGGAGGAGCACATTTCAGAAAACGTGCTCAGCTCGTCGAGAAAATGCGATTTAAGCAATAAAATTAAAAATGCACCTAAAACCTAAACCAAACGTTGCAGGTGCTTATTTCTTCATGCGCATTGGTCAACGCGGCACTCTCTAGCTGCCAGGAGCACTTTTTACTACGCGCACCCAACCAGAGCGACGGGAGGACCACATTTCAGAAAACGTGCTCAGCTCGTCGAGAGAATGCGATTTAAGCAATAAAATAAAAAATGGACCTAAAACCTAAACCAAACGTTGCAGGTGCTTATTTCTTCGTGCGCAGTGGTCAACGCGGCACTCCCGAGCTGCCAGGAGCTCTTTTTACTGTGTGCACCCAACCAGAGCGACGGGAGGAGCACATTTGAGAAAACGTGCTCAGCTCGTCGAGAGAATGCGATTTAAGCAATAAAATAAAAAATGCACCTAAAACCTAAACCAAACGTTGCAGGTGCTTATTTCTTCGTGCGCAGTGGTCAACGCGGAACTCCGTAGCTGCCAGGAGCTCTTTTTACTGTGCGCACCCAACCAGAGCGACGGGAGGAGCACATTTCAGAAAACGTGCTCAGCTCGTCGAGAAAATGCGATTTAAGCAATAAAATTAAAAATGCACCTAAAACCTAAACCAAACGTTGCAGGTGCTTATTTCTTCATGCGCAGTGGTCAACGCGGCACTCTCTAGCTGCCAGGAGCACTTTTTACTACGCGCACCCAACCAGAGCGACGGGAGGAGCACATTTCAGAAAACGTGCTCAGCTCGTCGAGAGAATGCGATTTAAGCAATAAAATAAAAAATGCACCTAAAACCTAAACCAAACGTTGCAGGTGCTTATTTCTTCGTGCGCAGTGGTCAACGCGGCACTCCCTAGCTGCCAGGAGCTCTTTTTACTGTGTGCACCCAACCAGAGCGACGGGAGGAGCACATTTCAGAAAACGTGCTCAGCTCGTCGAGAGAATGCGATTTAAGCAATAAAATAAAAAATGCAACTAAAACCTAAACCAAACGTTGCAGGTGCTTATTTCTTCTTGCGCAGTGGTCAACGCAGAACTCCGTAGCTGCCAGGAGCTCTTTTTACTGTGCGCATCCAACCAGAGCGACGGGAGGAGCACATTTCAGAAAACGTGCTCAGCTTGTCGAGAAAATGCGATTTAAGCAATAAAATTAAAAATGCACCTAAAACCTAAACCAAACGTTGCAGGTGCTTATTTCTTCATGCGCAGTGGTCAACGCGGCACTCTCTAGCTGCCAGGAGCACTTTTTACTATGCGCGCCCAACCAGAGCGACGGGAGGAGCACATTTCAGAAAACGTGCTCAGCTCGTCGAGAAAATGCGATTCAAGCAATAAAATTAAAAATGCACCTAAAACCTAAACCAAACGTTGCAGGTGCTTATTTCTTCATGCGCAGTGGTCAACGCGGAACTCCCTAGCTGCCAGGAGCTCTTTTTACTGTGCGCACCCAACCAGAGCGACGGGAGGAGCACATTTCAGAAAACGTGCTCAGCTCGTCGAGACAATGCGATTTAAGCAATAAGATTAAAAATGCCCCTAAAACCTAAACCAAACGTTGCAGGTGCTTATTTCTTCGTGCGCAGTGGTCAACGCGGCACTCCCTAGCTTCCAGGAGCTCTTTTTACTGTGCGCACCCAACCAGAGCGACGGGAGGAGCACATTTCAGAAAACGTGCTCAGCTTGTCGAGAGAATGCGATTTAAGCAATAAAATTAAAAATGCACCTAAAACCTAAACCAAACGTTGCAGGTGCTTATTTCTTCTTGCGCAGTGGTCAACGCGGCACTCTCTAGCTGCCAGGAGCACTTTTTACTATGCGCGCTCAACCAGAGCGACGGGAGGAGCACATTTCAGAAAACGTGCTCAGCTCGTCGAGAAAATGCGATTTAAGCAATACAATTAAATATGCACCTAAAACCTAAACCAAACGTTGCAGGTGCTTATTTCTTCATGCGCAGTGGTCAACGCGGCACTCCCGAGCTGCCAAGAGCTCTTTTTACTGTGCGCACCCAACCAGAGCGACGGGAGGAGCCCATTTCAGAAAAGGTGCTCAGCTCGTCGAGAAAATGCGATTTAAGCAATAAAATTAAAAATGCACCCAAAACCTAAACCAAACGTTGCAGGTGGTTATTTCTTCGTGCGCAGTGCTCAACGCGGCACTCCCTAGCTGCCAGGAGCACTTTTTACTGTGCGCACCCAACCAGAGTGACGGGAGGAGCACATTTCAGAAAACGTGCTCAGCTCGTCGAGAAAATGCGATTTAAGCAATAAAATTAAAAATGCTCCTAAAACCTAAACCAAACGTTGCAGGTGCTTATTTCTTCATGCGCATTGGTCAACGCGGCACTCTCTAGCTGCCAGGAGCACTTTTTACTACGCGCACCCAACCAGAGCGACGGGAGGAGCACATTTCAGAAAACGTGCTCAGCTCGTCGAGAGAATGCGATTTAAGCAATAAAATTAAAAATGCACCTAAAACCTAAACCAAACGTTGCAGGTGCTTATTTCTTCGTGCGCAGTGGTCAACGCGGCACTCCCTAGCTGCCAGGAGCTCTTTTTACTGTGCGCACCCAACCAGAGTGACGGGAGGAGCACATTTCAGAAAACGTGCTCAGCTCGTCGAGAAAATGCGATTTAAGCAATAAAATTAAAAATGCACCTAAAACCTAAACCAAACGTTGCAGGTGCTTATTTCTTCATGCGCAGTGGTCAACGCGGCACTCTCTAGCTGCCAAGAGCACTTTTTACTGTGCGCACCCAACCAGAGCGACGGGAGGAGCACATTTCAGAAAACGTGCTCAGCTCGTCGAGAAAATGCGATTTAAGCAATAAAATTAAAAATGCACCTAAAACCTAAACCAAACGTTGCAGGTGCTTATTTCTTTGTGCGCAGTGGTCAACGCGGCACTCTTTAGCTGCCAAGAGCACTTTTTACTATGCGCACCCAACCAGAGTGACGGGAGGAGCACATTTCAGAAAACGTGCTCAGCTCGTCGAGAAAATGCGATTTAAGCAATAAAATTAAAAATGCACCTAAAACCTAAACCAAACGTTGCAGGTGCTTATTTCTTCGTGCGCAGTGGTCAACGCGGAACTCCCTAGCTGCCAGGAGCTCTTTTTACTGTGCGCACCCAACCAGAGCGACGGGAGGAGCACATTTCAGAAAACGTGCTCAGCTCGTCGAGACAATGCGATTTAAGCAATAAAATTAAAAATGCACCTAAAACCTAAACCAAACGTTGCAGGTGCTTATTTCTTCATGCGCAGTGGTCAACGCGGCACTCTCTAGCTGCCAGGAGCACTTTTTACTGTGTGCACCCAACCAGAGTGACGGGAGGAGCACATTTCAGAAAACGTGCTCAGCTCGTCGAGAAAATGCGATTTAAGCAATAAAATTAAAAATGCACTTAAAACCTAAACCAAACGTTGCAGGTGCTTATTTCTTCATGCGCAGTGGTCAACGCGGCACTCTCTAGCGGCCAAGAGCACTTTTTACTATGCGCACCCAACCAGAGTGACGGGAGGAGCACATTTCAGAAAACGTGCTCAGCTCGTCGAGAAAATGCGATTTAAGCGATAAGATTAAAAATGCACCTAAAACCTAAACCAAACGTTGCAGGTGCTTATTTCTTCGTGCGCAGTGGTCAACGCGGCACTCCCTAGCTGCCAGGAGCTCTTTTTACTGTGTGCACCCAACCAGAGCGACGGGAGGAGCACATTTCAGAAAATGTGCTCAGCTCGTCGAGAGAATGCGATTTAAGCAATAAAATAAAAAATGCACCTAAAACCTAAACCAAACGTTGCAGGTGCTTATTTCTTCGTGCGCAGTGGTCAACGCGGCACTCCCTAGCTGCCAGGAGCTCTTTTTACTGTGCGCACCCAACCAGAGCGACGGGAGGAGCACATTTCAGAAAACGTGCTCAGCTCGTCGAGAAAATGCGATTTAAGCAATAAAATTAAAAATGCACCTAAAACCTAAACCAAACGTTGCAGGTGCTTATTTCTTCATGCGCAGTGGTCAACGCGGCACTCTCTAGCTGCCAGGAGCACTTTTTACTACGCGCACCCAACCAGAGCGACGGGAGGAGCACATTTCAGAAAACGTGCTCAGCTCGTCGAGAGAATGCGATTTAAGCAATAAAATAAAAAATGGACCTAAAACCTAAACAAAACGTTGCAGGTGCTTATTTCTTCGTGCGCAGTGGTCAACGCGGCACTCCCTAGCTGCCAGGAGTTCTTTTTACTGTGTGCACCCAACCAGAGCGACGGGAGGAGCACATTTGAGAAAACGTGCTCAGCTCGTCGAGAGAATGCGATTTAAGCAATAAAATAAAAAATCCACCTAAAACCTAAACCAAACGTTGCAGGTGCTTATTTCTTCGTGCGCAGTGGTCAACGCGGAACTCCCTAGCTGCCAGGAGCTCTTTTTACTGTGCGCACCCAACCAGAGCGACGGGAGGAGCCCATTTCAGAAAAGGTGCTCAGCTCGTCGAGAAAATGCGATTTAAGCAATAAAATTAAAAATGCACCTAAAACCTAAACCAAACGTTGCAGGTGCTTATTTCTTCGTGCACAGTGCTCAACGCGGCACTCCCTAGCTGCCAGGAGCACTTTTTACTGTGCGCACCCAACCAGAGTGACGGGAGGAGCACATTTCAGAAAACGTGCTCAGCTCGTCGAGAAAATGCGATTTAAGCAATAAAATTAAAAATGCACCTAAAACCTAAACCAAACGTTGCAGGTGCTTATTTCTTCATGCGTAGTGGTCAACGCGGCACTCTCTAGCTGCCAAGAGCACTTTTTACTGTGCGCACCCAACCAGAGTGACGAGAGGAGCACATTTCAGAAAACGTGCTCAGCTCGTCGAGAAAATGCGATTTAAGCAATAAAATTAAAAATGCACCTAAAACCTAAACCAAACGTTGCAGGTGCTTATTTCTTCATGTGCAGTGGTCAACGCGGCACTCCCGAGCTGCCAAGAGCACTTTTTACTATGCGCACCCAACCAGAGTGACGGGAGGAGCACATTTCAGGAAACGTGCTCAGCTCGTCGAGAAAATGCGATTTAAGCAATAAGATTAAAAATGCACCTAAAACCTAAATCAAACGTTGCAGGTGCTTATTTCTTCATGCGCAGTGGTCAACGCGGCACTCTCTAGCTGCCAGGAGCACTTTTTACTGTGCGCACCCAACCAGAGTGACGGGAGGAGCACATTTCAGAAAACGTGCTCAGCTCGTCGAGAAAATGCGATTTAAGCAATAAAATTAAAAAAATGCACCTAAAACCTAAACCAAACGTTGCAGGTGCTTATTTCTTCATGCGCATTGGTCAACGCGGCACTCTCTAGCTGCCAGGAGCACTTTTTACTATGCGCGCCCAACCAGAGCGACGGGAGGAGCACATTTCAGAAAACGTGCTCAGCTCGTCGAGAAAATGCGATTTAAGCAATAAAATTAAAAATGCACCTAAAACCTAAACCAAACGTTGCAGGTGCTTATTTCTTCATGCGCAGTGGTCAACGCGGCACTCCCGAGCTGCCAAGAGCACTTTTTACTGTGCGCACCCAACCAGGTCGACGGGAGGAGCACATTTCAGAAAACGTGCTCAGCTCGTCGAGAGAATGCGATTTAAGCAATAAAATTAAAAATGCACCTAAAACCTAAACCAAACGTTGCAGGTGCTTATTTCTTCGTGCGCAGTGGTCAACGCGGAACTCCCTAGCTGCCAGGAGCACTTTTTACTGTGCGCACCCAACCAGAGTGACGGGAGGAGCACATTTCAGAAAACGTGCTCAGCTCGTCGAGAAAATGCGATTTAAGCAATAAAATTAAAAATGCAGCTAAAACCTAAACCAAACGTTGCAGGTGCTTATTTCTTCGTGCGCAGTGCTCAACGCGGCACTCCCTAGCTGCCAGGAGAACTTTTTACTGTGCGCACCCAACCAGAGTGACGGGAGGAGCACATTTCAGAAAACGTGCTCAGCTCGTCGAGAAAATGCGATTTAAGCAATAAAATTAAAAATGCACCCAAAACCTAAACCAAACGTTGCAGGTGGTTATTTCTTCAAGCGCAGTGGTCAACGCGGCACTCCCTAGCTGCCAAGAGCACTTTTTACTGTGCGCACCCAACCAGAGTGACGGGAGGAGCACATTTCAGAAAACGTGCTCAGCTCGTCGAGAAAATGCGATTTAAGCAATAAGATTAAAAATGCACCTAAAACCTAAACCAAACGTTGCAGGTGCTTATTTCTTCATGCGCAGTGGTCAACTCGGCACTCTCTAGCTGCCAGGAGCACTTTTTACTACGCGCACCCAACCAGATAGACGGGAGGAGCATATTTCAGAAAACGTGCTCAGCTCGTCGAGAGAATGCGATTTAAGCAATAAAATAAAAAATGCACCTAAAACCTAAACCAAACGTTGCAGGTGCTTATTTCTTCGTGCGCAGTGGTCAACGCGGCACTCCCTAGCTGCCAGGAGCTCTTTTTACTGTGCGCACCCAACCAGAGCGACGGGAGGAGCACATTTCAGAAAACGTGCTCAGCTCGTCGAGAAAATGCGATTTAAGCAATAAAATTAAAAATGCACCTAAAACCTAAACCAAACGTTGCAGGTGCTTATTTCTTCATGCGCAGTGGTCAACGCGGCACTCTCTAGCTGCCAGGAGCACTTTTTACTACGCGCACCCAACCAGAGCGACGGGAGGAGCACATTTCAGAAAACGTGCTCAGCTCGTCGAGAGAATGCTATTTAAGCAAAATAATAAAAAATGCACCTAAAACCTAAACCAAACGTTGCAGGTGCTTATTTCTTCGTGCGCAGTGGTCAACGCGGCACTCCCTAGCTGCCAGGAGCTCTTTTTACTGTGCGCACCCAACCAGAGCGACGGGAGGAGCACATTTCAGAAAACGTGCTCAGCTCGTCGAGAAAATGCGATTTAAGCAATAAAATCAAAAATGCACCTAAAACCTAAACCAAACGTTGCAGGTGCTTATTTCTTCGCGCGCAGTGGTCAACGCGGCACTCCCTAGCTGCCAGGAGCTCTTTTTACTGTGCGCACCCAACCAGAGTGACGGAAGGAGCACATTTCAGAAAACGTACTCAGCTCGTCGAGAAAATGCGATTTAAGCAATAAAATTAAAAATGCACCTAAAACCTAAACCAAACGTTGCAGGTGCTTATTTCTTTGTGCGCAGTGGTCAACGCGGCACTCTCTAGCTGCCAAGAGCACTTTTCACTATGCGCACCCAACCAGAGTGACGGGATGAGCACATTTCAGAAAACGTGCTCAGCTCGTCGAGAAAATGCGATTTAAGCAATAAAATTAAAAATGCACCTAAAACCTAAACCAAACGTTGCAGGTGCTTATTTCTTCATGCGCAGTGGTCAACGCGGCACTCTCTAGCTGCCAGGAGCACTTTTTACTATGCGCGCCCAACCAGAGCGACGGGAGGAGCACATTTCAGAAAACGTGCTCAGCTCGTCGAGAAAATGCGATTTAAGCAATAAAATTAAAAATGCACCTAAAACCTAAACCAAACGTTGCAGGTGCTTATTTCTTCATGCGCAGTGGTCAACGCGGCACTCCCGAGCTGCCAAGAGCACTTTTTACTGTGCGCACCCAACCAGAGCGACGGGAGGAGCACATTTCAGAAAACGTGCTCAGCTCGTCGAGAGAATGCGATTTAAGCAATAAAATTAAAAATGCACCTAAAACCTAAACCAAACGTTGCAGGTGCTTATTTCTTCGTGCGCAGTGGTCAACGCGGAACTCCCTAGCTTCCAGGAGCTCTTTTTTTTTCTGTGCGCACCCAACCAGAGCGACGGGAGGAGCACATTTCAGAAAACGTGCTCAGCTCGTCGAGAAAATGCGATTTAAGCAATAAGATTAAAAATGCACCTAAAACCTAAACCAAACGTTGCAGGTGCTTATTTCTTCGTGCGCAGTGGTCAACGCGGCACTCCCTAGCTGCCAGGAGCTCTTTTTACTGTGTGCACCCAACCAGAGCGACGGGAGGAGCACATTTCAGAAAACGTGCTCAGCTCGTCGAGAGAATGCGATTTAAGCAATAAAATAAAAAATGCACCTAAAACCTAAACCAAACGTTGCAGGTGCTTATTTCTTCGTGCGCAGTGGTCAACGCGGCACTCCCTAGCTGCCAGGAGCTCTTTTTACTGTGCGCACCCAACCAGAGCGACGGAAGGAGCACATTTCAGAAAACGTGCTCAGCTCGTCGAGAAAATGCGATTTAAGCAATAAAATTAAAAATGCACCTAAAACCTAAACCAAACGTTGCAGGTGCTTATTTCTTCATGCGCAGTGGTCAACGCGGCACTCTCTAGCTGCCAGGAGCACTTTTTACTACGCGCACCCAACCAGAGCGACGGGAGGAGCACATTTCAGAAAACGTGCTCAGCTCGTCGAGAGAATGCGATTTAAGCAATGAAATAAAAAATGGACCTAAAACCTGAACAAAACGTTGCAGGTGCTTATTTCTTCGTGCGCAGTGGTCAACGCGGCACTCCCTAGCTGCCAGGAGTTCTTTTTACTGTGTGCACCCAACCAGAGCGACGGGAGGAGCACATTTGAGAAAACGTGCTCAGCTCGTCGAGAGAATGCGATTTAAGCAATAAAATAAAAAATGCACCTAAAACCTAAACCAAACGTTGCAGGTGCTTATTTCTTCGTGTGCAGTGGTCAACGCGGAACTCCCTAGCTGCCAGGAGCTCTTTTTACTGTGCGCACCCAACCAGAGCGACGGGAGGAGCCCATTTCAGAAAAGGTGCTCAGCTCGTCGAGAAAATGCGATTTAAGCAATAAAATTAAAAATGCACCTAAAACCTAAACCAAACGTTGCAGGTGCTTATTTCTTCGTGCGCAGTGCTCCAAGCGGCACTCCCTAGCTGCCAGGAGCACTTTTTACTGTGCGCACCCAACTAGAGTGACGGGAGGAGCACATTTCAGAAAACGTGCTCAGCTCGTTGAGAAAATGCGATTTAAGCAATAAAATTAAAAATGCACCTAAAACCTAAACCAAACGTTGCAGGTGCTTATTTCTTCATGCGCAGTGGTCAACGCGGCACTCTCTAGCTGCCAAGAGCACTTTTTACTGTGCGCACCCAACCAGAGTGACGAGAGGAGCACATTTCAGAAAACGTGCTCAGCTCGTCGAGAAAATGCGATTTAAGCAATTAAATTAAAAATGCACCTAAAACCTAAACCAAACGTTGCAGGTGCTTATTTCTTCGTGCGCAGTACTCAACGCGGCACTCAAGAGCTGCCAGGAGCACTTTTTACTGTGCGCACCCAACCAGAGTGACGGGAGGAGCACATTTCAGAAAACGTGCTCAGCTCGTCGAGAAAATGCGATTTAAGCAATAAAATTAAAAATGCACCTAAAACCTAAACCAAACGTTGCAGGTGCTTATTTCTTCGTGCGCAGTGCTCAACGCGGCACTCCCTAGCTGCCAGGAGCACTTTTTACTGTGCGCACCCAACCAGAGTGACGGGAGGAGCACATTTCAGAAAACGTGCTCAGCTCGTCGAGAAAATGCGATTTAAGCAATAAGATTAAAAATGCACCTAAAACCTAAACCAAACGTTGCAGGTGCTTATTTCTTCATGCGCAGTGGTCAACGCGGCACTCCCGAGCTGCCAAGAGCACTTTTTACCACGCGCACCCAACCAGAGCGACGGGAGGAGCACATTTCAGAAAACGTGCTCAGCTCGTCGAGAAAATGCGATTTAAGCAATAAAATTAAAAATGCACCTAAAACCTAAACCAAACGTTGCAGGTGCTTATTTCTTCATGCGCAGTGGTCAACGCGGCACTCTCTAGCTGCCAGGAGCACTTTTTACTACGCGCACCCAACCAGAGCGACGGGAGGAGTACATTTCAGAAAACGTGCTCAGCTCGTCGAGAGAATGCGATTTAAGCAATAAAATAAAAAATGGACCTAAAACCTAAACAAAACGTTGCAGGTGCTTATTTCTTCGTGCGCAGTGGTCAACGCGGCACTCCCTAGCTGCCAGGAGTTCTTTTTACTGTGTGCACCCAACCAGAGCGACGGGAGGAGCACATTTGAGAAAACGTGCTCAGCTCGTCGAGAGAATGCGATTTAAGCAATAAAATAAAAAATGCACCTAAAACCTAAACCAAACGTTGCAGGTGCTTATTTCTTCGTGCGCAGTGGTCAACGCGGAACTCCCTACCTGCCAGGAGCTCTTTTTACTGTGCGCACCCAACCAGAGCGACGGGAGGAGCCCATTTCAGAAAAGGTGCTCAGCTCGTCGAGAAAATGCGATTTAAGCAATAAAATTAAAAATGCACCTAAAACCTAAACCAAACGTTGCAGGTGCTTATTTCTTCATGCGCAGTGGTCAACGCGGCACTCTCTAGCTGCCAAGAGCACTTTTTACTGTGCGCACCCAGCCAGAGTGACGAGAGGAGCACATTTCAGAAAACGTGCTCAGCTCGTCGAGAAAATGCGATTTAAGCAATTAAATTAAAAATGCACCTAAAACCTAAACCAAACGTTGCAGGTGCTTATTTCTTCATGCGCAGTGGTCAACGCGGCACTCTCTAGCTGCCAGGAGCACTTTTTACTATGCGCGCAAACAAGAGCGACGGGAGGAGCACATTTCAGAAAACGTGCTCAGCTCGTCGAGAAAATGCGATTTAAGCAATAAAATTTAAAATGCACCTAAAACCTAAACCAAACGTTGCAGGTGCTTATTTCTTTGTGCGCAGTGGTCAACGCGGCACTCTTTAGCTGCCAAGAGCACTTTTTACTATGCGCACCCAACCAGAGTGACGGGAGGAGCACATTTCAGAAAACGTGCTCAGCTCGTCGAGAAAATGCGATTTAAGCAATAAAATTAAAAATGCACCTAAAACTTAAACCAAACGTTGCAGGTGGTTATTTCTTCATGCGCAGTGGTCAACGCGGCACTCTCTAGCTGCCAAGAGCACTTTTTACTGTGCGCACCCAACCAGAGTGACAGGAGGAGCACATTTCAGAAAACGTGCTCAGCTCGTCGAGAAAATGCGATTTAAGCAATAAAATTAAAAATGCACCTAAAACCTAAACCAAACGTTGCAGGTGCTTATTTCTTTATGTGCAGTGGTCAACGCGGCACTCCCGAGCTGCCAAGAGCACTTTTTACTATGCGCACCCAACCAGAGTGACGGGAGGAGCACATTTCAGGAAACGTGCTCAGCTCGTCGAGAAAATGCGATTTAAGCAATAAGATTAAAAATGCACCTAAAACCTAAATCAAACGTTGCAGGTGCTTATTTCTTCATGCGCAGTGGTCAACGCGGCACTCTCTAGCTGCCAGGAGCACTTTTTACTGTGCGCACCCAACCAGAGTGACGGGAGGAGCACATTTCAGAAAACGTGCTCAGCTCGTCGAGAAAATGCGATTTAAGCAATAAAATTAAAAATGCACCTAAAACCTAAACCAAACGTTGCAGGTGCTTATTTCTTCATGCGCAGTGGTCAACGCGGCACTCTCTAGCTGCCAGGAGCACTTTTTACTATGCGCGCCCAACCAGAGCGACGGGAGGAGCACATTTCAGAAAACGTGCTCAGCTCGTCGAGAAAATGCGATTTAAGCAATAAAATTAAAAATGCACCTAACCTAAACCAAACGTTACAGGTGCTTATTTCTTCATGCGCAGTGGTCAACGCGGCACTCCCGAGCTGCCAAGAGCACTTTTTACTGTGCGCACCCAACCAGAGCGACGGGAGGAGCACATTTCAGAAAACGTGCTCAGCTCGTCGAGAGAATGCGATTTAAGCAATAAAATTAAAAATGCACCTAAAACCTAAACCAAACGTTGCAGGTGCTTATTTCTTCGTGCGCAGTGGTCAACGCGGAACTCCCTAGCTGCCAGGAGCACTTTTTACTGTGCGCACCCAACCAGAGTGACGGGAGGAGCACATTTCAGAAAACGTGCTCAGCTCGTCGAGAAAATGCGATTTAAGCAATAAAATTAAAAATGCACCTAAAACCTAAACCAAACGTTGCATGTGCTTATTTCTTCATGTGCAGTGGTCAACGCGGCACTCCCGAGCTGCCAAGAGCACTTTTTACTATGCGCACCCAACCAGAGTGACGGGAGGAGCACATTTCAGGAAACGTGCTCAGCTCGTCGAGAAAATGCGATTTAAGCAATAAGATTAAAAATGCACCTAAAACCTAAATCAAACGTTGCAGGTGCTTATTTCTTCATGCGCAGTGGTCAACGCGGCACTCTCTAGCTGCCAGGAGCACTTTTTACTGTGCGCACCCAACCAGAGTGACGGGAGGAGCACATTTCAGAAAACGTGCTCAGCTCGTCGAGAAAATGCGATTTAAGCAATAAAATTAGAAATGCACCTAAAACCTAAACCAAACGTTGCAGGTGCTTATTTCTTCATGCGCAGTGGTCAACGCGGCACTCTCTAGCTGCCAGGAGCACTTTTTACTATGCGCGCCCAACCAGAGCGACGGGAGGAGCACATTTCAGAAAACGTGCTCAGCTCGTCGAGAAAATGCGATTTAAGCAATAAAATTAAAAATGCACCTAAAACCTAAACCAAACGTTGCAGGTGCTTATTTCTTCATGCGCAGTGGTCAACGCGGCACTCCCGAGCTGCCAAGAGCACTTTTCACTGTGCGCACCCAACCAGAGCGACGGGAGGAGCACATTTCAGAAAACGTGCTCAGCTCGTCGAGAGAATGCGATTTAAGCAATAAAATTAAAAATGCACCTAAAACCTAAACCAAACGTTGCAGGTGCTTATTTCTTCGTGCGCAGTGGTCAACGCGGAACTCCCTAGCTGCCAGGAGCACTTTTTACTGTGCGCACCCAACCAGAGTGACGCGAGGAGCACATTTCAGAAAACGTGCTCAGCTCGTCGAGAAAATGCGATTTAAGCAATAAAATTAAAAATGCACCCTAAAACCTAAACCAAACGTTGCAGGTGCTTATTTCTTCATGCGCAGTGGTCAACGCGGCACTCTCTAGCTGCCAAGAGCACTTTTTACTGTGCGCACCCAACCAGAGTGACGGGAGGAGCACATTTCAGAAAACGTGCTCAGCTCGTCGAGAAAGTGCGATTTAAGCAATAAGATTAAAAATGCACCTAAAACCTAAATCAAACGTTGCAGGTGCTTATTTCTTCATGCGCAGGGGTCAACGCGGCACTCTCTAGCTGCCAGGAGCACTTTTTACTGTGCGCACCCAACCAGAGTGACGGGAGGAGCACATTTCAGAAAACGTGCTCAGCTCGTTGAGAAAATGCGATTTAAGCAATAAAATTAAAAATGCACCTAAAACCTAAACCAAACGTTGCAGGTGCTTATTTCTTCATGCGCAGTGGTCAACGCGGCACTCTCTAGCTGCCAAGAGCACTTTTTTACTGTGCGCACCCAACCAGAGTGACGGGAGGAGCACATTTCAGAAAACGTGCTCAGCTCGTCGAGAAAATGCGATTTAAGCAATAAGATTAAAAATGCACCTAAAACCTAAACCAAACGTTGCAGGTGCTTATTTCTTCATGCGCAGTGGTCAACGCGGCACTCCCGAGCTGCCAAGAGCACTTTTTACCACGCGCACCCAACCAGAGCGACGGGAGGAGCACATTTCAGAAAACGTGCTCAGCTCGTCGAGAGAATGCGATTTAAGCAATAAAATTAAAAATGCACCTAAAACCTAAACCAAACGTTGCAGGTGCTTATTTCTTCATGCGCAGTGGTCAACGCGGCACTCTCTAGCTGCCAGGAGCACTTTTTACTGTGTGCACCCAACCAGAGTGACGGGAGGAGCACATTTCAGAAAACGTGCTCAGCTCGTCGAGAAAATGCGATTTAAGCAATAAAATTAAAAATGCACCTAAAACCTAAACCAAACGTTGCAGGTGCTTATTTCTTCATGCGCAGTGGTCAACGCGGCACTCTCTGGCTGCAAAGAGCACTTTTTACTGTGCGCACCCAACCAGAGTGACGGGAGGAGCACATTTCAGAAAACGTGCTCAGCTCGTCGAGAAAATGCGATTTAAGCAATAAGATTAAAAATGCACCTAAAACCTAAACCAAACGTTGCAGGTGCTTATTTCTTCATGCGCAGTGGTCAACGCGGCACTCTCTAGCTGCCAGGAGCACTTTTTACTACGCGCACCCAACCAGAGCGACGGGAGGAGCATATTTCAGAAAACGTGCTCAGCTCGTCGAGAGAATGCGATTTAAGCAATAAAATAAAAAATGCACCTAAAACCTAAACCAAACGTTGCAGGTGCTTATTTCTTTGTGCGCAGTGGTCAACGCGGCACTCCCTAGCTGCCAGGAGCTCTTTTTACTGTGCGCACCCAACCAGAGCGACGGGAGGAGCACATTTCAGAAAACGTGCTCAGCTCGTCGAGAAAATGCGATTTAAGCAATAAAATTAAAATTGCACCTAAAACCTAAACCAAACGTTGCAGGTGCTTATTTCTTCATGCGCAGTGGTCAACGCGGCACTCTCTAGCTGCCAGGATCACTTTTTACTACGCGCACCCAACCAGAGCGACGGGAGGAGCACATTTCAGAAAACGTGCTCAGCTCGTCGAGAGAATGCGATTTAAGCAATAAAATAAAAAATGCACCTAAAACCTAAACCAAATGTTGCAGGTGCTTATTTCTTCGTGCGCAGTGGTCAACGCGGCACTCCCTAGCTGCCAGGAGCACTTTTTACTGTGCGCACCCAACCAGAGTGACGGGAGGAGCACATTTTAGAAAACGTGCTCATCTCGTCGAGAAAATACGATTTAAGCAATAAAATTAAAAATGCACCTAAAACCTAAACCAAACGTTGCAGGTGCTTATTTCTTCATGCGCAGTGGTCAACGCGGCACTCTCTAGCTGCCAGGAGCACTTTTTACTATGCGCGCCCAACCAGAGCGACGGGAGGAGCACATTTCAGAAAACGTGCTCAGCTCGTCGAGAAAATGCGATTTAAGCAATACAATTAAAAATGCACCTAAAACCTAAACCAAACGTTGCAGGTGCTTATTTCTTCATGCGCAGTGGTCAACGCGGAACTCCCGAGCTGCCAAGAGCACTTTTTACTGTGCGCACCCAACCAGAGCGACGGGAGGAGCACATTTCAGAAAACGTGCTCAGCTCGTCGAGAGAATGCAATTCAAGCAATAAAATCAAAAATGCACCTAAAACCTAAACCAAACGTTGCGGGTGCTTATTTCTTCATGCGCAGTGGTCAACGGGGCACTCCCTAGCTGCCAAGAGCACTTTTTACTTTGCACACCCAACCAGAGAGACGGGAGGAGCACATTTCAGAAAACGTGCTCAGCTCGTCAAGAAAATGCGATTTAAGCAATAAAATTAAAATTGCACCTAAAACCTAAACCAAACGTTGCAGGTGCTTATTTCTTCATGCGCAGTGGTCAACGCGGCACTCCCGAGCTGCCAAGAGCACTTTTTACTGTGCACACCCAACCAGAGCGACGGGAGGAGCACATGTCAGAAAACGTGCTCAGCTCGTCGAGAGAATGCGATTTAAGCAATAAAATTAAAAATGCACCTAAAACCTAAACCAAACGTTGCAGGTGCTTATTTCTTCGTGCGCAGTGGTCAACGCGGAACTCCCTAGCTGCCAGGAGCTCTTTTTACTGTGCGCACCCAACCAGAGCGACGGGAGGAGCACATTTCAGAAAACGTGCTCAGCTCGTCGAGAAAATGCGATTTAAGCAATAAAATTAAAAATGCACCTAAAACCTAAACCAAACGTTGCAGGTGCTTATTTCTTCATGCGCAGTGGTCAACGCGGCACTCTCTAGCTGCCAGGAGCACTTTTTACTACGCGCACCCAACCAGAGCGACGGGAGGAGCACATTTCAGAAAACGTGCTCAGCTCGTCGAGAGAATGCGATTTAAGCAATAAAATAAAAAATGCACCTAAAACCTAAACCAAACGTTGCAGGTGCTTATTTCTTCGTGCGCAGTGGTCAACGCGGCACTCTCTAGCTGCCAGGAGCACTTTTTACTACGCGCACCCAACCAGAGCGACGGGAGGAGCACATTTCAGAAAACGTGCTCAGCTCGTCGAGAGAAAGCGATTTAAGCAATAAAATAAAAAATGCACCTAAAACCTAAACCAAACGTTGCAGGTGCTTATTTCTTCGTGCGCAGTGGTCAACGCGGCACTCCCTAGCTCCCAGGAGCTCTTTTTACTGTGCGCACCCAACCAGAGCGACGGGAGGAGCACATTTCAGAAAACGTGCTCAGCTCGTCGAGAAAATGCGATTTAAGCAATAAAATTAAAAATGCACCTAAAACCTAAACCAAACGTTGCAGGTGCTTATTTCTTCATGCGCATTGGTCAACGCGGCACTCTCTAGCTGCCAGGAGCACTTTTTACTACGCGCACCCAACCAGAGCGACGGGAGGAGCACATTTCAGAAAACGTGCTCAGCTCGTCGAGAGAATGCGATTTAAGCAATAAAATAAAAAATGGACCTAAAACCTAAACCAAACGTTGCAGGTGCTTATTTCTTCGTGCGCAGTGGTCAACGCGGCACTCCCTAGCTGCCAGGAGCTCTTTTTACTGTGTGCACCCAACCAGAGCGACGGGAGGAGCACATTTGAGAAAACGTGCTCAGCTCGTCGAGAAAATGCGATTTAAGCAATAAAATTAAAATTGCACCTAAAACCTAAACCAAACGTTGCAGGTGCTTATTTCTTCATGCGCAGTGGTCAACGCGGCACTCTCTAGCTGCCAGGAGCACTTTTTACTACGCGCACCCAACCAGAGCGACGGGAGGAGCACATTTCAGAAAACGTGCTCAGCTCGTCGAGAGAATGCTATTTAAGCAAAATAATAAAAAATGCACCTAAAACCTAAACCAAACGTTGCAGGTGCTTATTTCTTCATGCGCAGTGGTCAACGCGGCACTCCCGAGCTGCCAAGAGCACTTTTTACTGTGCGCACCCAACCAGAGCGACGGGAGGAGCACATTTCAGAAAACGTGCTCAGCTCGTCGAGAGAATGCTATTTAAGCAAAATAATAAAAAATGCACCTAAAACCTAAACCAAACGTTGCAGGTGCTTATTTCTTCATGCGCAGTGGTCAACGCGGCACTCCCGAGCTGCCAAGAGCACTTTTTACTGTGCGCACCCAACCAGAGCGACGGGAGGAGCACATTTCAGAAAACGTGCTCAGCTCGTCGAGAGAATGCGATTTAAGCAATAAAATTAAAAATGCACCTAAAACCTAAACCAAACGTTGCAGGTGCTTATTTCTTCGTGCGCAGTGGTCAACGCGGAACTCCCTAGCTTCCAGGAGCTCTTTTTTTTTCTGTGCGCACCCAACCAGAGCGACGGGAGGAGCACATTTCAGAAAACGTGCTCAGCTCGTCGAGAAAATGCGATTTAAGCAATAAAATTAAAAATGCACCTAAAACCTAAACCAAACGTTGCAGGTGCTTATTTCTTCGTGCGCACTGGTCAACGCGGCACTCCCTAGCTGCCAGGAGCACTTTTTACTGTGCGCACCCAACCAGAGTGACGGGAGGAGCACATTTCAGAAAACGTGCTCAGCTCGTCGAGAAAATGCGATTTAAGCAATAAAATTAAAAATGCACCTAAAACCTAAACCAAACGTTGCAGGTGCTTATTTCTTCATGCGCAGTGGTCAACGCGGCACTCTCTAGCTGCCAAGAGCACTTTTTACTGTGCGCACCCAACCAGAGTGACGGGAGGAGCACATTTCAGAAAACGTGCTCAGCTCGTCGAGAAAATGCGATTTAAGCAATAAGATTAAAAATGTCCCTAAAACCTAAACCAAACGTTGCAGGTGCTTATTTCTTCATGCGCAGTGGTCAACGCGGCACTCTCTAGCTTCCAAGAGCACTTTTTACTACGCGCACCCAACCAGAGCGACGGGAGGAGCACATTTCAGAAAACGTGCTCAGCTCGTCGAGAGAATGCGATTTAAGCAATAAAATAAAAAATGGACCTAAAACCTAAACCAAACGTTGCAGGTGCTTATTTCTTCATGCGCAGTGGTCAACGCGGCACTCCCGAGTTGCCAAGAGCACTTTTTACTGTGCGCACCCAACCAGAGCGACGGGAGGAGCACATTTCAGAAAACGTGCTCAGCTTGTCGAGAAAATGCGATTTAAGCAATAAAATTAAAAATGCACCTAAAACCTAAACCAAACGTTGCAGGTGCTTATTTCTTCATGCGCAGTGGTCAACGCGGCACTCTCTAGCTGCCAGGAGCACTTTTTACTATGCGCGCCCAACCAGAGCGACGGGAGGAGCACATTTCAGAAAACGTGCTCAGCTCGTCGAGAAAATGCGATTTAAGCAATAAAATTAAAAATGCACCTAAAACCTAAACCAAACGTTGCAGGTGCTTATTTCTTCATGCGCAGTGGTCAACGCGGCACTCTCTAGCTGCCAGGAGCACTTTTTACTACGCGCACCCAACCAGAGCGACGGGAGGAGCACATTTCAGAAAACGTGCTCAGCTCATCGAGAGAATGCGATTTAAGCAATAAAATAAAAAATGCACCTAAAACCTAAACCAAACGTTGCAGGTGCTTATTTCTTCGTGCGCAGTTGTCAACGCGGCACTCCCTAGCTGCCAGGAGCTCTTTTTACTGTGTGCACCCAACGAGAGCGACGGGAGGAGCACATTTCAGAAAACGTGCTCAGCTCGTCGAGAGAATGCGATTTAAGCAATAAAATAAAAAATGCACCTAAAACCTAAACCAAACGTTGCAGGTGCTTATTTCTTCGTGCGCAGTGGTCAACGCGGAACTCCCTAGCTGCCAGGAGCTCTTTTTACTGTGTGCACCCAACCAGAGCGACGGGAGGAGCACATTTGAGAAAACGTGCTCAGCTCGTCGAGAGAATGCGATTTAAGCAATAAAATAAAAAATGCACCTAAAACCTAAACCAAACGTTGCAGGTGCTTATTTCTTCGTGCGCAGTGGTCAACGCGGAACTCCCTTGCTGCCAGGAGCTGTTTTTACTGTGCGCACCCAACCAGAGCGACGGGAGGAGCCCATTTCAGAAAAGGTGCTCAGCTCGTCGAGAAAATGCGATTTAAGCAATAAAATTAAAAATGCACCTAAAACCTAAACCAAACGTTGCAGGTGCTTATTTCTTCGTGCGCAGTGCTCAACGCGGCACTCCCTAGCTGCCAGGAGCACTTTTTACTGTGCGCACCCAACCAGAGTGACGGGAGGAGCACATTTCAGAAAACGTGCTCAGCTCGTCGAGAAAATGCGATTTAAGCAATAAAATTAAAAATGCACCTAAAACCTAAACCAAACGTTGCAGGTGCTTATTTCTTCATGCGCAGTGGTCAACGCGGCACTCTCTAGCTGCCAAGAGCACTTTTTACTGTGCGCACCCAACCAGAGTGACGGGAGGAGCACATTTCAGAAAACGTGCTCAGCTCGTCGAGAAAATGCACTTTAAGCAATAAAATTAAAAATGCACCGAAAACCTAAACCAAACGTTGCAGGTGCTTATTTCTTCGTGCGCAGTGCTCAACGCGGCACTCCCTAGCTGCCAGGAGCACTTTTTACTGTGCGCACCCAACCAGAGTGACGGGAGGAGCACATTTCAGAAAACGTGCTCAGCTCGTCGAGAAAATGCGATTTAAGCAATAAAATTAAAAATGCACCTAAAACCTAAACCAAACGTTGCAGGTGCTTATTTCTTCATGCGCAGTGGTCAACGCGGCACTCTCTAGCTGCCAAGAGCACTTTTTACTGTGCGCACCAAACCAGAGCGACGGGAGGAGCACATTTCAGAAAACGTGCTCAGCTCGTCGAGAAAATGCGATTTAAGCAATAAAATTAAAAATGCACCTAAAACCTAAACCAAACGTTGCAGGTGCTTATTTCTTCATGTGCAGTGGTCAACGCGGCACTCTCTAGCTGCCAGGAGCACTTTTTACTATGCGCGCACAACCAGAGCGACGGGAGGAGCACATTTCAGAAAACGTGCTCAGCTCGTCGAGAAAATGCGATTTAAGCAATAAAATTTAAAATGCACCTAAAACCTAAACCAAACGTTGCAGGTGCTTATTTCTTCATGCGCAGTGGTCAACGCGGCACTCTCTAGCTGCCAGGAGCACTTTTTACTACGCGCAACCAACCAGAGCGACGGGAGGAGCACATTTCAGAAAACGTGCTCAGCTCGTCGAGAGAATGCGATTTAAGCAATAAAATAAAAAATGCACCTAAAACCTAAACCAAACGTTGCAGGTGCTTATTTCTTCGTGCGCAGTGGTCAACGCGGCACTCCCTAGCTGCCAGGAGCTCTTTTTACTGTGCGCACCCAACCAGAGCGACGGGAGGAGCACATTTCAGAAAACGTGCTCAGCTCGTCGAGAAAATGCGATTTAAGCAATAAAATTAAAAATGCACCTAAAACCTAAACCAAACGTTGCAGGTGCTTATTTCTTCATGCGCAGTGGTCAACGCGGCACTCTCTAGCTGCCAGGAGCACTTTTTACTACGCGCACCCAACCAGAGCGACGGGAGGAGCACATTTCAGAAAACGTGCTCAGCTCGTCGAGAGAATGCGATTTAAGCAATAAAATAAAAAATGGACCTAAAACCTAAACCAAACGTTGCAGGTGCTTATTTCTTCGTGCGCAGTGGTCAACGCGGCACTCCCTAGCTGCCAGGAGCTCTTTTTACTGTGTGCACCCAACCAGAGCGACGGGAGGAGCACATTTGAGAAAACGTGCTCAGCTCGTCGAGAGAATGCGATTTAAGCAATAAAATAAAAAATGCACCTAAAACCTAAACCAAACGTTGCAGGTGCGTATTTCTTCGTGCGCAGTGGTCAACGCGGCACTCTCTAGCTGCCACGAGCACTTTTTACTATGCGCGCCCAACCAGAGCGACGGGAGGAGCACATTTCAGAAAACGTGCTCAGCTCGTCGAGAAAATGCGATTTAAGCAATAAAATTAAAAATGCACCTAAAACCTAAACCAAACGTTGCAGGTGCTTATTTCTTCATGCGCAGTGGTCAACGCGGCACTCTCTAGCTGCCAAGAGCACTTTTTACTGTGCGCACCCAACCAGAGTGACGGGAGGAGCACATTTCAGAAAACGTGCTCAGCTCGTCGAGAAAGTGCGATTTAAGCAATAAGATTAAAAATGCACCTAAAACCTAAATCAAACGTTTCAGGTGCTTATTTCTTCATGCGCAGGGGTCAACGCGGCACTCTCTAGCTGCCAGGAGCACTTTTTACTGTGCGCACCCAACCAGAGTGACGGGAGGAGCACATTTCAGAAAACGTGCTCAGCTCGTCGAGAAAATGCGATTTAAGCAATAAAATTAAAAATGCACCTAAAACCTAAACCAAACGTTGCAGGTGCTTATTTCTTCATGCGCAGTGGTCAACGCGGCACTCTCTAGCTGCCAAGAGCACTTTTTACTGTGCGCACCCAACCAGAGTGACGGGAGGAGCACATTTCAGAAAACGTGCTCAGCTCGTCGAGAAAATGCGATTTAAGCAATAAGATTAAAAATGCACCTAAAACCTAAACCAAACGTTGCAGGTGCTTATTTCTTCATGCGCAGTGGTCAACGCGGCACTCCCGAGCTGCCAAGAGCACTTTTTACCACGCGCACCCAACCAGAGCGACGGGAGGAGCACATTTCAGAAAACGTGCTCAGCTCGTCGAGAGAATGCGATTTAAGCAATAGAATTAAAAATGCACCTAAAACCTAAACCAAACTTTGCAGGTGCTTATTTCTTCGTGCGCAGTGGTCAACGCGGAACTCCCTAGCTGCCAGGAGCTCTTTTTACTGTGCGCACCCAACCAGAGCGACGGGAGGAGCACATTTCAGAAAACGTGCTCAGCTCGTCGAGAAAATGCGATTTAAGCAATAAAATTAAAAATGCAGCTAAAACCTAAACCAAACGTTGCAGGTGCTTATTTCTTCGTGCGCAGTGCTCAACGCGGCACTCCCTAGCTGCCAGGAGCACTTTTTACTATGCGCGCCCAACCAGAGCGACGGGAGGAGCACATTTCAGAAAACGTGCTCAGCTCGTCGAGAAAATGCGATTTAAGCAATAAAATTAAAAATGCACCTAAAACCTAAACCAAACGTTGCAGGTGCTTATTTCTTCGTGCGCAGTGGTCAACGCGGCACTCTCTAGCTGCCAGGAGCACTTTTTACTACGCGCACCCAACCAGAGCGACGGGAGGAGCACATTTCAGAAAACGTGCTCAGCTCGTCGAGAGAATGCGATTTAAGCAATAAAATAAAAAATGGACCTAAAACCTAAACCAAACGTTGCAGGTGCTTATTTCTTCGTGCGCAGTGGTCAACGCGGCACTCCCTAGCTGCCAGGAGCTCTTTTTACTGTGTGCACCCAACCAGAGCGACGGGAGGAGCACATTTGAGAAAACGTGCTCAGCTCGTCGAGAGAATGCGATTTAAGCAATAAAATAAAAAATGCACCTAAAACCTAAACCAAACGTTGCAGGTGCTTATTTCTTCGTGCGCAGTGGTCAACGCGGCACTCTCTAGCTGCCAGGAGCACTTTTTACTATGCACGCCCAACCAGAGCGACGGGAGGAGCACATTTCAGAAAACGTGCTCAGCTCGTCGAGAAAATGCGATTTAAGCAATAAAATTAAAAATGCACCTAAAACCTAAACCAAACGTTGCAGGTGCTTATTTCTTCATGCGCAGTGGTCAACGCGGCACTCTCTAGCTGCCAAGAGCACTTTTTACTGTGCGCACCCAACCAGAGTGACGGGAGGAGCACATTTCAGAAAACGTGCTCAGCTCGTCGAGAAAGTGCGATTTAAGCAATAAGATTAAAAATGCACCTAAAACCTAAATCAAACGTTGCAGGTGCTTATTTCTTCATGCGCAGGGGTCAACGCGGCACTCTCTAGCTGCCAGGAGCACTTTTTACTGTGCGCACCCAACCAGAGTGACGGGAGGAGCACATTTCAGAAAACGTGCTCAGCTCGTCAAGAAAATGCGATTTAAGCAATAAAATTAAAAATGCACCTAAAACCTAAACCAAACGTTGCAGGTGCTTATTTCTTCATGCGCAGTGGTCAACGCGGCACTCTCTAGCTGCCAAGAGCACTTTTTACTGTGCGCACCCAACCAGAGTGACGGGAGGAGCACATTTCAGAAAACGTGCTCAGCTCGTCGAGAAAATGCGATTTAAGCAATAAGATTAAAAATGCACCTAAAACCTAAACCAAACGTTGCAGGTGCTTATTTCTTCATGCGCAGTGGTCAACGCGGCACTCCCGAGCTGCCAAGAGCACTTTTTACCACGCGCACCCAACCAGAGCGACGGGAGGAGCACATTTCAGAAAACGTGCTCAGCTCGTCGAGAGAATGCGATTTAAGCAATAGAATTAAAAATGCACCTAAAACCTAAACCAAACTTTGCAGGTGCTTATTTCTTCGTGCGCAGTGGTCAACGCGGAACTCCCTAGCTGCCAGGAGCTCTTTTTACTGTGCGCACCCAACCAGAGCGACGGGAGGAGCACATTTCAGAAAACGTGCTCAGCTCGTCGAGAAAATGCGATTTAAGCAATAAAATTAAAAATGCAGCTAAAACCTAAACCAAACGTTGCAGGTGCTTATTTCTTCGTGCGCAGTGCTCAACGCGGCACTCCCTAGCTGCCAGGAGCACTTTTTACTATGCGCGCCCAACCAGAGCGACGGGAGGAGCACATTTCAGAAAACGTGCTCAGCTCGTCGAGAAAATGCGATTTAAGCAATAAAATTAAAAATGCACCTAAAACCTAAACCAAACGTTGCAGGTGCTTATTTCTTCATGCGCAGTGGTCAACGCGGCACTCCCGAGCTGCCAAGAGCACTTTTTACTGTGCGCACCCAACCAGAGCGACGGGAGGAGCACATTTCGGAAAACGTGCTCAGCTCGTCGAGAGAATGCGATTTAAGCAATAAAATTAAAAATGCACCTAAAACCTAAACCAAACGTTGCAGGTGCTTATTTCTTCGTGCGCAGTGGTCAACGCGGCACTCTCTAGCTGCCAGGAGCACTTTTTACTACGCGCACCCAACCAGAGCGACGGGAGGAGCACATTTCAGAAAACGTGCTCAGCTCGTCGAGAGAATGCGATTTAAGCAATAAAATAAAAAATGGACCTAAAACCTAAACCAAACGTTGCAGGTGCTTATTTCTTCATGCGCAGTGGTCAACGCGGCACTCCCGAGCTGCCAAGAGCACTTTTTACTGTGTGCACCCAACCAGAGCGACGGGAGGAGCACATTTCAGAAAACGTGCTCAGCTCGTCGAGAGAATGCGATTTAAGCAATAAAATTAAAAATGCACCTAAAACCTAAACCAAACGTTGCAGGTGCTTATTTCTTCGTGCGCAGTGGTCAACGCGGAACTCGCTAGCTGCCAGGAGCTCTTTTTACTGTGCGCACCCAACCAGAGCGACGGGAGGAGCACATTTCAGAAAACGTGCTCAGCTCGTCGAGAAAATGCGATTTAAGCAATAAAATTAAAAATGCAGCTAAAACCTAAACCAAACGTTGCAGGTGCTTATTTCTTCGTGCGTAGTGCTCAACGCGGCACTCCCTAGCTGCCAGGAGCACTTTTTACTGTGCGCACCCAACCAGAGTGACGGGAGGAGCACATTTCAGAAAACGTGCTCAGCTCGTCGAGAAAATGCGATTTAAGCAATAAAATTAAAAATGCACCTAAAACCTAAACCAAACGTTGCAGGTGCTTATTTCTTCATGCGCAGTGGTCAACGCGGCACTCTCTAGCTGCCAAGAGCACTTTTTACTGTGCGCACCCAACCAGAGTGACGGGAGGAGCACATTTCAGAAAACGTGCTCAGCTCGTCGAGAAAGTGCGATTTAAGCAATAAGATTAAAAATGCACCTAAAACCTAAATCAAACGTTGCAGGTGCTTATTTCTTCATGCGCAGGGGTCAACGCGGCACTCTCTAGCTGCCAGGAGCACTTTTTACTGTGCGCACCCAACCAGAGTGACGGGAGGAGCACATTTCAGAAAACGTGCTCAGCTCGTCGAGAAAATGCGATTTAAGCAATAAAATTAAAAATGCACCTAAAACCTAAACCAAACGTTGCAGGTGCTTATTTCTTCATGCGCAGTGGTCAACGCGGCACTCTCTAGCTGCCAAGAGCACTTTTTACTGTGCGCACCCAACCAGAGTGACGGGAGGAGCACATTTCAGAAAACGTGCTCAGCTCGTCGAGAAAATGCGATTTAAGCAATAAGAATAAAAATGCACCTAAAACCTAAACCAAACGTTGCAGGTGCTTATTTCTTCATGCGCAGTGGTCAACGCGGCACTCCCGAGCTGCCAGGAGCACTTTTTACTGTGCGCACCCAACCAGAGCGACGGGAGGAGCACATTTCGGAAAACGTGCTCAGCTCGTCGAGAGAATGCGATTTAAGCAATAAAATTAAAAATGCACCTAAAACCTAAACCAAACGTTGCAGGTGCTTATTTCTTCGTGCGCAGTGGTCAACGCGGCACTCTCTAGCTGCCAGGAGCACTTTTTACTACGCGCACCCAACCAGAGCGACGGGAGGAGCACATTTCAGAAAACGTGCTCAGCTCGTCGAGAGAATGCGATTTAAGCAATAAAATAAAAAATGGACCTAAAACCTAAACCAAACGTTGCAGGTGCTTATTTCTTCATGCGCAGTGGTCAACGCGGCACTCCCGAGCTGCCAAGAGCACTTTTTACTGTGTGCACCCAACCAGAGCGACGGGAGGAGCACATTTGAGAAAACGTGCTCAGCTCGTCGAGAGAATGCGATTTAAGCAATAAAATTAAAAATGCACCTAAAACCTAAACCAAACGTTGCAGGTGCTTATTTCTTCGTGCGCAGTGGTCAACGCGGAACTCGCTAGCTGCCAGGAGCTCTTTTTACTGTGCGCACCCAACCAGAGTGACGGGAGGAGCACATTTCAGAAAACGTGCTCAGCTCGTCGAGAAAATGCGATTTAAGCAATAAGAATAAAAATGCACCTAAAACCTAAACATAACGTTGCAGGTGCTTATTTCTTCATGCGTAGTGCTCAACGCGGCACTCCCTAGCTGCCAGGAGCACTTTTTACCACGCGCACCCAACCAGAGCGACGGGAGGAGCACATTTCAGAAAACGTGCTCAGCTCGTCGAGAGAATGCGATTTAAGCAATAAAATTAAAAATGCACCTAAAACCTAAACCAAACGTTGCAGGTGCTTATTTCTTCATGCGCAGTGGTCAACGCGGCACTCTCTAGCTGCCAAGAGCACTTTTTACTGTGCGCACCCAACCAGAGTGACGGGAGGAGCACATTTCAGAAAACGTGCTCAGCTCGTCGAGAAAGTGCGATTTAAGCAATAAGATTAAAAATGCACCTAAAACCTAAATCAAACGTTGCAGGTGCTTATTTCTTCATGCGCAGTGCTCAACGCGGCACTCCCTAGCTGCCAGGAGCATTTTTCACTATGCGCGCCCAACCAGAGCGACGGGAGGAGCACATTTCAGAAAACGTGCTCAGCTCGTCGAGAAAATGCGATTTAAGCAATAAAATTAAAAATGCACCTAAAACCTAAACCAAACGTTGCAGGTGCTTATTTCTTCATGCGCAGTGGTCAACGCGGCACTCTCTAGCTGCCAAGAGCACTTTTTACTGTGCGCACCCAACCAGAGTGACGGGAGGAGCACATTTCAGAAAACGTGCTCAGCTCGTCGAGAAAATGCGATTTAAGCAATAAGAATAAAAATGCACCTAAAACCTAAACCAAACGTTGCAGGTGCTTATTTCTTCATGCGCAGTGGTCAACGCGGCACTCCCGAGCTGCCAAGAGCACTTTTTACCACGCGCACCCAACCAGAGCGACGGGAGGAGCACATTTCAGAAAACGTGCTCAGCTCGTCGAGAGAATGCGATTTAAGCAATAGAATTAAAAATGCACCTAAAACCTAAACCAAACGTTGCAGGTGCTTATTTCTTCGTGCGCAGTGGTCAACGCGGAACTCCCTAGCTGCCAGGAGCTCTTTTTACTGTGCGCACCCAACCAGAGCGACGGGAGGAGCACATTTCAGAAAACGTGCTCAGCTCGTCGAGAAAATGCGATTTAAGCAATAAAATTAAAAATGCAGCTAAAACCTAAACCAAACGTTGCAGGTGCTTATTTCTTCGTGCGCAGTGCTCAACGCGGCACTCCCTAGCTGCCAGGAGCACTTTTTACTATGCGCGCCCAACCAGAGCGACGGGAGGAGCACATTTCAGAAAACGTGCTCAGCTCGTCGAGAAAATGCGATTTAAGCAATAAAATTAAAAATGCACCTAAAACCTAAACCAAACGTTGCAGGTGCTTATTTCTTCATGCGCAGTGGTCAACGCGGCACTCCCGAGCTGCCAAGAGCACTTTTTACTGTGCGCACCCAACCAGAGCGACGGGAGGAGCACATTTCAGAAAACGTGCTCAGCTCGTCGAGAGAATGCGATTTAAGCAATAAAATTAAAAATGCACCTAAAACCTAAACCAAACGTTGCAGGTGCTTATTTCTTCGTGCGCAGTGGTCAACGCGGCACTCTCTAGCTGCCAGGAGCACTTTTTACTACGCGCACCCAACCAGAGCGACGGGAGGAGCACATTTCAGAAAACGTGCTCAGCTCGTCGAGAGAATGCGATTTAAGCAATAAAATACAAAATGGACCTAAAACCTAAACCAAACGTTGCAGGTGCTTATTTCTTTGTGCGCAGTGGTCAACGCGGCACTCCCTAGCTGCCAGGAGCTCTTTTTACTGTGTGCACCCAACCAGAGCGACGGGAGGAGCACATTTGAGAAAACGTGCTCAGCTCGTCGAGAGAATGCGATTTAAGCAATAAAATAAAAAATGCACCTAAAACCTAAACCAAACGTTGCAGGTGCTTATTTCTTCGTGCGCAGTGGTCAACGCGGCACTCTCTAGCTGCCAGGAGCACTTTTTACTGTGCGCACCCAACCAGAGCGACGGGAGGAGCACATTTCAGAAAACGTGCTCAGCTCGTCGAGACAATGCGATTTAAGCAATAAAATTAAAAATGCACCTAAAACCTAAACCAAACGTTGCAGGTGCTTATTTCTTCGTGCGCAGTGGTCAACGCGGCACTCCCTAGCTGCCAGGAGCTCTTTTTACTGTGCACACCCAACCAGAGCGACGGGAGGAGCACATTTCAGAAAACGTGCTCAGCTCGTCGAGAGAATGCGATTTAAGCAATAAAATTAAAAATACACCTAAAACCTAAACCAAACGTTGCAGGTGCTTATTTCTTCGTGCGCAGTGGTCAACGCGGAACTCCCTAGCTGCCAGGAGCTCTTTTTACTGTGCGCACCCAACCAGAGCGACGGGAGGAGCACATTTCAGAAAACGTGCTCAGCTCGTCGAGAAAATGCGATTTAAGCAATAAAATTAAAAATGCACCTAAAACCTAAACCAAGCGTTGCAGGTGCTTATTTCTTCATGCGCAGTGGTCAACGCGGAACTCTCTAGCTGCAAAGAGCACTTTTTACTGTGCGCACCCAACCAGAGTGACGGGAGGAGCACATTTCAGAAAACGTGCTCAGCTCGTCGAGAAAATGCGATTTAAGCAATAAGATTAAAAATGCACCTAAAACCTAAACCAAACGTTGCAGGTGCTTATTTCTTCATGCGCAGTGGTCAACGCGGCACTCTCTAGCTGCCAGGAGCACTTTTTACTACGCGCACCCAACCAGAGCGACGGGAGGAGCATATTTCAGAAAACGTGCTCAGCTCGTCGAGAGAATGCGATTTAAGCAATAAAATAAAAAATGCACCTAAAACCTAAACCAAACGTTGCAGGTGCTTATTTCTTCATGCGCAGTGGTCAACGCGGCACTCTCTAGCTGCCAGGAGCACTTTTTACTACGCGCACCCAACCAGAGCGACGGGAGGAGCACATTTCAGAAAACGTGCTCAGCTCGTCGAGAGAATGCGATTTAAGCAATAAAATAAAAAATGGACCTAAAACCTAAACAAAACGTTGCAGTTGCTTATTTCTTCGTGCGCAGTGGTCAACGCGGCACTCCCTAGCTGCCAGGAGTTCTTTTTACTGTGTGCACCCAACCAGAGCGACGGGAGGAGCACATTTGAGAAAACGTGCTCAGCTCGTCGAGAGAATGCGATTTAAGCAATAAAATAAAAAATGCACCTAAAACCTGAACCAAACGTTGCAGGTGCTTATTTCTTCGTGCGCAGTGGTCAACGCGGAACTCCCTAGCTGCCAGGAGCTCTTTTTACTGTGCGCACCCAACCAGAGCGACGGGAGGAGCCCATTTCAGAAAAGGTGCTCAGCTCGTCGAGAAAATGCGATTTAAGCAATAAAATTAAAAATGCACCTAAAACCTAAACCAAACGTTGCAGGTGCTTATTTCTTCGTGCGCAGTGCTCAACGCGGCACTCCCTAGCTGCCAGGAGCACTTTTTACTGTGCACACCCAACCAGAGTGACGGGAGGAGCACATTTCAGAAAACGTGCTCAGCTCGTCGAGAAAATGCGATTTAAGCAATAAAATTAAAAATGCACCTAAAACCTAAACCAAACGTTGCAGGTGCTTATTTCTTCATGCGCAGTGGTCAACGCGGCACTCTCTAGCTGCCAAGAGCACTTTTTACTGTGCGCACCCAACCAGAGTGACGAGAGGAGCACATTTCAGAAAACGTGCTCAGCTCGTCGAGAAAATGCGATTTAAGCAATAAAATTAAAAATGCACCTAAAACCTAAACCAAACGTTGCAGGTGCTTAATTCTTCATGTGCAGTGGTCAACGCGGCACTCCCGAGCTGCCAAGAGCACTTTTTACTATGCGCACCCAACCAGAGTGACGGGAGGAGCACATTTCAGGAAACGTGCTCAGCTCGTCGAGAAAATGCGATTTAAGCAATAAGATTAAAACTGCACCTAAAACCTAAATCAAACGTTGCAGGTGCTTATTTCTTCATGCGCAGTGGTCAACGCGGCACTCTCTAGCTGCCAGGAGCACTTTTTACTGTGCGCACCCAACCAGAGTGACGGGAGGAGCACATTTCAGAAAACGTGCTCAGCTCGTCGAGAAAATGCGATTTAAGCAATAAAATTAAAAATGCACCTAAAACCTAAACCAAACGTTGCAGGTGCTTATTTATTCATGCGCAGTGGTCAACGCGGCACTCTCTAGCTGCCAGGAGCACTTTTTACTATGCGCGCCCAACCAGAGCGACGGGAGGAGCACATTTCAGAAAACGTGCTCAGCTCGTCGAGAAAATGCGATTTAAGCAATAAAATTAAAAATGCACCTAAAACCTAAACCAAACGTTGCAGGTGCTTATTTCTTCATGCGCAGTGGTCAACGCGGCACTCCCGAGCTGCCAAGAGCACTTTTTACTGTGCGCACCCAACCAGAGCGACGGGAGGAGCACATTTCAGAAAACGTGCTCAGCTCGTCGAGAGAATGCGATTTAAGCAATAAAATTAAAAATGCACCTAAAACCTAAACCAAACGTTGCAGGTGCTTATTTCTTCGTGCGCAGTGGTCAACGCGGAACTCCCTAGCTGCCAGGAGCACTTTTTACTGTGCGCACCCAACCAGAGTGACGGGAGGAGCACATTTCAGAAAACGTGCTCAGCTCGTCGAGAGAATGCGATTTAAGCAATAAAATTAAAAATGCACCTAAAACCTAAACCAAACGTTGCAGGTGCTTATTTCTTCGTGCGCAGTGGTCAACGCGGAACTCCCTAGCTGCCAGGAGCACTTTTTACTGTGCGCACCCAACCAGAGTGACGGGAGGAGCACATTTCAGAAAACGTGCTCAGCTCGTCGAGAAAATGCGATTTAAGCAATAAAATTAAAAATGCACCTAAAACCTAAACCAAACGTTGCAGGTGCTTATTTCTTCATGCGCAGTGGTCAACGCGGCACTCTCTAGCTGCCAAGAGCACTTTTTACTGTGCGCACCCAACCAGAGTGACGGGAGGAGCACATTTCAGAAAACGTGCTCAGCTCGTCGAGAAAGTGCGATTTAAGCAATAAGATTAAAAATGCACCTAAAACCTAAATCAAACGTTGCAGGTGCTTATTTCTTCATGCGCAGGGGTCAACGCGGCACTCTCTAGCTGCCAGGAGCACTTTTTACTGTGCGCACCCAACCAGAGTGACGGGAGGAGCACATTTCAGAAAACGTGCTCAGCTCGTTGAGAAAATGCGATTTAAGCAATAAAATTAAAAATGCACCTAAAACCTAAACCAAACGTTGCAGGTGCTTATTTCTTCATGCGCAGTGGTCAACGCGGCACTCTCTAGCTGCCAAGAGCACTTTTTTACTGTGCGCACCCAACCAGAGTGACGGGAGGAGCACATTTCAGAAAACGTGCTCAGCTCGTCGAGAAAATGCGATTTAAGCAATAAGATTAAAAATGCACCTAAAACCTAAACCAAACGTTGCAGGTGCTTATTTCTTCATGCGCAGTGGTCAACGCGGCACTCCCGAGCTGCCAAGAGCACTTTTTACCACGCGCACCCAACCAGAGCGACGGGAGGAGCACATTTCAGAAAACGTGCTCAGCTCGTCGAGAGAATGCGATTTAAGCAATAAAATTAAAAATGCACCTAAAACCTAAACCAAACGTTGCAGGTGCTTATTTCTTCATGCGCAGTGGTCAACGCGGCACTCTCTAGCTGCCAGGAGCACTTTTTACTGTGTGCACCCAACCAGAGTGACGGGAGGAGCACATTTCAGAAAACGTGCTCAGCTCGTCGAGAAAATGCGATTTAAGCAATAAAATTAAAAATGCACCTAAAACCTAAACCAAACGTTGCAGGTGCTTATTTCTTCATGCGCAGTGGTCAACGCGGCACTCTCTGGCTGCAAAGAGCACTTTTTACTGTGCGCACCCAACCAGAGTGACGGGAGGAGCACATTTCAGAAAACGTGCTCAGCTCGTCGAGAAAATGCGATTTAAGCAATAAGATTAAAAATGCACCTAAAACCTAAACCAAACGTTGCAGGTGCTTATTTCTTCATGCGCAGTGGTCAACGCGGCACTCTCTAGCTGCCAGGAGCACTTTTTACTACGCGCACCCAACCAGAGCGACGGGAGGAGCATATTTCAGAAAACGTGCTCAGCTCGTCGAGAGAATGCGATTTAAGCAATAAAATAAAAAATGCACCTAAAACCTAAACCAAACGTTGCAGGTGCTTATTTCTTTGTGCGCAGTGGTCAACGCGGCACTCCCTAGCTGCCAGGAGCTCTTTTTACTGTGCGCACCCAACCAGAGCGACGGGAGGAGCACATTTCAGAAAACGTGCTCAGCTCGTCGAGAAAATGCGATTTAAGCAATAAAATTAAAATTGCACCTAAAACCTAAACCAAACGTTGCAGGTGCTTATTTCTTCATGCGCAGTGGTCAACGCGGCACTCTCTAGCTGCCAGGATCACTTTTTACTACGCGCACCCAACCAGAGCGACGGGAGGAGCACATTTCAGAAAACGTGCTCAGCTCGTCGAGAGAATGCGATTTAAGCAATAAAATAAAAAATGCACCTAAAACCTAAACCAAATGTTGCAGGTGCTTATTTCTTCGTGCGCAGTGGTCAACGCGGCACTCCCTAGCTGCCAGGAGCACTTTTTACTGTGCGCACCCAACCAGAGTGACGGGAGGAGCACATTTTAGAAAACGTGCTCATCTCGTCGAGAAAATACGATTTAAGCAATAAAATTAAAAATGCACCTAAAACCTAAACCAAACGTTGCAGGTGCTTATTTCTTCATGCGCAGTGGTCAACGCGGCACTCTCTAGCTGCCAGGAGCACTTTTTACTATGCGCGCCCAACCAGAGCGACGGGAGGAGCACATTTCAGAAAACGTGCTCAGCTCGTCGAGAGAATGCGATTTAAGCAATAAAATTAAAAATGCACCTAAAACCTAAACCAAACGTTGCAGGTGCTTATTTCTTCGTGCGCAGTGGTCAACGCGGCACTCCCTAGCTTCCAGGAGCTCTTTTTACTGTGCGCACCCAACCAGAGCGACGGGAGGAGCACATTTCAGAAAACGTGCTCAGCTTGTCGAGAGAATGCGATTTAAGCAATAAAATTAAAAATGCACCTAAAACCTAAACCAAACGTTGCAGGTGCTTATTTCTTCTTGCGCAGTGGTCAACGCGGCACTCTCTAGCTGCCAGGAGCACTTTTTACTATGCGCGCCCAACCAGAGCGACGGGAGGAGCACATTTCAGAAAACGTGCTCAGCTCGTCGAGAAAATGCGATTTAAGCAATACAATTAAAAATGCACCTAAAACCTAAACCAAACGTTGCAGGTGCTTATTTCTTCATGCGCAGTGGTCAACGCGGAACTCCCGAGCTGCCAAGAGCACTTTTTACTGTGCGCACCCAACCAGAGCGACGGGAGGAGCACATTTCAGAAAACGTGCTCAGCTCGTCGAGAGAATGCAATTCAAGCAATAAAATCAAAAATGCACCTAAAACCTAAACCAAACGTTGCGGGTGCTTATTTCTTCATGCGCAGTGGTCAACGCGGCACTCCCTAGCTGCCAAGAGCACTTTTTACTTTGCACACCCAACCAGAGAGACGGGAGGAGCACATTTCAGAAAACGTGCTCAGCTCGTCAAGAAAATGCGATTTAAGCAATAAAATTAAAATTGCACCTAAAACCTAAACCAAACGTTGCAGGTGCTTATTTCTTCATGCGCAGTGGTCAACGCGGCACTCCCGAGCTGCCAAGAGCACTTTTTACTGTGCACACCCAACCAGAGCGACGGGAGGAGCACATGTCAGAAAACGTGCTCAGCTCGTCGAGAGAATGCGATTTAAGCAATAAAATTAAAAATGCACCTAAAACCTAAACCAAACGTTGCAGGTGCTTATTTCTTCGTGCGCAGTGGTCAACGCGGAACTCCCTAGCTGCCAGGAGCTCTTTTTACTGTGCGCACCCAACCAGAGCGACGGGAGGAGCACATTTCAGAAAACGTGCTCAGCTCGTCGAGAAAATGCGATTTAAGCAATAAAATTAAAAATGCACCTAAAACCTAAACCAAACGTTGCAGGTGCTTATTTCTTCATGCGCAGTGGTCAACGCGGCACTCTCTAGCTGCCAGGAGCACTTTTTACTACGCGCACCCAACCAGAGCGACGGGAGGAGCACATTTCAGAAAACGTGCTCAGCTCGTCGAGAGAATGCGATTTAAGCAATAAAATAAAAAATGCACCTAAAACCTAAACCAGACGTTGCAGGTGCTTATTTCTTCGTGCGCAGTGGTCAACGCGGCACTCTCTAGCTGCCAGGAGCACTTTTTACTACGCGCACCCAACCAGAGCGACGGGAGGAGCACATTTCAGAAAACGTGCTCAGCTCGTCGAGAGAATGCGATTTAAGCAATAAAATAAAAAATGCACCTAAAACCTAAACCAAACGTTGCAGGTGCTTATTTCTTCGTGCGCAGTGGTCAACGCGGCACTCCCTAGCTCCCAGGAGCTCTTTTTACTGTGCGCACCCAACCAGAGCGACGGGAGGAGCACATTTCAGAAAACGTGCTCAGCTCGTCGAGAAAATGCGATTTAAGCAATAAAATTAAAAATGCACCTAAAACCTAAACCAAACGTTGCAGGTGCTTATTTCTTCATGCGCATTGGTCAACGCGGCACTCTCTAGCTGCCAGGAGCACTTTTTACTACGCGCACCCAACCAGAGCGACGGGAGGAGCACATTTCAGAAAACGTGCTCAGCTCGTCGAGAGAATGCGATTTAAGCAATAAAATAAAAAATGCACCTAAAACCTAAACCAAACGTTGCAGGTGCTTATTTCTTCGTGCGCAGTGGTCAACGCGGCACTCCCTAGCTGCCAGGAGCTCTTTTTACTGTGTGCACCCAACCAGAGCGACGGGAGGAGCACATTTCAGAAAACGTGCTCAGCTCGTCGAGAGAATGCGATTTAAGCAATAAAATAAAAAATGCAACTAAAACCTAAACCAAACGTTGCAGGTGCTTATTTCTTCGTGCGCAGTGGTCAACGCAGAACTCCGTAGCTGCCAGGAGCTCTTTTTACTGTGCGCATCCAACCAGAGCGACGGGAGGAGCCCATTTCAGAAAAGGTGCTCAGCTCGTCGAGAAAATGCGATTTAAGCAATAAAATTAAAAATGCACCCAAAACCTAAACCAAACGTTGCAGGTGGTTATTTCTTCGTGCGCAGTGCTCAACGCGGCACTCCCTAGCTGCCAGGAGCACTTTTTACTGTGCGCACCCAACCAGAGTGACGGGAGGAGCACATTTCAGAAAACGTGCTCAGCTCGTCGAGAAAATGCGATTTAAGCAATAAAATTAAAAATGCACCTAAAACCTAAACCAAACGTTGCAGGTGCTTATTTCTTCGTGCGCAGTGGTCAACGCGGCACTCTCTAGCTGCCAGGAGCACTTTTTACTACGCGCACCCAACCAGAGCGACGGGAGGAGCATATTTCAGAAAACGTGCTCAGCTCGTCGAGAGAATGCGATTTAAGCAATAAAATAAAAAATGCACCTAAAACCTAAACCAAACGTTGCAGGTGCTTATTTCTTTGTGCGCAGTGGTCAACGCGGCACTCCCTAGCTGCCAGGAGCTCTTTTTACTGTGCGCACCCAACCAGAGCGACGGGAGGAGCACATTTCAGAAAACGTGCTCAGCTCGTCGAGAAAATGCGATTTAAGCAATAAAATTAAAATTGCACCTAAAACCTAAACCAAACGTTGCAGGTGCTTATTTCTTCGTGCGCAGTGGTCAACGCGGAACTCCCTAGCTTCCAGGAGTTCTTTTTTTTTCTGTGCGCACCCAACCAGAGCGACGGGAGGAGCACATTTCAGAAAACGTGCTCAGCTCGTCGAGAAAATGCGATTTAAGCAATAAAATTAAAAATGCACCTAAAACCTAAACCAAACGTTGCAGGTGCTTATTTCTTCGTGCGCACTGGTCAACGCGGCACTCCCTAGCTGCCAGGAGCACTTTTTACTGTGCGCACCCAACCAGAGTGACGGGAGGAGCACATTTCAGAAAACGTGCTCAGCTCGTCGAGAAAATGCGATTTAAGCAATAAAATTAAAAATGCACCTAAAACCTAAACCAAACGTTGCAGGTGCTTATTTCTTCATGCGCAGTGGTCAACGCGGCACTCTCTAGCTGCCAAGAGCACTTTTTACTGTGCGCACCCAACCAGAGTGACGGGAGGAGCACATTTCAGAAAACGTGCTCAGCTCGTCGAGAAAATGCGATTTAAGCAATAAGATTAAAAATGCCCCTAAAACCTAAACCAAACGTTGCAGGTGCTTATTTCTTCATGCGCAGTGGTCAACGCGGCACTCTCTAGCTTCCAAGAGCACTTTTTACTACGCGCACCCAACCAGAGCGACGGGAGGAGCACATTTCAGAAAACGTGCTCAGCTCGTCGAGAGAATGCGATTTAAGCAATAAAATAAAAAATGGACCTAAAACCTAAACCAAACGTTGCAGGTGCTTATTTCTTCATGCGCAGTGGTCAACGCGGCACTCCCGAGTTGCCAAGAGCACTTTTTACTGTGCGCACCCAACCAGAGCGACGGGAGGAGCACATTTCAGAAAACGTGCTCAGCTTGTCGAGAAAATGCGATTTAAGCAATAAAATTAAAAATGCACCTAAAACCTAAACCAAACGTTGCAGGTGCTTATTTCTTCATGCGCAGTGGTCAACGCGGCACTCTCTAGCTGCCAGGAGCACTTTTTACTATGCGCGCCCAACCAGAGCGACGGGAGGAGCACATTTCAGAAAACGTGCTCAGCTCGTCGAGAAAATGCGATTTAAGCAATAAAATTAAAAATGCACCTAAAACCTAAACCAAACGTTGCAGGTGCTTATTTCTTCATGCGCAGTGGTCAACGCGGCACTCTCTAGCTGCCAGGAGCACTTTTTACTACGCGCACCCAACCAGAGCGACGGGAGGAGCACATTTCAGAAAACGTGCTCAGCTCGTCGAGAGAATGCGATTTAAGCAATAAAATAAAAAATGCACCTAAAACCTAAACCAAACGTTGCAGGTGCTTATTTCTTCGTGCGCAGTGGTCAACGCGGCACTCCCTAGCTGCCAGGAGCTCTTTTTACTGTGTGCACCCAACCAGAGCGACGGGAGGAGCACATTTCAGAAAACGTGCTCAGCTCGTCGAGAGAATGCGATTTAAGCAATAAAATAAAAAATGCACCTAAAACCTAAACCAAACGTTGCAGGTGCTTATTTCTTCGTGCGCAGTGGTCAACGCGGAACTCCCTAGCTGCCAGGAGCTCTTTTTACTGTGCGCACCCAACCAGAGCGACGGGAGGAGCCCATTTCAGAAAGCGTGCTCAGCTCGTCGAGAAAATGCGATTTAAGCAATAAAATTAAAAATGCACCTAAAACCTAAACCAAACGTTGCAGGTGCTTATTTCTTCATGCGCAGTGGTCAACGCGGCACTCTCTAGCTGCCAAGAGCACTTTTTACTGTGCGCACCCAACCAGAGTGACGGGAGGAGCACATTTCAGAAAACGTGCTCAGCTCGTCGAGAAAATGCGATTTAAGCAATAAGATTAAAAATGCACCTAAAACCTAAACCAAACGTTGCAGGTGCTTATTTCTTCATGCGCAGTGGTCAACGCGGCACTCTCTAGCTGCCAGGAGCACTTTTTACTACGCGCACCCAACCAGAGCGACGGGAGGAGCACATTTCAGAAAACGTGCTCAGCTCGTCGAGAGAATGCGATTCAAGCAATAAAATAAAAAATGCACCTAAAACCTAAACCAAACGTTGCAGGTGCTTATTTCTTCGTGCGCAGTGGTCAACGCGGCACTCCCTAGCTGCCAGGAGCTCTTTTTACTGTGCGCACCCAACCAGAGCGACGGGAGGAGCACATTTCAGAAAACGTGCTCAGCTCGTCGAGAAAATGCGATTTAAGCAATAAAATTAAAAATGCACCTAAAACCTAAACCAAACGTTGCAGGTGCTTATTTCTTCATGCGCATTGGTCAACGCGGCACTCTCTAGCTGCCAGGAGCACTTTTTACTACGCGCACCCAACCAGAGCGACGGGAGGAGCACATTTCAGAAAACGTGCTCAGCTCGTCGAGAGAATGCGATTTAAGCAATAAAATAAAAAATGGACCTAAAACCTAAACCAAACGTTGCAGGTGCTTATTTCTTCGTGCGCAGTGGTCAACGCGGCACTCCCTAGCTGCCAGGAGCTCTTTTTACTGTGTGCACCCAACCAGAGCGACGGGAGGAGCACATTTCAGAAAACGTGCTCAGCTTGTCGAGAAAATGCGATTTAAGCAATAAAATTAAAAATGCACCTAAAACCTAAACCAAACGTTGCAGGTGCTTATTTCTTCATGCGCAGTGGTCAACGCGGCACTCCCGAGCTGCCAAGAGCACTTTTTACTGTGCGCACCCAACCAGAGCGAGGGGAGGAGCACATTTCAGAAAACGTGCTCAGCTCGTCGAGAGAATGCGATTTAAGCAATAAATTAAAAAATGGACCTAAAACCTAAACCAAACGTTGCAGGTGCTTATTTCTTCGTGCGCAGTGGTCAACGCGGCACTCCCTAGCTGCCAGGAGCTCTTTTTACTGTGTGCACCCAACCAGAGCGACGGGAGGAGCACATTTGAGAAAACGTGCTCAGCTCGTCGAGAGAATGCGATTTAAGCAATAAAATAAAAAATGCACCTAAAACCTAAACCAAACGTTGCAGGTGCTTATTTCTTCGTGCGCAGTGGTCAACGCGGAACTCCCTTGCTGCCAGGAGCTGTTTTTACTGTGCGCACCCAACCAGAGCGACGGGAGGAGCCCATTTCAGAAAAGGTGCTCAGCTCGTCGAGAAAATGCGATTTAAGCAATAAAATTAAAAATGCACCTAAAACCTAAACCAAACGTTGCAGGTGCTTATTTCTTCGTGCGCAGTGCTCAACGCGGCACTCCCTAGCTGCCAGGAGCACTTTTTACTGTGCGCACCCAACCAGAGTGACGGGAGGAGCACATTTCAGAAAACGTGCTCAGCTCGTCGAGAAAATGCGATTTAAGCAATAAAATTAAAAATGCACCTAAAACCTAAACCAAACGTTGCAGGTGCTTATTTCTTCATGCGCAGTGGTCAACGCGGCACTCTCTAGCTGCCAAGAGCACTTTTTACTGTGCGCACCCAACCAGAGTGACGGGAGGAGCACATTTCAGAAAACGTGCTCAGCTCGTCGAGAAAATGCGATTTAAGCAATAAGATTAAAAATGCACCTAAAACCTAAACCAAACGTTGCAGGTGCTTATTTCTTCATGCGCAGTGGTCAACGCGGCACTCCCGAGCTGCCAAGAGCACTTTTTACCACGCGCACCCAACCAGAGCGACGGGAGGAGCACATTTCAGAAAACGTGCTCAGCTCGTCGAGAGAATGCGATTTAAGCAATAGAATTAAAAATGCACCTAAAACCTAAACCAAACTTTGCAGGTGCTTATTTCTTCGTGCGCAGTGGTCAACGCGGAACTCCCTAGCTGCCAGGAGCTCTTTTTACTGTGCGCACCCAACCAGAGCGACGGGAGGAGCACATTTCAGAAAACGTGCTCAGCTCGTCGAGAAAATGCGATTTAAGCAATAAAATTAAAAATGCAGCTAAAACCTAAACCAAACGTTGCAGGTGCTTATTTCTTCGTGCGCAGTGCTCAACGCGGCACTCCCTAGCTGCCAGGAGCACTTTTTACTATGCGCGCCCAACCAGAGCGACGGGAGGAGCACATTTCAGAAAACGTGCTCAGCTCGTCGAGAAAATGCGATTTAAGCAATAAAATTAAAAATGCACCTAAAACCTAAACCAAACGTTGCAGGTGCTTATTTCTTCGTGCGCAGTGGTCAACGCGGCACTCTCTAGCTGCCAGGAGCACTTTTTACTACGCGCACCCAACCAGAGCGACGGGAGGAGCACATTTCAGAAAACGTGCTCAGCTCGTCGAGAGAATGCGATTTAAGCAATAAAATAAAAAATGGACCTAAAACCTAAACCAAACGTTGCAGGTGCTTATTTCTTCGTGCGCAGTGGTCAACGCGGCACTCCCTAGCTGCCAGGAGCTCTTTTTACTGTGTGCACCCAACCAGAGCGACGGGAGGAGCACATTTGAGAAAACGTGCTCAGCTCGTCGAGAGAATGCGATTTAAGCAATAAAATAAAAAATGCACCTAAAACCTAAACCAAACGTTGCAGGTGCTTATTTCTTCGTGCGCAGTGGTCAACGCGGCACTCTCTAGCTGCCAGGAGCACTTTTTACTATGCACGCCCAACCAGAGCGACGGGAGGAGCACATTTCAGAAAACGTGCTCAGCTCGTCGAGAAAATGCGATTTAAGCAATAAAATTAAAAATGCACCTAAAACCTAAACCAAACGTTGCAGGTGCTTATTTCTTCATGCGCAGTGGTCAACGCGGCACTCTCTAGCTGCCAAGAGCACTTTTTACTGTGCGCACCCAACCAGAGTGACGGGAGGAGCACATTTCAGAAAACGTGCTCAGCTCGTCGAGAAAGTGCGATTTAAGCAATAAGATTAAAAATGCACCTAAAACCTAAATCAAACGTTGCAGGTGCTTATTTCTTCATGCGCAGGGGTCAACGCGGCACTCTCTAGCTGCCAGGAGCACTTTTTACTGTGCGCACCCAACCAGAGTGACGGGAGGAGCACATTTCAGAAAACGTGCTCAGCTCGTCAAGAAAATGCGATTTAAGCAATAAAATTAAAAATGCACCTAAAACCTAAACCAAACGTTGCAGGTGCTTATTTCTTCATGCGCAGTGGTCAACGCGGCACCCTCTAGCTGCCAAGAGCACTTTTTACTGTGCGCACCCAACCAGAGTGACGGGAGGAGCACATTTCAGAAAACGTGCTCAGCTCGTCGAGAAAATGCGATTTAAGCAATAAGATTAAAAATGCACCTAAAACCTAAACCAAACGTTGCAGGTGCTTATTTCTTCATGCGCAGTGGTCAACGCGGCACTCCCGAGCTGCCAAGAGCACTTTTTACCACGCGCACCCAACCAGAGCGACGGGAGGAGCACATTTCAGAAAACGTGCTCAGCTCGTCGAGAGAATGCGATTTAAGCAATAGAATTAAAAATGCACCTAAAACCTAAACCAAACTTTGCAGGTGCTTATTTCTTTGTGCGCAGTGGTCAACGCGGAACTCCCTAGCTGCCAGGAGCTCTTTTTACTGTGCGCACCCAACCAGAGCGACGGGAGGAGCACATTTCAGAAAACGTGCTCAGCTCGTCGAGAAAATGCGATTTAAGCAATAAAATTAAAAATGCAGCTAAAACCTAAACCAAACGTTGCAGGTGCTTATTTCTTCGTGCGCAGTGCTCAACGCGGCACTCCCTAGCTGCCAGGAGCACTTTTTACTATGCGCGCCCAACCAGAGCGACGGGAGGAGCACATTTCAGAAAACGTGCTCAGCTCGTCGAGAAAATGCGATTTAAGCAATAAAATTAAAAATGCACCTAAAACCTAAACCAAACGTTGCAGGTGCTTATTTCTTCATGCGCAGTGGTCAACGCGGCACTCCCGAGCTGCCAAGAGCACTTTTTACTGTGCGCACCCAACCAGAGCGACGGGAGGAGCACATTTCGGAAAACGTGCTCAGCTCGTCGAGAGAATGCGATTTAAGCAATAAAATTAAAAATGCACCTAAAACCTAAACCAAACGTTGCAGGTGCTTATTTCTTCGTGCGCAGTGGTCAACGCGGCACTCTCTAGCTGCCAGGAGCACTTTTTACTACGCGCACCCAACCAGAGCGACGGGAGGAGCACATTTCAGAAAACGTGCTCAGCTCGTCGAGAGAATGCGATTTAAGCAATAAAATAAAAAATGGACCTAAAACCTAAACCAAACGTTGCAGGTGCTTATTTCTTCATGCGCAGTGGTCAACGCGGCACTCCCGAGCTGCCAAGAGCACTTTTTACTGTGTGCACCCAACCAGAGCGACGGGAGGAGCACATTTCAGAAAACGTGCTCAGCTCGTCGAGAGAATCCGATTTAAGCAATAAAATTAAAAATGCACCTAAAACCTAAACCAAACGTTGCAGGTGCTTATTTCTTCGTGCGCAGTGGTCAACGCGGAACTCGCTAGCTGCCAGGAGCTCTTTTTACTGTGCGCACCCAACCAGAGCGACGGGAGGAGCACATTTCAGAAAACGTGCTCAGCTCGTCGAGAAAATGCGATTTAAGCAATAAAATTAAAAATGCAGCTAAAACCTAAACCAAACGTTGCAGGTGCTTATTTCTTCGTGCGTAGTGCTCAACGCGGCACTCCCTAGCTGCCAGGAGCACTTTTTACTGTGCGCACCCAACCAGAGTGACGGGAGGAGCACATTTCAGAAAACGTGCTCAGCTCGTCGAGAAAATGCGATTTAAGCAATAAAATTAAAAATGCACCTAAAACCTAAACCAAACGTTGCAGGTGCTTATTTCTTCATGCGCAGTGGTCAACGCGGCACTCTCTAGCTGCCAAGAGCACTTTTTACTGTGCGCACCCAACCAGAGTGACGGGAGGAGCACATTTCAGAAAACGTGCTCAGCTCGTCGAGAAAGTGCGATTTAAGCAATAAGATTAAAAATGCACCTAAAACCTAAATCAAACGTTGCAGGTGCTTATTTCTTCATGCGCAGGGGTCAACGCGGCACTCTCTAGCTGCCAGGAGCACTTTTTACTGTGCGCACCCAACCAGAGTGACGGGAGGAGCACATTTCAGAAAACGTGCTCAGCTCGTCGAGAAAATGCGATTTAAGCAATAAAATTAAAAATGCACCTAAAACCTAAACCAAACGTTGCAGGTGCTTATTTCTTCATGCGCAGTGGTCAACGCGGCACTCTCTAGCTGCCAAGAGCACTTTTTACTGTGCGCACCCAACCAGAGTGACGGGAGGAGCACATTTCAGAAAACGTGCTCAGCTCGTCGAGAAAATGCGATTTAAGCAATAAGAATAAAAATGCACCTAAAACCTAAACCAAACGTTGCAGGTGCTTATTTCTTCATGCGCAGTGGTCAACGCGGCACTCCCGAGCTGCCAAGAGCACTTTTTACCACGCGCACCCAACCAGAGCGACGGGAGGAGCACATTTCAGAAAACGTGCTCAGCTCGTCGAGAGAATGCGATTTAAGCAATAGAATTAAAAATGCACCTAAAACCTAAACCAAACGTTGCAGGTGCTTATTTCTTCGTGCGCAGTGGTCAACGCGGAACTCCCTAGCTGCCAGGAGCTCTTTTTACTGTGCGCACCCAACCAGAGCGACGGGAGGAGCACATTTCAGAAAACGTGCTCAGCTCGTCGAGAAAATGCGATTTAAGCAATAAAATTAAAAATGCAGCTAAAACCTAAACCAAACGTTGCAGGTGCTTATTTCTTCGTGCGCAGTGCTCAACGCGGCACTCCCTAGCTGCCAGGAGCACTTTTTACTATGCGCGCCCAACCAGAGCGACGGGAGGAGCACATTTCAGAAAACGTGCTCAGCTCGTCGAGAAAATGCGATTTAAGCAATAAAATTAAAAATGCACCTAAAACCTAAACCAAACGTTGCAGGTGCTTATTTCTTCATGCGCAGTGGTCAACGCGGCACTCCCGAGCTGCCAGGAGCACTTTTTACTATGCGCGCCCAACCAGAGCGACGGGAGGAGCACATTTCAGAAAACGTGCTCAGCTCGTCGAGAAAATGCGATTTAAGCAATAAAATTAAAAATGCACCTAAAACCTAAACCAAACGTTGCAGGTGCTTATTTCTTCGTGCGTAGTGCTCAACGCGGCACTCCCTAGCTGCCAGGAGCACTTTTTACTGTGCGCACCCAACCAGAGCGACGGGAGGAGCACATTTCGGAAAACGTGCTCAGCTCGTCGAGAGAATGCGATTTAAGCAATAAAATTAAAAATGCACCTAAAACCTAAACCAAACGTTGCAGGTGCTTATTTCTTCGTGCGCAGTGGTCAACGCGGCACTCTCTAGCTGCCAGGAGCACTTTTTACTACGCGCACCCAACCAGAGCGACGGGAGGAGCACATTTCAGAAAACGTGCTCAGCTCGTCGAGAGAATGCGATTTAAGCAATAAAATAAAAAATGGACCTAAAACCTAAACCAAACGTTGCAGGTGCTTATTTCTTCATGCGCAGTGGTCAACGCGGCACTCCCGAGCTGCCAAGAGCACTTTTTACTGTGTGCACCCAACCAGAGCGACGGGAGGAGCACATTTCAGAAAACGTGCTCAGCTCGTCGAGAGAATGCGATTTAAGCAATAAAATTAAAAATGCACCTAAAACCTAAACCAAACGTTGCAGGTGCTTATTTCTTCGTGCGCAGTGGTCAACGCGGAACTCGCTAGCTGCCAGGAGCTCTTTTTACTGTGCGCACCCAACCAGAGTGACGGGAGGAGCACATTTCAGAAAACGTGCTCAGCTCGTCGAGAAAATGCGATTTAAGCAATAAGAATAAAAATGCACCTAAAACCTAAACCAAACGTTGCAGGTGCTTATTTCTTCATGCGTAGTGCTCAACGCGGCACTCCCTAGCTGCCAGGAGCACTTTTTACCACGCGCACCCAACCAGAGCGACGGGAGGAGCACATTTCAGAAAACGTGCTCAGCTCGTCGAGAGAATGCGATTTAAGCAATAAAATTAAAAATGCACCTAAAACCTAAACCAAACGTTGCAGGTGCTTATTTCTTCATGCGCAGTGGTCAACGCGGCACTCTCTAGCTGCCAAGAGCACTTTTTACTGTGCGCACCCAACCAGAGGGACGGGAGGAGCACATTTCAGAAAACGTGCTCAGCTCGTCGAGAAAGTGCGATTTAAGCAATAAGATTAAAAATGCACCTAAAACCTAAATCAAACGTTGCAGGTGCTTATTTCTTCATGCGCAGTGCTCAACGCGGCACTCCCTAGCTGCCAGGAGCACTTTTCACTATGCGCGCCCAACCAGAGCGACGGGAGGAGCACATTTCAGAAAACGTGCTCAGCTCGTCGAGAAAATGCGATTTAAGCAATAAAATTAAAAATGCACCTAAAACCTAAACCAAACGTTGCAGGTGCTTATTTCTTCATGCGCAGTGGTCAACGCGGCACTCTCTAGCTGCCAAGAGCACTTTTTACTGTGCGCACCCAACCAGAGTGACGGGAGGAGCACATTTCAGAAAACGTGCTCAGCTCGTCGAGAAAATGCAATTTAAGCAATAAGAATAAAAATGCACCTAAAACCTAAACCAAACGTTGCAGGTGCTTATTTCTTCATGCGCAGTGGTCAACGCGGCACTCCCGAGCTGCCAAGAGCACTTTTTACCACGCGCACCCAACCAGAGCGACGGGAGGAGCACATTTCAGAAAACGTGCTCAGCTCGTCGAGAGAATGCGATTTAAGCAATAGAATTAAAAATGCACCTAAAACCTAAACCAAACGTTGCAGGTGCTTATTTCTTCGTGCGCAGTGGTCAACGCGGAACTCCCTAGCTGCCAGGAGCTCTTTTTACTGTGCGCACCCAACCAGAGCGACGGGAGGAGCACATTTCAGAAAACGTGCTCAGCTCGTCGAGAAAATGCGATTTAAGCAATAAAATTAAAAATGCAGCTAAAACCTAAACCAAACGTTGCAGGTGCTTATTTCTTCGTGCGCAGTACTCAACGCGGCACTCCCTAGCTGCCAGGAGCACTTTTTACTGTGCGCACCCAACCAGAGCGACGGGAGGAGCACATTTCAGAAAACGTGCTCAGCTCGTCGAGAAAATGCGATTTAAGCAATAAAATTAAAAATGCACCTAAAACCTAAACCAAACGTTGCAGGTGCTTATTTCTTCGTGCGCAGTGCTCAACGCGGCACTCCCTAGCTGCCAGGAGCACTTTTTACTGTGCGCACCCAACCAGAGTGACGGGAGGAGCACATTTCAGAAAACGTGCTCAGCTCGTCGAGAAAATGCGATTTAAGCAATAAAATTAAAAATGCACCTAAAACCTAAACCAAACGTTGCAGGTGCTTATTTCTTCATGCGCAGTGGTCAACGCGGCACTCTCTAGCTGCCAGGAGCACTTTTTACTGTGCGCACCCAACCAGAGTGACGGGAGGAGCACATTTCAGAAAACGTGCTCAGCTCGTCGAGAAAATGCGATTTAAGCAATAAAATTAAAAATGCACCTAAAACCTAAACCAAACGTTGCAGGTGCTTATTTCTTCATGCGCAGTGGTCAACGTGGCACTCTCTAGCTGCCAGGAGCACTTTTTACTATGCGCGCCCAACCAGAGCGACGGGAGGAGCACATTTCAGAAAACGTGCTCAGCTCGTCGAGAAAATGCGATTTAAGCAATAAAATTAAAAATGCACCTAAAACCTAAACCAAACGTTGCAGGTGCTTATTTCTTCATGCGCAGTGGTCAACGCGGCACTCCCGAGCTGCCAAGAGCACTTTTTACTGTGCGCACCCAACCAGAGCGACGGGAGGAGCACATTTCAGAAAACGTGCTCAGCTCGTCGAGAGAATGCGATTTAAGCATTAAAATTAAAAATGCACCTAAAACCTAAACCAAACGTTGCAGGTGCTTATTTCTTCGTGCGCAGTGGTCAACGCGGAACTCCCTAGCTGCCAGGAGCACTTTTTACTGTGCGCACCCAACCAGAGTGACGGGAGGAGCACATTTCAGAAAACGTGCTCAGCTCGTCGAGAAAATGCGATTTAAGCAATAAAATTAAAAATGCACCTAAAACCTAAACCAAACGTTGCAGGTGCTTATTTCTTCATGTGCAGTGGTCAACGCGGCACTCCCGAGCTGCCAAGAGCACTTTTTACTATGCGCACCCAACCAGAGTGACGGGAGGAGCACATTTCAGGAAACGTGCTCAGCTCGTCGAGAAAATGCGATTTAAGCAATAAGATTAAAAATGCACCTAAAACCTAAATCAAACGTTGCAGGTGCTTATTTCTTCATGCGCAGTGGTCAACGCGGCACTCTCTAGCTGCCAGGAGCACTTTTTACTGTGCGCACCCAACCAGAGTGACGGGAGGAGCACATTTCAGAAAACGTGCTCAGCTCGTCGAGAAAATGCGATTTAAGCAATAAAATTAAAAATGCACCTAAAACCTAAACCAAACGTTGCAGGTGCTTATTTCTTCATGCGCAGTGGTCAACGCGGCACTCTAGCTGCCAGGAGCACTTTTTACTATGCGCGCCCAACCAGAGCGACGGGAGGAGCACATTTCAGAAAACGTGCTCAGCTCGTCGAGAAAATGCGATTTAAGCAATAAAATTAAAAATGCACCTAAAACCTAAACCAAACGTTGCAGGTGCTTATTTCTTCATGCGCAGTGGTCAACGCGGCACTCCCGAGCTGCCAAGAGCACTTTTTACTGTGCGCACCCAACCAGAGCGACGGGAGGAGCACATTTCAGAAAACGTGCTCAGCTCGTCGAGAGAATGCGATTTAAGCAATAAAATTAAAAATGCACCTAAAACCTAAACCAAACGTTGCAGGTGCTTATTTCTTCGTGCGCAGTGGTCAACGCGGAACTCCCTAGCTTCCAGGAGCTCTTTTTTTTTCTGTGCGCACCCAACCAGAGCGACGGGAGGAGCACATTTCAGAAAACGTGCTCAGCTCGTCGAGAAAATGCGATTTAAGCAATAAAATTAAAAATGCAGCTAAAACCTAAACCAAGCGTTGCAGGTGCTTATTTCTTCGTGCGTAGTGCTCAACGCGGCACTCCCTAGCTGCCAGGAGCACTTTTTACTGTGCGCACCCAACCAGAGTGACGGGAGGAGCACATTTCAGAAAACGTGCTCAGCTCGTCGAGAAAATGCGATTTAAGCAATAAAATTAAAAATGCACCTAAAACCTAAACCAAACGTTGCAGGTGCTTATTTCTTCATGCGCAGTGGTCAACACGGCACTCTCTAGCTGCCAAGAGAACTTTTTACTGTGCGCACCCAACCAGAGTGACGGGAGGAGCACATTTCAGAAAACGTGCTCAGCTCGTCGAGAAAATGCGATTTAAGCAATAAGATTAAAAATGCACCTAAAACCTAAATCAAACGTTGCAGGTGCTTATTTCTTCATGCGCAGTGGTCAACGCGGCACTCTCTAGCTGCCAGGAGCACTTTTTACTACGCGCACCCAACCAGAGCGACGGGAGGAGCACATTTCAGAAAACGTGCTCAGCTCGTCGAGAAAATGCGATTTAAGCAATAAGATTAAAAATGCACCTAAAACCTAAACCAAACGTTGCAGGTGCTTATTTCTTCATGCGCAGTGGTCAACGCGGCACTCTCTAGCTGCCAGGAGCACTTTTTACTACGCGCACCCAACCAGAGCGACGGGAGGAGCATATTTCAGAAAACGTGCTCAGCTCGTCGAGAGAATGCGATTTAAGCAATAAAATAAAAAATGCACCTAAAACCTAAACCAAACGTTGCAGGTGCTTATTTCTTCGTGCGCAGTGGTCAACGCGGCACTCCCTAGCTGCCAGGAGCTCTTTTTACTGTGCGCACCCAACCAGAGCGACGGGAGGAGCACATTTCAGAAAACGTGCTCAGCTCGTCGAGAGAATGCGATTTAAGCAATAAAATTAAAAATGCACCTAAAACCTAAACCAAACGTTGCAGGTGCTTATTTCTTCGTGCGCAGTGGTCAACGCTGCACTCCCTAGCTGCCAGGAGCTCTTTTTACTGTGTGCACCCAACCAGAGTGACGGGAGGAGCACATTTCAGAAAACGTGCTCAGCTCGTCGAGAAAATGCGATTTAAGCAAAAAAATTAAAAATGCTCCTAAAACCTAAACCAAACGTTGCAGGTGCTTATTTCTTCATGCGCAGTGGTCAACGCGGCACTCTCTAGCTGCCAGGAGCACTTTTTACTACGCGCACCCAACCAGAGCGACGGGAGGAGCACATTTCAGAAAACGTGCTCAGCTCGTCGAGAGAATGCGATTTAAGCAATAAAATTAAAAATGCACCTAAAACCTAAACTAAACGTTGCAGGTGCTTATTTCTTCGTGCGCAGTGGTCAACGCGGCACTCCCTAGCTGCCAGGAGCACTTTTTACTGTGCGCACCCAACCAGAGTGACGGGAGGAGCACTTTTCAGAAAACGTGCTCATCTCGTCGAGAAAATGCGATTTAAGCAATAAAATTAAAAATGCACCTAAAACCTAAACCAAACGTTGCAGGTGCTTATTTCTTCATGCGCAGTGGTCAACGCGGCACTCTCTAGCTGCCAGGAGCACTTTTTACTATGCGCGCCCAACCAGAGCGACGGGAGGAGCACATTTCAGAAAACGTGCTCAGCTCGTCGAGAGAATGCGATTTAAGCAATAAAATTAAAAATGCACCTAAAACCTAAACCAAACGTTGCAGGTGCTTATTTCTTCGTGCGCAGTGGTCAACGCGGCACTCCCTAGCTTCCAGGAGCTCTTTTTACTGTGCGCACCCAACCAGAGCGACGGGAGGAGCACATTTCAGAAAACGTGCTCAGCTTGTCGAGAGAATGCGATTTAAGCAATAAAATTAAAAATGCACCTAAAACCTAAACCAAACGTTGCAGGTGCTTATTTCTTCTTGCGCAGTGGTCAACGCGGCACTCTCTAGCTGCCAGGAGCACTTTTTACTATGCGCGCCCAACCAGAGCGACGGGAGGAGCACATTTCAGAAAACGTGCTCAGCTCGTCGAGAAAATGCGATTTAAGCAATAAAATTAAAAATGCACCTAAAACCTAAACCAAACGTTGCAGGTGCTTATTTCTTCATGCGCAGTGGTCAACGCGGCACTCCCGAGCTGCCAAGAGCACTTTTTACTGTGCGCACCCAACCAGAGCGACGGGAGGAGCACATTTCAGAAAACGTGCTCAGCTCGTCGAGAGAATGCAATTCAAGCAATAAAATCAAAAATGCACCTAAAACCTAAACCAAACGTTGCAGGTGCTTATTTCTTCATGCGCAGTGGTCAACGCGGCACTCCCGAGCTGCCAAGAGCACTTTTTACTGTGCGCACCCAACCAGAGCGAGGGTAGGAGCCCATTTCAGAAAACGTGCTCAGCTCGTCGAGAGAATGCGATTTAAGCAATAAATTAAAAAATGGACCTAAAACCTAAACCAAACGTTGCAGGTGCTTATTTCTTCGTGCGCAGTGGTCAACGCGGCACTCCCTAGCTGCCAGGAGCTCTTTTTACTGTGTGCACCCAACCAGAGCGACGGGAGGAGCACATTTGAGAAAACGTGCTCAGCTCGTCGAGAGAATGCGATTTAAGCAATAAAATAAAAAATGCACCTAAAACCTAAACCAAACGTTGCAGGTGCTTATTTCTACGTGCGCAGTGGTCAACGCGGAACTCCCTTGCTGCCAGGAGCTGTTTTTACTGTGCGCACCCAACCAGAGCGACGGGAGGAGCCCATTTCAGAAAAGGTGCTCAGCTCGTCGAGAAAATGCGATTTAAGCAATAAAATTAAAAATGCACCTAAAACCTAAACCAAACGTTGCAGGTGCTTATTTCTTCGTGCGCAGTGCTCAACGCGGCACTCCCTAGCTGCCAGGAGCACTTTTTACTGTGCGCACCCAACCAGAGTGACGGGAGGAGCACATTTCAGAAAACGTGCTCAGCTTGTCGAGAAAATGCGATTTAAGCAATAAAATTAAAAATGCACCTAAAACCTAAACCAAACGTTGCAGGTGCTTATTTCTTCATGCGCAGTGGTCAACGCGGCACTCTCTAGCTGCCAAGAGCACTTTTTACTGTGCGCACCCAACCAGAGCGACGGGAGGAGCACATTTCAGAAAACGTGCTCAGCTCGTCGAGAAAATGCGATTTAAGCAATAAAATTAAAAATGCACCTAAAACCTAAACCAAACGTTGCAGGTGCTTATTTCTTCATGCGCAGTGGTCAACGCGGCACTCTCTAGCTGCCAGGAGCACTTTTTACTACGCGCACCCAACCAGTGCGACGGGAGGAGCACATTTCAGAAAACGTGCTCAGCTCGTCGAGAGAATGCGATTTAAGCAATAAAATTAAAAATGCACCTAAAACCTAAACCAAACGTTGCAGGTGCTTATTTCTTCGTGCGCAGTGGTCAACGCGGCACTCCCTAGCTGCCAGGAGCTCTTTTTACTGTGCACACCCAACCAGAGCGACGGGAGGAGCACATTTCAGAAAACGTGCTCAGCTTGTCGAGAAAATGCGATTTAAGCAATAAAATTAAAAATGCACCTAAAACCTAAACCAAACGTTGCAGGTGCTTATTTCTTCGTGCGCAGTGGTCAACGCGGAACTCCCTAGCTGCCAGGAGCTCTTTTTACTGTGCGCACCCAACCAGAGCGACGGGAGGAGCACATTTCAGAAAACGTGCTCAGCTCGTCGAGAAAATGCGATTTAAGCAATAAAATTAAAAATGCACCTAAAACCTAAACCAAACGTTGCAGGTGCTTATTTCTTCATGCGCATTGGTCAACGCGGCACTCTCTAGCTGCCAGGAGCACTTTTTACTACGCGCACCCAACCAGAGCGACGGGAGGAGCACATTTCAGAAAACGTGCTCAGCTCGTCGAGAGAATGCGATTTAAGCAATAAAATAAAAAATGGACCTAAAACCTAAACCAAACGTTGCAGGTGCTTATTTCTTCGTGCGCAGTGCTCAACGCGGCACTCCCTGGCTGCCAGGAGCACTTTTTACTGTGCGCACCCAACCAGAGTGACGGGAGGAGCACATTTCAGAAAACGTGCTCAGCTCGTCGAGAAAATGCGATTTAAGCAATAAAATAAAAAATGCACCTAAAACCTAAACCAAACGTTGCAGGTGCTTATTTCTTCATGCGCAGTGGTCAACGCGGCACTCTCTAGCTGCCAAGAGCACTTTTTACTGTGCGCACCCAACCAGAGTGACGGGAGGAGCACATTTCAGAAAACGTGCTCAGCTCGTCGAGAAAATGCACTTTAAGCAATAAAATTAAAAATACACCTAAAACCTAAACCAAACGTTGCAGGTGCTTATTTCTTCATGCGCAGTGGTCAACGCGGCACTCTCTAGCTGCCAGGAGCACTTTTTACTATGCGCGCCCAACCAGAGCGACGGGAGGAGCACATTTCAGAAAACGTGCTCAGCTCGTCGAGAGAATGCGATTTAAGCAATAAAATTAAAAATGCACCTAAAACCTAAACCAAACGTTGCAGGTGCTTATTTCTTCGTGCGCAGTGGTCAACGCGGCACTCCCTAGCTTCCAGGAGCTCTTTTTACTGTGCGCACCCAACCAGAGCGACGGGAGGAGCACATTTCAGAAAACGTGCTCAGCTTGTCGAGAGAATGCGATTTAAGCAATAAAATTAAAAATGCACCTAAAACCTAAACCAAACGTTGCAGGTGCTTATTTCTTCTTGCGCAGTGGTCAACGCGGCACTCTCTAGCTGCCAGGAGCACTTTTTACTATGCGCGCCCAACCAGAGCGACGGGAGGAGCACATTTCAGAAAACGTGCTCAGCTCGTCGAGAAAATGCGATTTAAGCAATAAAATTAAAAATGCACCTAAAACCTAAACCAAACGTTGCAGGTGCTTATTTCTTCATGCGCAGTGGTCAACGCGGCACTCCCGAGCTGCCAAGAGCACTTTTTACTGTGCGCACCAAACCAGAGCGACGGGAGGAGCACATTTCAGAAAACGTGCTCAGCTCGTCGAGAGAATGCAATTCAAGCAATAAAATCAAAAATGCACCTAAAACCTAAACCAAACGTTGCAGGTGCTTATTTCTTCGTGCGCAGTGGTCAACGCGGAACTCCCTAGCTGCCAGGAGCTCTTTTTACTGTGCGCACCCAACCAGAGCGACGGGAGGAGCACATTTGAGAAAACGTGCTCAGCTCGTCGAGAGAATGCGATTTAAGCAATAAAATAAAAAATGCACCTAAAACCTAAACCAAACGTTTCAGGTGCTTATTTCTTCATGCGCAGTGGTCAACGCGGCACTCCCTAGCTGCCAAGAGCACTTTTTACTTTGCACACCCAACCAGAGAGACGGGAGGAGCACATTTCAGAAAACGTGCTCAGCTCGTCAAGAAAATGCGATTTAAGCAATAAAATTAAAATTGCACCTAAAACCTAAACCAAACGTTGCAGGTGCTTATTTCTTCATGCGCAGTGGTCAACGCGGCACTCTCTAGCTGCCAGGAGCACTTTTTACTATGCGCGCACAACCAGAGCGACGGGAGGAGCACATTTCAGAAAACATGCTCAGCTCGTCGAGAAAATGCGATTTAAGCAATAAAATTAAAAATGCACCTAAAACCTAAACCAAACGTTGCAGGTGCTTATTTCTTCATGCGCAGTGGTCAACGCGGCACTCCCGAGCTGCCAAGAGCACTTTTTACTGTGCACACCCAACCAGAGCGACGGGAGGAGCACATGTCAGAAAACGTGCTCAGCTCGTCGAGAAAATGCGATTTAAGCAATAAAATTAAAAATGCACCTAAAACCTAAACCAAACGTTGCAGGTGCTTATTTCTTCATGCGCAGTGGTCAACGCGGCACTCTCTAGCTGCCAGGAGCACTTTTTACTATGCGCGCCCAACCAGAGCGACGGGAGGAGCACATTTCAGAAAACGTGCTCAGCTCGTCGAGAGAATGCGATTTAAGCAATAAAATTAAAAATGCACCTAAAACCTAAACCAAACGCTGCAGGTGCTTATTTCTTCGTGAGCAGTGGTCAACGCGGCACTCCCTAGCTTCCAGGAGCTCTTTTTACTGTGCGCACCCAACCAGAGCGACGGGAGGAGCACATTTCAGAAAACGTGCTCAGCTTGTCGAGAGAATGCGATTTAAGCAATAAAATTAAAAATGCACCTAAAACCTAAACCAAACGTTGCAGGTGCTTATTTCTTCTTGCGCAGTGGTCAACGCGGCACTCTCTAGCTGCCAGGAGCACTTTTTACTTCGCGCACCCAACCAGAGCGACGGGAGGAGCACATTTCAGAAAACGTGCTCAGCTCGTCGAGAGAATGCTATTTAAGCAAAATAATAAAAAATGCACCTAAAACCTAAACCAAACGTTGCAGGTGCTTATTTCTTCGTGCGCAGTGGTCAACGCGGCACTCCCTAGCTGCCAGGAGCTCTTTTTACTGTGCGCGCCCAACCAGAGCGACGGGAGGAGCACATTTCAGAAAACGTGCTCAGCTCGTCGAGAAAATGCGATTTAAGCAATAAAATTAAAAATGCACCTAAAACCTAAACCAAACGTTGCAGGTGCTTATTTCTTCATGCGCAGTGGTCAACGCGGCACTCCCGAGCTGCCAAGAGCACTTTTTACTGTGCGCACCCAACCAGAGCGACGGGAGGAGCACATTTCAGAAAACGTGCTCAGCTCGTCGAGAGAATGCAATTCAAGCAATAAAATCAAAAATGCACCTAAAACCTAAACCAAACGTTGCAGGTGCTTATTTCTTCGTGCGCAGTGGTCAACGCGGAACTCCCTAGCTGCCAGGAGCTCTTTTTACTGTGCGCACCCAACCAGAGCGACGGGAGGAGAACATTTCAGAAAACGTGCTCAGCTCGTCGAGAAAATGCGATTTAAGCAATAAAATTAAAAATGCAGCTAAAACCTAAACCAAACGTTTCAGGTGCTTATTTCTTCATGCGCAGTGGTCAACGCGGCACTCCCTAGCTGCCAAGAGCACTTTTTACTTTGCACACCCAACCAGAGCGACGGGAGGAGCACATTTCAGAAAACGTGCTCAGCTCGTCGAGAGAATGCGATTTAAGCAATAAAATTAAAAATGCACCTAAAACCTAAACCAAACGTTGCAGGTGCTTATTTCTTCGTGCGCAGTGGTCAACGCGGCACTCCCTAGCTTCCAGGAGCTCTTTTTACTGTGCGCACCCAACCAGAGCGACGGGAGGAGCACATTTCAGAAAACGTGCTCAGCTTGTCGAGAGAATGCGATTTAAGCAATAAAATTAAAAATGCACCTAAAACCTAAACCAAACGTTGCAGGTGCTTATTTCTTCTTGCGCAGTGGTCAACGCGGCACTCTCTAGCTGCCAGGAGCACTTTTTACTATGCGCGCCCAACCAGAGCGACGGGAGGAGCACATTTCAGAAAACGTGCTCAGCTCGTCGAGAAAATGCGATTTAAGCAATAAAATTAAAAATGCACCTAAAACCTAAACCAAACGTTGCAGGTGCTTATTTCTTCATGCGCAGTGGTCAACGCGGCACTCCCGAGCTGCCAAGAGCACTTTTTACTGTGCGCACCAAACCAGAGCGACGGGAGGAGCACATTTCAGAAAACGTGCTCAGCTCGTCGAGAGAATGCAATTCAAGCAATAAAATCAAAAATGCACCTAAAACCTAAACCAAACGTTGCAGGTGCTTATTTCTTCGTGCGCAGTGGTCAACGCGGAACTCCCTAGCTGCCAGGAGCTCTTTTTACTGTGCGCACCCAACCAGAGCGACGGGAGGAGCACATTTGAGAAAACGTGCTCAGCTCGTCGAGAGAATGCGATTTAAGCAATAAAATAAAAAATGCACCTAAAACCTAAACCAAACGTTTCAGGTGCTTATTTCTTCATGCGCAGTGGTCAACGCGGCACTCCCTAGCTGCCAAGAGCACTTTTTACTTTGCACACCCAACCAGAGAGACGGGAGGAGCACATTTCAGAAAACGTGCTCAGCTCGTCAAGAAAATGCGATTTAAGCAATAAAATTAAAATTGCACCTAAAACCTAAACCAAACGTTGCAGGTGCTTATTTCTTCATGCGCAGTGGTCAACGCGGCACTCTCTAGCTGCCAGGAGCACTTTTTACTATGCGCGCACAACCAGAGCGACGGGAGGAGCACATTTCAGAAAACATGCTCAGCTCGTCGAGAAAATGCGATTTAAGCAATAAAATTAAAAATGCACCTAAAACCTAAACCAAACGTTGCAGGTGCTTATTTCTTCATGCGCAGTGGTCAACGCGGCACTCCCGAGCTGCCAAGAGCACTTTTTACTGTGCACACCCAACCAGAGCGACGGGAGGAGCACATGTCAGAAAACGTGCTCAGCTCGTCGAGAAAATGCGATTTAAGCAATAAAATTAAAAATGCACCTAAAACCTAAACCAAACGTTGCAGGTGCTTATTTCTTCATGCGCAGTGGTCAACGCGGCACTCTCTAGCTGCCAGGAGCACTTTTTACTATGCGCGCCCAACCAGAGCGACGGGAGGAGCACATTTCAGAAAACGTGCTCAGCTCGTCGAGAGAATGCGATTTAAGCAATAAAATTAAAAATGCACCTAAAACCTAAACCAAACGCTGCAGGTGCTTATTTCTTCGTGAGCAGTGGTCAACGCGGCACTCCCTAGCTTCCAGGAGCTCTTTTTACTGTGCGCACCCAACCAGAGCGACGGGAGGAGCACATTTCAGAAAACGTGCTCAGCTTGTCGAGAGAATGCGATTTAAGCAATAAAATTAAAAATGCACCTAAAACCTAAACCAAACGTTGCAGGTGCTTATTTCTTCTTGCGCAGTGGTCAACGCGGCACTCTCTAGCTGCCAGGAGCACTTTTTACTTCGCGCACCCAACCAGAGCGACGGGAGGAGCACATTTCAGAAAACGTGCTCAGCTCGTCGAGAGAATGCTATTTAAGCAAAATAATAAAAAATGCACCTAAAACCTAAACCAAACGTTGCAGGTGCTTATTTCTTCGTGCGCAGTGGTCAACGCGGCACTCCCTAGCTGCCAGGAGCTCTTTTTACTGTGCGCGCCCAACCAGAGCGACGGGAGGAGCACATTTCAGAAAACGTGCTCAGCTCGTCGAGAAAATGCGATTTAAGCAATAAAATTAAAAATGCACCTAAAACCTAAACCAAACGTTGCAGGTGCTTATTTCTTCATGCGCAGTGGTCAACGCGGCACTCCCGAGCTGCCAAGAGCACTTTTTACTGTGCGCACCCAACCAGAGCGACGGGAGGAGCACATTTCAGAAAACGTGCTCAGCTCGTCGAGAGAATGCAATTCAAGCAATAAAATCAAAAATGCACCTAAAACCTAAACCAAACGTTGCAGGTGCTTATTTCTTCGTGCGCAGTGGTCAACGCGGAACTCCCTAGCTGCCAGGAGCTCTTTTTACTGTGCGCACCCAACCAGAGCGACGGGAGGAGAACATTTCAGAAAACGTGCTCAGCTCGTCGAGAAAATGCGATTTAAGCAATAAAATTAAAAATGCAGCTAAAACCTAAACCAAACGTTTCAGGTGCTTATTTCTTCATGCGCAGTGGTCAACGCGGCACTCCCTAGCTGCCAAGAGCACTTTTTACTTTGCACACCCAACCAGAGAGACGGGAGGAGCACATTTCAGAAAACGTGCTCAGCTCGTCAAGAAAATGCGATTTAAGCAATAAAATTAAAATTGCACCTAAAACCTAAACCAAATTTTGCAGGTGCTTATTTCTTCATGCGGAGTGGTCAACGCGGCACTCTCTAGCTGCCAGGAGCACTTTTTACTATGCGCGCACAACCAGAGCGACGGGAGGAGCACATTTCAGAAAACATGCTCAGCTCGTCGAGAAAATGCGATTTAAGCAATAAAATTAAAAATGCACCTAAAACCTAAACCAAACGTTGCAGGTGCTTATTTCTTCATGCGCAGTGGTCAACGCGGCACTCCCGAGCTGCCAAGAGCACTTTTTACTGTGCACACCCAACCAGAGCGACGGGAGGAGCACATGTCAGAAAACGTGCTCAGCTCGTCGAGAGAATGCGATTTAAGCAATAAAATTAAAAATGCACCTAAAACCTAAACCAAACGTTGCAGGTGCTTATTTCTTCGTGCGCAGTGGTCAACGCGGAACTCCCTAGCTGCCAGGAGCTCTTTTTACTGTGCGCACCCAACCAGAGCGACGGGAGGAGCACATTTCAGAAAACGTGCTCAGCTCGTCGAGAGAATGCGATTTAAGCAATAAAATTAAAAATGCACCTAAAACCTAAACCAAACGTTGCAGGTGCTTATTTCTTCGTGCGCAGTGCTCAACGCGGCACTCCCTAGCTGCCAGGAGCACTTTTTACTGTGCGAACCCAACCAGAGTGACGGGAGGAGCACATTTCAGAAAACGTGCTCAGCTCGTCGAGAAAATGCGATTTAAGCAATAAAATTAAAAATGCAGCTAAAACCTAAACCAAACGTTGCAGGTGCTTATTTCTTCGTGCGTAGTGCTCAACGCGGCACTCCCTAGCTGCAAGGAGCACTTTTTACTGTGCGCACCCAACCAGAGTGACGGGAGGAGCACATTTCAGAAAACGTGCTCAGCTCGTCGAGAAAATGCGATTTAAGCAATAAAATTAAAAATGCACCTAAAACCTAAACCTAACGTTGCAGGTGCTTATTTCTTCATGCGCAGTGGTCAACGCGGCACTCTCTAGCTGCCAAGAGCACTTTTTACTGTGCGCACCCAACCAGAGCGACGGGAGGAGCACATTTCAGAAAACGTGCTCAGCTCGTCAAGAAAATGCGATTTAAGCAATAAAATTAAAATTGCACCTAAAACCTAAACCAAACGTTGCAGGTGCTTATTTCTTCATGCGCAGTGGTCAACGCGGCACTCTCTAGCTGCCAGGAGCACTTTTTACTATGCGCGCACAACCAGAGCGACGGGAGGAGCACATTTCAGAAAACATGCTCAGCTCGTCGAGAAAATGCGATTTAAGCAATAAAATTAAAAATGCACCTAAAACCTAAACCAAACGTTGCAGGTGCTTATTTCTTCATGCGCAGTGGTCAACGCGGCACTCCCGAGCTGCCAAGAGCACTTTTTACTGTGCACACCCAACCAGAGCGACGGGAGGAGCACATGTCAGAAAACGTGCTCAGCTCGTCGAGAGAATGCGATTTAAGCAATAAAATTAAAAATGCACCTAAAACCTAAACCAAACGTTGCAGGTGCTTATTTCTTCGTGCGCAGTGGTCAACGCGGAACTCCCTAGCTGCCAGGAGCTCTTTTTACTGTGCGCACCCAACCAGAGCGACGGGAGGAGCACATTTCAGAAAACGTGCTCAGCTCGTCGAGAAAATGCGATTTAAGCAATAAAATTAAAAATGCACCTAAAACCTAAACCAAACGTTGCAGGTGCTTATTTCTTCATGCGCAGTGGTCAACGCGGCACTCTCTAGCTGCCAGGAGCACTTTTTACTACGCACACCCAACCAGAGCGACGGGAGGAGCACATTTCAGAAAACGTGCTCAGCTCGTCGAGAAAATGCGATTTAAGCAATAAAATAAAAAATGCACCTAAAACCTAAACCAAACGTTGCAGGTGCTTATTTCTTCGTGCGCAGTGGTCAACGCGGCACTCCCTAGCTGCCAGGAGCTCTTTTTACTGTGTGCACCCAACCAGAGCGACGGGAGGAGCACATTTCAGAAAACGTGCTCAGCTCGTCGAGAGAATGCGATTTAAGCAATAAAATAAAAAATGCACCTAAAACCTAAACCAAACGTTGCAGGTGCTTATTTCTTCGTGCGCAGTGGTCAACGCGGAACTCCCTAGCTGCCAGGAGCTCTTTTTACTGTGCGCACCCAACCAGAGCGACGGGAGGAGCCCATTTCAGAAAACGTGCTCAGCTCGTCGAGAAAATGCGATTTAAGCAATAAAATTAAAAAATGCACCTAAAACCTAAACCAAACGTTGCAGGTGCTTATTTCTTCATGCGCAGTGGTCAACGCGGCACTCTCTAGCTGCCAAGAGCACTTTTTACTGTGCGCACCCAACCAGAGTGACGGGAGGAGCACATTTCAGAAAACGTGCTCAGCTCGTCGAGAAAATGCGATTTAAGCAATAAGATTAAAAATGCACCTAAAACCTAAACCAAACGTTGCAGGTGCTTATTTCTTCATGCGCAGTGGTCAACGCGGCACTCTCTAGCTGCCAGGAGCACTTTTTACTACGCGCACCCAACCAGAGCGACGGGAGGAGCACATTTCAGAAAACGTGCTCAGCTCGTCGAGAGAATGCGATTTAAGCAATAAAATAAAAAATGCACCTAAAACCTAAACCAAACGTTGCAGGTGCTTATTTCTTCGTGCGCAGTGGTCAACGCGGGACTCTCTAGCTGCCAGGAGCTCTTTTTACTGTGCGCACCCAACCAGAGCGACGGGAGGAGCACATTTCAGAAAACGTGCTCAGCTCGTCGAGAAAATGCGATTTAAGCAATAAAATTAAAAATGCACCTAAAACCTAAACCAAACGTTGCAGGTGCTTATTTCTTCATGCGCATTGGTCAACGCGGCACTCCCTAGCTGCCAGGAGCTCTTTTTACTGTGTGCACCCAACCAGAGCGACGGGAGGAGCACATTTGAGAAAACGTGCTCAGCTCGTCGAGAGAATGCGATTTAAGCAATAAAATAAAAAATGCACCTAAAACCTAAACCAAACGTTGCAGGTGCTTATTTCTTCGTGCGCAGTGGTCAACGCGGAACTCCCTTGCTGCCAGGAGCTGTTTTTACTGTGCGCACCCAACCAGAGCGACGGGAGGAGCCCATTTCAGAAAAGGTGCTCAGCTCGTCGAGAAAATGCGATTTAAGCAATAAAATTAAAAATGCACCTAAAACCTAAACCAAACGTTGCAGGTGCTTATTTCTTCGTGCGCAGTGCTCAACGCGGCACTCCCTAGCTGCCAGGAGCACTTTTTACTGTGCGCACCCAACCAGAGTGACGGGAGGAGCACATTTCAGAAAACGTGCTCAGCTCGTCGAGAAAATGCGATTTAAGCAATAAAATTAAAAATGCACCTAAAACCTAAACCAAACGTTGCAGGTGCTTATTTCTTCATGCGCAGTGGTCAACGCGGCACTCTCTAGCTGCCAAGAGCACTTTTTACTGTGCGCACCCAACCAGAGTGACGGGAGGAGCACATTTCAGAAAACGTGCTCAGCTCGTCGAGAAAATGCACTTTAAGCAATAAAATTAAAAATGCACCTAAAACCTAAACCAAACGTTGCAGGTGCTTATTTCTTCGTGCGCAGTGCTCAACGCGGCACTCCCTAGCTGCCAGGAGCACTTTTTACTGTGCGCACCCAACCAGAGTGACGGGAGGAGCACATTTCAGAAAACGTGCTCAGCTCGTCGAGAAAATGCGATTTAAGCAATAAAATTAAAAATGCACCTAAAACCTAAACCAAACGTTGCAGGTGCTTATTTCTTCATGCGCAGTGGTCAACGCGGCACTCTCTAGCTGCCAAGAGCACTTTTTACTGTGCGCACCCAACCAGAGCGACGGGAGGAGCACATTTCAGAAAACGTGCTCAGCTCGTCGAGAAAATGCGATTTAAGCAATAAAATTAAAAATGCACCTAAAACCTAAACCAAACGTTGCAGGTGCTTATTTCTTCATGTGCAGTGGTCAACGCGGCACTCTCTAGCTGCCAGGAGCACTTTTTACTATGCGCGCACAACCAGAGCGACGGGAGGAGCACATTTCAGAAAACGTGCTCAGCTCGTCGAGAAAATGCGATTCAAGCAATAAAATTTAAAATGCACCTAAAACCTAAACCAAACGTTGCAGGTGCTTATTTCTTTGTGCGCAGTGGTCAACGCGGCACTCTTTAGCTGCCAAGAGCACTTTTTACTATGCGCACCCAACCAGAGTGACGGGAGGAGCACATTTCAGAAAACGTGCTCAGCTCGTCGAGAAAATGCGATTTAAGCAATAAAATTAAAAATGCACCTAAAACCTAAACCAAACGTTGCAGGTGCTTATTTCTTCGTGCGCAGTGGTCAACGCGGAACTCCCTAGCTGCCAGGAGCTCTTTTTACTGTGCGCACCCAACCAGAGCGACGGGAGGAGCACATTTCAGAAAACGTGCTCAGCTCGTCGAGACAATGCGATTTAAGCAATAAAATTAAAAATGCACCTAAAACCTAAACCAAACGTTGCAGGTGCTTATTTCTTCATGCGCAGTGGTCAACGCGGCACTCTCTAGCTGCCAGGAGCACTTTTTACTGTGTGCACCCAACCAGAGTGACGGGAGGAGCACATTTCAGAAAACGTGCTCAGCTCGTCGAGAAAATGCGATTTAAGCAATAAAATTAAAAATGCACTTAAAACCTAAACCAAACGTTGCAGGTGCTTATTTCTTCATGCGCAGTGGTCAACGCGGCACTCTCTAGCGGCCAAGAGCACTTTTTACTGTGCGCACCCAACCAGAGTGACGGGAGGAGCACATTTCAGAAAACGTGCTCAGCTCGTCGAGAAAATGCGATTTAAGCAATAAGATTAAAAATGCACCTAAAACCTAAACCAAACGTTGCAGGTGCTTATTTCTTCATGCGCAGTGGTCAACGCGGCACTCTCTAGCTGCCAGGAGCACTTTTTACTACGCGCACCCAACCAGAGCGACGGGAGGAGCACATTTCAGAAAACGTGCTCAGCTCGTCGAGAGAATGCGATTTAAGCAATAAAATAAAAAATGCACCTAAAACCTAAACCAAACGTTGCAGGTGCTTATTTCTTCGTGCGCAGTGGTCAACGCGGCACTCCCTAGCTGCCAGGAGCTCTTTTTACTGTGCGCACCCAACCAGAGCGACGGGAGGAGCACATTTCACAAAACGTGCTCAGCTCGTCGAGAAAATGCGATTTAAGCAATAAAATTAAAAATGCACCTAAAACCTAAACCAAACGTTGCAGGTGCTTATTTCTTCATGCGCAGTGGTCAACGCGGCACTCTCTCGCTGCCAGGAGCACTTTTTACTACGCGCACCCAACCAGAGCGACGGGAGGAGCACATTTCAGAAAACGTGCTCAGCTCGTCGAGAGAATGCGATTTAAGCAATAAAATAAAAAATGGACCTAAAACCTAAACCAAACGTTGCAGGTGCTTATTTCTTCGTGCGCAGTGGTAAACGCGGCACTCCCTAGCTGCCAGGAGCTCTTTTTACTGTGTGCACCCAACCAGAGCGACGGGAGGAGCACATTTGAGAAAACGTGCTCAGCTCGTCGAGAGAATGCGATTTAAGCAATAAAATAAAAAATGCACCTAAAACCTAAACCAAACGTTGCAGGTGCTTATTTCTTCGTGCGCAGTGGTCAACGCGGCACTCTCTAGCTGCCAGGAGCACTTTTTACTATGCGCGCCCAACCAGAGCGACGGGAGGAGCACATTTCAGAAAACGTGCTCAGCTCGTCGAGAAAATGCGATTTAAGCAATAAAATTAAGAATGCACCTAAAACCTAAACCAAACGTTGCAGGTGCTTATTTCTTCATGCGCAGTGGTCAACGCGGCACTCTCTAGCTGCCAAGAGCACTTTTTACTGTGCGCACCCAACCAGAGTGACGGGAGGAGCACTGTTAGATAAATTGTATATATATGTTATCAGGCGTTCCCTAATGCGTACTTATTAATAAAGTTATTGCGCAGAATGCTTGCTGTTTTTTCTTGCAGACATCACCCAGTCCACAACAAGTCAAACGATGCTGTCTGGCGTTTCCTGACCTTCTACACATCTGGGAATCCAAGATGTTGATGTCTGCACATGTCATTTTGTCTATGCACTCTTTTCACATGACTACTTTGTTTCCCATAACATTCACTTTTCGTTTCTCGTGGGATCCTGTCCGCGACTTCTAGTTTCACATAGAATCTCGTTTCTTCACTCCTGAGACAAAGCCCACGCTTTCCCCCCCACCTATCAGGGGCTAGTCTCACATTGTAGGTAGGGCATTCCTAAATAAAAAGAGAGGAGTGTAAACAAGACCTTTAGTGTATTTCGGATTGATGTAAGTCTGTTTGCACTCCTCGCGAGAAAAGACTCAACATTCTGTCTCACTGGTTTTGTCTGCTGATCCTTTTGCTGAATCTGAACCTAACAAGCACATTTCAGAAAACGTGCTCAGCTCGTCGAGAAAGTGCGATTTAAGCAATAAGATTAAAAATGCACCTAAAACCTAAATCAAACGTTGCAGGTGCTTATTTCTTCATGCGCAGGGGTCAACGCGGCACTCTCTAGCTGCCAGGAGCACTTTTTACTGTGCGCACCCAACCAGAGTGACGGGAGGAGCACATTTCAGAAAACGTGCTCAGCTCGTCGAGAAAATGCGATTTAAGCAATAAAATTAAAAATGCACCTAAAACCTAAACTAAACGTTGCAGGTGCTTATCTCTTCATGCGCAGTGGTCAACGCGGCACTCTCTAGCTGCCAAGAGCACTTTTTACTGTGCGCACCCAACCAGAGTGACGGGAGGAGCACATTTCAGAAAACGTGCTCAGCTCGTCGAGAAAATGCAATTTAAGCAATAAGATTAAAAATGCACCTAAAACCTAAACCAAACGTTGCAGGTGCTTAATTCTTCATGCGCAGTGGTCAACGCGGCACTCCCGAGCTGCCAAGAGCACTTTTTACCACGCGCACCCAACCAGAGCGACGGGAGGAGCACATTTCAGAAAACGTGCTCAGCTCGTCGAGAGAATGCGATTTAAGCAATAGAATTAAAAATGCACCTAAAACCTAAACCAAACGTTGCAGGTGCTTATTTCTTCGTGCGCAGTGGTCAACGCGGAACTCCCTAGCTGCCAGGAGCTCTTTTTACTGTGCGCACCCAACCAGAGCGACGGGAGGAGCACATTTCAGAAAACGTGCTCAGCTCGTCGAGAAAATGCGATTTAAGCAATAAAATTAAAAATGCAGCTAAAACCTAAACCAAACGTTGCAGGTGCTTATTTCTTCGTGCGCAGTGCTCAACGCGGCACTCCCTAGCTGCCAGGAGCACTTTTTACTATGCGCGCCCAACCAGAGCGACGGGAGGAACACATTTCAGAAAACGTGCTCAGCTCGTCGAGAAAATGCGATTTAAGCAATAAAATTAAAAATGCACCTAAAACCTAAACCAAACGTTGCAGGTGCTTATTTCTTCATGCGCAGTGGTCAACGCGGCACTCCCGAGCTGCCAAGAGCACTTTTTACTGTGCGCACCCAACCAGAGCGACGGGAGGAGCACCTTTCAGAAAACGTGCTCAGCTCGTCGAGAGAATGCGATTTAAGCAATAAAATTAAAAATGCACCTAAAACCTAAACCAAACGTTGCAGGTGCTTATTTCTTCGTGCGCAGTGGTCAACGCGGCACTCTCTAGCTGCCAGAAGCACTTTTTACTGTGCGCACCCAACCAGAGCGACGGGAGGAGCACATTTCAGAAAACGTGCTCAGCTCGTCGAGACAAGGCGATTTAAGCAATAAAATTAAAAATGCACCTAAAACCTAAACCAAACGTTGCAGGTGCTTATTTCTTCGTGCGCAGTGGTCAACGCGGCACTCCCTAGCTGCCAGGAGCTCTTTTTACTGTGCGCACCCAACCAGAGCGATGGGAGGAGCACATTTCAGAAAACGTGCTCAGCTCGTCGAGAAAATGCGATTTAAGCAATAAAATTAAAAATACACCTAAAACCTAAACCAAACGTTGCAGGTGCTTATTTCTTCGAGCGCAGTGGTCAACGCGGAACTCCCTAGCTGCCAGGAGTTCTTTTTACTGTGCGCACCCAACCAGAGCGACGGGAGGAGCACATTTCAGAAAACGTGCTCAGCTCGTCGAGAAAATGCGATTTAAGCAATAAAATTAAAAATGCAGCTAAAACCTAAACCAAACGTTGCAGGTGCTTATTTCTTCGTGCGAAGTGCTCAACGCGGCACTCCCTAGCTGCCAGGAGCACTTTTTACTGTGCGCACCCAACCAGAGTGACGGGAGGAGCACATTTCAGAAAACGTGCTCAGCTCGTCGAGAAAATGCGATTTAAGCAATAAAATTAAAAATGCACCTAAAACCTAAACCAAGCGTTGCAGGTGCTTATTTCTTCATGCGCAGTGGTCAACGCGGCACTCTCTAGCTGCAAAGAGCACTTTTTACTGTGCGCACCCAACCAGAGTGACGGGAGGAGCACATTTCAGAAAACGTGCTCAGCTCGTCGAGAAAATGCGATTTAAGCAATAAGATTAAAAATGCACCTAAAACCTAAACCAAACGTTGCAGGTGCTTATTTCTTCATGCGCAGTGGTCAACGCGGCATTCTCTAGCTGCCAGGAGCACTTTTTACTACGCGCACCCAACCAGAGCGACGGGAGGAGCATATTTCAGAAAACGTGCTCAGCTCGTCGAGAGAATGCGATTTAAGCAATAAAATAAAAAATGCACCTAAAACCTAAACCAAACGTTGCAGGTGCTTATTTCTTCGTGCGCAGTGGTCAACGCGGCACTCCCTAGCTGCCAGGAGCTCTTTTTACTGTGCGCACCCAACCAGAGCGACGGGAGGAGCACATTTCAGAAAACGTGCTCAGCTCGTCGAGAAAATGCGATTTAAGCAATAAAATTAAAAATGCACCTAAAACCTAAACCAAACGTTGCAGGTGCTTATTTCTTCATGCGCAGTGGTCAACGCGGCACTCTCTAGCTGCCAGGAGCACTTTTTACTACGCGCACCCAACCAGAGCGACGGGAGGAGCACATTTCAGAAAACGTGCTCAGCTCGTCGAGAGAATGCGATTTAAGCATTAAAATAAAAAAAGCACCTAAAACCTAAACCAAACGTTGCAGGTGCTTATTTCTTCGTGCGCAGTGGTCAACGCGGCACTCCCTAGCTGCCAGGAGCTCTTTTTACTGTGTGCACCCAACCAGAGTGACGGGAGGAGCACATTTCAGAAAACGTGCTCAGCTCGTCGAGAAAATGCGATTTAAGCAATAAAATTAAAAATGCACCTAAAACCTAAACCAAACGTTGCAGGTGCTTATTTCTTCATGCGCAGTGGTCAACGCGGCACTCTCTAGCGGCCAAGAGCACTTTTTACTGTGCGCACCCAACCAGAGTGACGGGAGGAGCACATTTCAGAAAACGTGCTCAGCTCGTCGAGAAAATGCGATTTAAGCAATAAGATTAAAAATGCACCTAAAACCTAAACCAAACGTTGCAGGTGCTTATTTCTTCGTGCGCAGTGGTCAACGCGGCACTCCCTAGCTGCCAGGAGCTCTTTTTACTGTGTGCACCCAACCAGAGCGACGGGAGGAGCACATTTCAGAAAACGTGCTCAGCTCGTCGAGAGAATGCGATTTAAGCAATAAAATAAAAAATGCACCTAAAACCTAAACCAAACGTTGCAGGTGCTTATTTCTTCGTGCGCAGTGGTCAACGCGGCACTCCCTAGCTGCCAGGAGCTCTTTTTACTGTGCGCACCCAACCAGAGCGACGGGAGGAGCACATTTCAGAAAACGTGCTCAGCTCGTCGAGAAAATGCGATTTAAGCAATAAAATTAAAAATGCACCTAAAACCTAAACCAAACGTTGCAGGTGCTTATTTCTTCATGCGCAGTGGTCAACGCGGCACTCTCTAGCTGCCAGGAGCACTTTTTACTACGCGCACCCAACCAGAGCGACGGGAGGAGCACATTTCAGAAAACGTGCTCAGCTCGTCGAGAGAATGCGATTTAAGCAATAAAATAAAAAATGGACCTAAAACCTAAACAAAACGTTGCAGGTGCTTATTTCTTCGTGCGCAGTGGTCAACGCGGCACTCCCTAGCTGCCAGGAGTTCTTTTTACTGTGTGCACCCAACCAGAGCGACGGGAGGAGCACATTTGAGAAAACGTGCTCAGCTCGTCGAGAAAATGCGATTTAAGCAATAAAATTAAAAATGCAGCTAAAACCTAAACCAAACGTTGCAGGTGCTTATTTCTTCGTGCGCAGTGGTCAACGCGGCACTCCCTAGCTGCCAGGAGCTCTTTTTACTGTGCGCACCCAACCAGAGCGACGGGAGGAGCACATTTCAGAAAACGTGCTCAGCTCGTCGAGAAAATGCGATTTAAGCAATAAAATTAAAAATGCACCTAAAACCTAAACCAAACGTTGCAGGTGCTTATTTCTTCATGCGCAGTGGTCAACGCGGCACTCTCTAGCTGCCAGGAGCACTTTTTACTACGCGCACCCAACCAGAGCGACGGGAGGAGCACATTTCAGAAAACGTGCTCAGCTCGTCGAGAGAATGCGATTTAAGCATTAAAATAAAAAATGCACCTAAAACCTAAACCAAACGTTGCAGGTGCTTATTTCTTCGTGCGCAGTGGTCAACGCGGCACTCCCTAGCTGCCAGGAGCTCTTTTTACTGTGTGCACCCAACCAGAGTGACGGGAGGAGCACATTTCAGAAAACGTGCTCAGCTCGTCGAGAAAATGCGATTTAAGCAATAAAATTAAAAATGCACCTAAAACCTAAACCAAACGTTGCAGGTGCTTATTTCTTCATGCGCAGTGGTCAACGCGGCACTCTCTAGCGGCCAAGAGCACTTTTTACTGTGCGCACCCAACCAGAGTGACGGGAGGAGCACATTTCAGAAAACGTGCTCAGCTCGTCGAGAAAATGCGATTTAAGCAATAAGATTAAAAATGCACCTAAAACCTAAACCAAACGTTGCAGGTGCTTATTTCTTCGTGCGCAGTGGTCAACGCGGCACTCCCTAGCTGCCAGGAGCTCTTTTTACTGTGTGCACCCAACCAGAGCGACGGGAGGAGCACATTTCAGAAAACGTGCACAGCTCGTCGAGAGAATGCGATTTAAGCAATAAAATAAAAAATGCACCTAAAACCTAAACCAAACGTTGCAGGTGCTTATTTCTTCGTGCGCAGTGGTCAACGCGGCACTCTCTAGCTGCCAAGAGCACTTTTTACTGTGCGCACCCAACCAGAGTGACGAGAGGAGCACATTTCAGAAAACGTGCTCAGCTCGTCGAGAAAATGCGATTTAAGCAATAAAATTAAAAATGCACCTAAAACCTAAACCAAACGTTGCAGGTGCTTATTTCTTCATGTGCAGTGGTCAACGCGGCACTCCCGAGCTGCCAAGAGCACTTTTTACTATGCGCACCCAACCAGAGTGACGGGAGGAGCACATTTCAGGAAACGTGCTCAGCTCGTCGAGAAAATGCGATTTAAGCAATAAGATTAAAAATGCACCTAAAACCTAAATCAAACGTTGCAGGTGCTTATTTCTTCATGCGCAGTGGTCAACGCGGCACTCTCTAGCTGCCAGGAGCACTTTTTACTGTGCGCACCCAACCAGAGTGACGGGAGGAGCACATTTCAGAAAACGTGCTCAGCTCGTCGAGAAAATGCGATTTAAGCAATAAAATTAAAAATGCACCTAAAACCTAAACCAAACGTTGCAGGTGCTTATTTCTTCATGCGCAGTGGTCAACGCGGCACTCTCTAGCTGCCAGGAGCACTTTTTACTATGCGCGCCCAACCAGAGCGACGGGAGGAGCACATTTCAGAAAACGTGCTCAGCTCGTCGAGAAAATGCGATTTAAGCAATAAAATTAAAAATGCACCTAAAACCTAAACCAAACGTTGCAGGTGCTTATTTCTTCATGCGCAGTGGTCAACGCGGCACTCCCGAGCTGCCAAGAGCACTTTTTACTGTGCGCACCCAACCAGAGCGACGGGAGGAGCACATTTCAGAAAACGTGCTCAGCTCGTCGAGAGAATGCGATTTAAGCAATAAAATTAAAAATGCACCTAAAACCTAAACCAAACGTTGCAGGTGCTTATTTCTTCGTGCGCAGTGGTCAACGCGGAACTCCCTAGCTGCCAGGAGCACTTTTTACTGTGCGCACCCAACCAGAGTGACGGGAGGAGCACATTTCAGAAAACGTGCTCAGCTCGTCGAGAAAATGCGTTTTAAGCAATAAAATTAAAAATGCAGCTAAAACCTAAACCAAACGTTGCAGGTGCTTATTTCTTCGTGCGCAGTGCTCAACGCGGCACTCCCTAGCTGCCAGGAGAACTTTTTACTGTGCGCACCCAACCAGAGTGACGGGAGGAGCACATTTCAGAAAACGTGCTCAGCTCGTCGAGAAAATGCGATTTAAGCAATAAAATTAAAAATGCACCCAAAACCTAAACCAAACGTTGCAGGTGGTTATTTTTTCAAGCGCAGTGGTCAACGCGGCACTCCCTAGCTGCCAGGAGCACTTTTTACTGTGCGCACCCAACCAGAGTGACGGGAGGAGCACATTTCAGAAAACGTGCTCAGCTAGTCGAGAAAATGCGATTTAAGCAATAAGATTAAAAATGCACCTAAAACCTAAACCAAACGTTGCAGGTGCTTATTTCTTCATGCGCAGTGGTCAACGCGGCACTCTCTAGCTGCCAGGAGCACTTTTTACTACGCGCACCCAACCAGAGCGACGGGAGGAGCATATTTCAGAAAACGTGCTCAGCTCGTCGAGAGAATGCGATTTAAGCAATAAAATAAAAAATGCACCTAAAACCTAAACCAAACGTTGCAGGTGCTTATTTCTTCGTGCGCAGTGGTCAACGCGGCACTCCCTAGCTGCCAGGAGCTCTTTTTACTGTGCGCACCCAACCAGAGCGACGGGAGGAGCACATTTCAGAAAACGTGCTCAGCTCGTCGAGAAAATGCGATTTAAGCAATAAAATTAAAAATGCACCTAAAACCTAAACCAAACGTTGCAGGTGCTTATTTCTTCATGCGCAGTGGTCAACGCGGCACTCTCTAGCTGCCAGGAGCACTTTTTACTTCGCGCACCCAACCAGAGCGACGGGAGGAGCACATTTCAGAAAACGTGCTCAGCTCGTCGAGAGAATGCTATTTAAGCAAAATAATAAAAAATGCACCTAAAACCTAAACCAAACGTTGCAGGTGCTTATTTCTTCGTGCGCAGTGGTCAACGCGGCACTCCCTAGCTGCCAGGAGCTCTTTTTACTGTGCGCACCCAACCAGAGCGACGGGAGGAGCACATTTCAGAAAACGTGCTCAGCTCGTCGAGAAAATGCGATTTAAGCAATAAAATTAAAAATGCACCTAAAACCTAAACCAAACGTTGCAGGTGCTTATTTCTTCGTGCGCAGTGGTCAACGCGGCACTCCCTAGCTGCCAGGAGCTCTTTTTACTGTGCGCACCCAACCAGAGTGACGGAAGGAGCACATTTCAGAAAACGTACTCAGCTCGTCGAGAAAATGCGATTTAAGCAATAAAATTAAAAATGCACCTAAAACCTAAACCAAACGTTGCAGGTGCTTATTTCTTTGTGCGCAGTGGTCAACGCGGCACTCTCTAGCTGCCAAGAGCACTTTTCACTATGCGCACCCAACCAGAGTGACGGGAGGAGCACATTTCAGAAAACGTGCTCAGCTCGTCGAGAAAATGCGATTTAAGCAATAAAATAAAAATGCAGCTAAAACCTAAACCAAGCGTTGCAGGTGCTTATTTCTTCGTGCGTAGTGCTCAACGCGGCACTCCCTAGCTGCCAGGAGCACTTTTTACTGTGCGCACCCAACCAGAGTGACGGGAGGAGCACATTTCAGAAAACGTGCTCAGCTCGTCGAGAAAATGCGATTTAAGCAATAAAATTAAAAATGCACCTAAAACCTAAACCAAACGTTGCAGGTGCTTATTTCTTCATGCGTAGTGGTCAACACGGCACTCTCTAGCTGCCAAGAGAACTTTTTACTGTGCGCACCCAACCAGAGTGACGGGAGGAGCACATTTCAGAAAACGTGCTCAGCTCGTCGAGAGAATGCGATTTAAGCAATAAAATAAAAAATGCACCTAAAACCTAAACCAAACGTTGCAGGTGCTTATTTCTTCGTGCGCAGTGGTCAACGCGGAACTCCCTAGCTGCCAGGAGCTCTTTTTACTGTGCGCACCCAACCAGAGCGACGGGAGGAGCCCATTTCAGAAAAGGTGCTCAGCTCGTCGAGAAAATGCGATTTAAGCAATAAAATTAAAAATGCACCTAAAACCTAAACCAAACGTTGCAGGTGCTTATTTCTTCGTGCGCAGTGCTCAACGCGGCACTCCCTAGCTGCCAGGAGCACTTTTTACTGTGCGCACCCAACCAGAGTGACGGGAGGAGCACATTTCAGAAAACGTGCTCAGCTCGTCGAGAAAATGCGATTTAAGCAATAAAATTAAAAATGCACCTAAAACCTAAACCAAACGTTGCAGGTGCTTATTTCTTCGTGCGCAGTGCTCCACGCGGCACTCCCTAGCTGCCAGGAGCACTTTTTACTGTGCGCACCCAACCAGAGTGACGGGAGGAGCACATTTCAGAAAACGTGCTCAGCTCGTTGAGAAAATGCGATTTAAGCAATAAAATTAAAAATGCACCTAAAACCTAAACCAAACGTTGCAGGTGCTTATTTCTTCATGCGCAGTGGTCAACGCGGCACTCTCTAGCTGCCAAGAGCACTTTTTACTGTGCGCACCCAACCAGAGTGACGAGAGGAGCACATTTCAGAAAACGTGCTCAGCTCGTCGAGAAAATGCGATTTAAGCAATTAAATTAAAAATGCACCTAAAACCTAAACCAAACGTTGCAGGTGCTTATTTCTTCGTGCGCAGTACTCAACGCGGCACTCCCTAGCTGCCAGGAGCACTTTTTACTGTGCGCACCCAACCAGAGTGACGGGAGGAGCACATTTCAGAAAACGTGCTCAGCTCGTCGAGAAAATGCGATTTAAGCAATAAAATTAAAAATGCACCTAAAACCTAAACCAAACGTTGCAGGTGCTTATTTCTTCGTGCGCAGTGCTCAACGCGGCACTCCCTAGCTGCCAGGAGCACTTTTTACTGTGCGCACCCAACCAGAGTGACGGGAGGAGCACATTTCAGAAAACGTGCTCAGCTCGTCGAGAAAATGCGATTTAAGCAATAAGATTAAAAATGCACCTAAAACCTAAACCAAACGTTGCAGGTGCTTATTTCTTCATGCGCAGTGGTCAACGCGGCACTCCCGAGCTGCCAAGAGCACTTTTTACCACGCGCACCCAACCAGAGCGACGGGAGGAGCACATTTCAGAAAACGTGCTCAGCTCGTCGAGAAAATGCGATTTAAGCAATAAAATTAAAAATGCACCTAAAACCTAAACCAAACGTTGCAGGTGCTTATTTCTTCATGCGCAGTGGTCAACGCGGCACTCTCTAGCTGCCAGGAGCACTTTTTACTACGCGCACCCAACCAGAGCGACGGGAGGAGCACATTTCAGAAAACGTGCTCAGCTCGTCGAGAGAATGCGATTTAAGCAATAAAATAAAAAATGGACCTAAAACCTAAACAAAACGTTGCAGGTGCTTATTTCTTCGTGCGCAGTGGTCAACGCGGCACTCCCTAGCTGCCAGGAGTTCTTTTTACTGTGTGCACCCAACCAGAGCGACGGGAGGAGCACATTTGAGAAAACGTGCTCAGCTCGTCGAGAGAATGCGATTTAAGCAATAAAATAAAAAATGCACCTAAAACCTAAACCAAACGTTGCAGGTGCTTATTTCTTCGTGCGCAGTGGTCAACGCGGAACTCCCTAGCTGCCAGGAGCTCTTTTTACTGTGCGCACCCAACCAGAGCGACGGGAGGAGCCCATTTCAGAAAAGGTGCTCAGCTCGTCGAGAAAATGCGATTTAAGCAATAAAATTAAAAATGCACCTAAAACCTAAACCAAACGTTGCAGGTGCTTATTTCTTCGTGCGCAGTGCTCAACGCGGCACTCCCTAGCTGCCAGGAGCACTTTTTACTGTGCGCACCCAACCAGAGTGACGGGAGGAGCACATTTCAGAAAACGTGCTCAGCTCGTCGAGAAAATGCGATTTAAGCAATAAAATTAAAAATGCACCTAAAACCTAAACCAAACGTTGCAGGTGCTTATTTCTTCGTGCGCAGTGCTCCACGCGGCACTCCCTAGCTGCCAGGAGCACTTTTTACTGTGCGCACCCAACCAGAGTGACGGGAGGAGCACATTTCAGAAAACGTGCTCAGCTCGTTGAGAAAATGCGATTTAAGCAATAAAATTAAAAATGCACCTAAAACCTAAACCAAACGTTGCAGGTGCTTATTTCTTCATGCGCAGTGGTCAACGCGGCACTCTCTAGCTGCCAAGAGCACTTTTTACTGTGCGCACCCAACCAGAGTGACGAGAGGAGCACATTTCAGAAAACGTGCTCAGCTCGTCGAGAAAATGCGATTTAAGCAATTAAATTAAAAATGCACCTAAAACCTAAACCAAACGTTGCAGGTGCTTATTTCTTCGTGCGCAGTACTCAACGCGGCACTCCCTAGCTGCCAGGAGCACTTTTTACTGTGCGCACCCAACCAGAGTGACGGGAGGAGCACATTTCAGAAAACGTGCTCAGCTCGTCGAGAAAATGCGATTTAAGCAATAAAATTAAAAATGCACCTAAAACCTAAACCAAACGTTGCAGGTGCTTATTTCTTCGTGCGCAGTGCTCAACGCGGCACTCCCTAGCTGCCAGGAGCACTTTTTACTGTGCGCACCCAACCAGAGTGACGGGAGGAGCACATTTCAGAAAACGTGCTCAGCTCGTCGAGAAAATGCGATTTAAGCAATAAGATTAAAAATGCACCTAAAACCTAAACCAAACGTTGCAGGTGCTTATTTCTTCATGCGCAGTGGTCAACGCGGCACTCCCGAGCTGCCAAGAGCACTTTTTACCACGCGCACCCAACCAGAGCTACGGGAGGAGCACATTTCAGAAAACGTGCTCAGCTCGTCGAGAAAATGCGATTTAAGCAATAAAATTAAAAATGCACCTAAAACCTAAACCAAACGTTGCAGGTGCTTATTTCTTCATGCGCAGTGGTCAACGCGGCACTCTCTAGCTGCCAGGAGCACTTTTTACTATGCGCGCCCAACCAGAGCGACGGGAGGAGCACATTTCAGAAAACGTGCTCAGCTCGTCGAGAAAATGCGATTTAAGCAATAAAATTAAAAATGCACCTAACCTAAACCAAACGTTGCAGGTGCTTATTTCTTCATGCGCAGTGGTCAACGCGGCACTCCCGAGCTGCCAAGAGCACTTTTTACTGTGCGCACCCAACCAGAGCGACGGGAGGAGCACATTTCAGAAAACGTGCTCAGCTCGTCGAGAGAATGCGATTTAAGCAATAAAATTAAAAATGCACCTAAAACCTAAACCAAACGTTGCAGGTGCTTATTTCTTCGTGCGCAGTGGTCAACGCGGAACTCCCTAGCTGCCAGGAGCACTTTTTACTGTGCGCACCCAACCAGAGTGACGGGAGGAGCACATTTCAGAAAACGTGCTCAGCTCGTCGAGAAAATGCGATTTAAGCAATAAAATTAAAAATGCACCTAAAACCTATACCAAACGTTGCAGGTGCTTATTTCTTCATGTGCAGTGGTCAACGCGGCACTCCCGAGCTGCCAAGAGCACTTTTTACTATGCGCACCCAACCAGAGTGACGGGAGGAGCACATTTCAGGAAACGTGCTCAGCTCGTCGAGAAAATGCGATTTAAGCAATAAGATTAAAAATGCACCTAAAACCTAAACCAAACGTTGCAGGTGCTTATTTCTTCATGCGCAGTGGTCAACGCGGCACTCTCTAGCTGCCAGGAGCACTTTTTACTACGCGCACCCAACCAGAGCGACGGGAGGAGCATATTTCAGAAAACGTGCTCAGCTCGTCGAGAGAATGCGATTTAAGCAATAAAATAAAAAATGCACCTAAAACCTAAACCAAACGTTGCAGGTGCTTATTTCTTCGTGCGCAGTGGTCAACGCGGCACTCCCTAGCTGCCAGGAGCTCTTTTTACTGTGCGCACCCAACCAGAGCGACGGGAGGAGCACATTTCAGAAAACGTGCTCAGCTCGTCGAGAAAATGCGATTTAAGCAATAAAATTAAAATTGCACCTAAAACCTAAACCAAACGTTGCAGGTGCTTATTTCTTCATGCGCAGTGGTCAACGCGGCACTCCCTAGCTGCCAGGAGCTCTTTTTACTGTGCGCACCCAACCAGAGCGACGGGAGGAGCACATTTCAGAAAACGTGCTCAGCTCGTCGAGAAAATGCGATTTAAGCAATAAAATTAAAAATGCACCTAAAACCTAAACCAAACGTTGCAGGTGCTTATTTCTTCGTGCGCAGTGGTCAACGCGGCACTCCCTAGCTGCCAGGAGCTCTTTTTACTGTGCGCACCCAACCAGAGTGACGGAAGGAGCACATTTCAGAAAACGTACTCAGCTCGTCGAGAAAATGCGATTTAAGCAATAAAATTAAAAATGCACCTAAAACCTAAACCAAACGTTGCAGGTGCTTATTTCTTTGTGCGCAGTGGTCAACGCGGCACTCTCTAGCTGCCAAGAGCACTTTTCACTATGCGCACCCAACCAGAGTGACGGGATGAGCACATTTCAGAAAACGTGCTCAGCTCGTCGAGAAAATGCGATTTAAGCAATAAAATTAAAAATGCACCTAAAACCTAAACCAAACGTTGCAGGTGCTTATTTCTTCATGCGCAGTGGTCAACGCGGCACTCTCTGGCTGCCAAGAGCACTTTTTACTGTGCGCACCCAACCAGAGCGACGGGAGGAGCACATTTCAGAAAACGTGCTCAGCTCGTCGAGAGAATGCGATTTAAGCAATAAAATTAAAAATGCACCTAAAACCTAAACCAAACGTTGCAGGTGCTTATTTCTTCGTGCGCAGTGGTCAACGCGGAACTCCCTAGCTTCCAGGAGCTCTTTTTTTTTCTGTGCGCACCCAACCAGAGCGACGGGAGGAGCACATTTCAGAAAACGTGCTCAGCTCGTCGAGAAAATGCGATTTAAGCAATAAAATTAAAAATGCACCTAAAACCTAAACCAAACGTTGCAGGTGCTTATTTCTTCGTGCGCACTGGTCAACGCGGCACTCCCTAGCTGCCAGGAGCACTTTTGACTGTGCGCACCCAACCAGAGTGACGGGAGGAGCACATTTCAGAAAACGTGCTCAGCTCGTCGAGAAAATGCGATTTAAGCAATAAAATTAAAAATGCACCTAAAACCTAAACCAAACGTTGCAGGTGCTTATTTCTTCATGCGCAGTGGTCAACGCGGCACTCTCTAGCTGCCAAGAGCACTTTTTACTGTGCGCACCCAACCAGAGTGACGGGAGGAGCACATTTCAGAAAACGTGCTCAGCTCGTCGAGAAAATGCGATTTAAGCAATAAGATTAAAAATGCACCTAAAACCTAAACCAAACGTTGCAGGTGCTTATTTCTTCATGCGCAGTGGTCAACGCGGCACTCTCTAGCTTCCAAGAGCACTTTTTACTACGCGCACCCAACCAGAGCGACGGGAGGAGCACATTTCAGAAAACGTGCTCAGCTCGTCGAGAGAATGCGATTTAAGCAATAAAATAAAAAATGGACCTAAAACCTAAACCAAACGTTGCAGGTGCTTATTTCTTCATGCGCAGTGGTCAACGCGGCACTCCCGAGTTGCCAAGAGCACTTTTTACTGTGCGCACCCAACCAGAGCGACGGGAGGAGCACATTTCAGAAAACGTGCTCAGCTCGTCGAGAGAATGCGATTTAAGCAATAAAATTAAAAATGCACCTAAAACCTAAACCAAACGTTGCAGGTGCTTATTTCTTCGTGCGCAGTGGTCAACGCGGAACTCCCTAGCTGCCAGAAGCTCTTTTTACTGTGCGCACCCAACCAGAGCGACGGGAGGAGCACATTTCAGAAAACGTGCTCAGCTCGTCGAGAAAATGCGATTTAAGCAATAAAATTAAAAATGCAGCTAAAACCTAAACCAAACGTTGCAGGTGCTTATTTCTTCGTGCGTAGTGCTCAACGCGGCACTCCCTAGCTGCCAGGAGCACTTTTTACTGTGCGCACCCAACCAGAGTGACGGGAGGAGCACATTTCAGAAAACGTGCTCAGCTCGTCGAGAAAATGCGATTTAAGCAATAAAATTAAAAATGCACCTAAAACCTAAACCAAACGTTGCAGGTGCTTATTTCTTCATGCGCAGTGGTCAACGCGGCACTCTCTAGCTGCCAAGAGCACTTTTTACTGTGCGCACCCAACCAGAGTGACGGGAGGAGCACATTTCAGAAAACGTGCTCAGCTCGTCGAGAAAGTGCGATTTAAGCAATAAGATTAAAAATGCACCTAAAACCTAAATCAAACGTTGCAGGTGCTTATTTCTTCATGCGCAGGGGTCAACGCGGCACTCTCTAGCTGCCAGGAGCACTTTTTACTGTGCGCACCCAACCAGAGTGACGGGAGGAGCACATTTCAGAAAACGTGCTCAGCTCGTCGAGAAAATGCGATTTAAGCAATAAAATTAAAAATGCACCTAAAACCTAAACCAAACGTTGCAGGTGCTTATTTCTTCATGCGCAGTGGTCAACGCGGCACTCCCTAGCTGCCAAGAGCACTTTTTACTGTGCGCACCCAACCAGAGTGACGGGAGGAGCACATTTCAGAAAACGTGCTCAGCTCGTCGAGAAAATGCGATTTAAGCAATAAGATTAAAAATGCACCTAAAACCTAAACCAAACGTTGCAGGTGCTTATTTCTTCATGCGCAGTGGTCAACGCGGCACTCCCGAGCTGCCAAGAGCACTTTTTACCACGCGCACCCAACCAGAGCGACGGGAGGAGCACATTTCAGAAAACGTGCTCAGCTCGTCGAGAAAATGCGATTTAAGCAATAAAATTAAAAATGCACCTAAAACCTAAACCAAACGTTGCAGGTGCTTATTTCTTCATGCGCAGTGGTCAACGCGGCACTCTCTAGCTGCCAGGAGCACTTTTTACTACGCGCACCCAACCAGAGCGACGGGAGGAGCACATTTCAGAAAACGTGCTCAGCTCGTCGAGAAAATGCGATTTAAGCATTAAAATAAAAAATGCACCTAAAACCTAAACCAAACGTTGCAGGTGCTTATTTCTTCGTGCGCAGTGGTCAACGCGGCACTCCCTAGCTGCCAGGAGCTCTTTTTACTGTGTGCACCCAACCAGAGTGACGGGAGGAGCACATTTCAGAAAACGTGCTCAGCTCGTCGAGAAAATGCGATTTAAGCAATAAAATTAAAAATGCACCTAAAACCTAAACCAAACGTTGCAGGTGCTTATTTCTTCATGCGCAGTGGTCAACGCGGCACTCTCTAGCGGCCAAGAGCACTTTTTACTGTGTGCACCCAACCAGAGTGACGGGAGGAGCACATTTCAGAAAACGTGCTCAGCTCGAGAAAATGCGATTTAAGCAATAAGATTAAAAATGCACCTAAAACCTAAACCAAACGTTGCAGGTGCTTATTTCTTCGTGCGCAGTGGTCAACGCGGCACTCCCTAGCTGCCAGGAGCTCTTTTTACTGTGTGCACCCAACCAGAGCGACGGGAGGAGCACATTTCAGAAAACGTGCTCAGCTCGTCGAGAGAATGCGATTTAAGCAATAAAATAAAAAATGCACCTAAAACCTAAACCAAACGTTGCAGGTGCTTATTTCTTCGTGCGCAGTGGTCAACGCGGCACTCTCTAGCTGCCAAGAGCACTTTTTACTGTGCGCACCCAACCAGAGTGACGAGAGGAGCACATTTCAGAAAACGTGCTCAGCTCGTCGAGAAAATGCGATTTAAGCAATTAAATTAAAAATGCACCTAAAACCTAAACCAAACGTTGCAGGTGCTTATTTCTTCGTGCGCAGTACTCAACGCGGCACTCCCTAGCTGCCAGGAGCACTTTTTACTGTGCGCACCCAACCAGAGTGACGGGAGGAGCACATTTCAGAAAACGTGCTCAGCTCGTCGAGAAAATGCGATTTAAGCAATAAAATTAAAAATGCACCTAAAACCTAAACCAAACGTTGCAGGTGCTTATTTCTTCATGCGCAGTGGTCAACGCGGCACTCTCTAGCTGCCAAGAGCACTTTTTACTGTGCGCACCCAACCAGAGCGACGGGAGGAGCACATTTCAGAAAACGTGCTCAGCTCGTCGAGAAAATGCGATTTAAGCAATAAAATTAAAAATGCACCTAAAACCTAAACCAAACGTTGCAGGTGCTTATTTCTTCATGCGCAGTGGTCAACGCGGCACTCTCTAGCTGCCAGGAGCACTTTTTACTATGCGCGCACAACAAGAGCGACGGGAGGAGCACATTTCAGAAAACGTGCTCAGCTCGTCGAGAAAATGCGATTTAAGCAATAAAATTTAAAATGCACCTAAAACCTAAACCAAACGTTGCAGGTGCTTATTTCTTTGTGCGCAGTGGTCAACGCGGCACTCTTTAGCTGCCAAGAGCACTTTTTACTATGCGCACCCAACCAGAGTGACGGGAGGAGCACATTTCAGAAAACGTGCTCAGCTCGTCGAGAAAATGCGATTTAAGCAATAAAATTAAAAATGCACCTAAAACTTAAACCAAACGTTGCAGGTGGTTATTTCTTCATGCGCAGTGGTCAACGCGGCACTCTCTAGCTGCCAAGAGCACTTTTTACTGTGCGCACCCAACCGGAGTGACGGGAGGAGCACATTTCAGAAAACGTGCTCAGCTCGTCGAGAAAATGCGATTTAAGCAATAAAATTAAAAATGCACCTAAAACCTAAACCAAACGTTGCAGGTGCTTATTTCTTCATGTGCAGTGGTCAACGCGGCACTCCCGAGCTGCCAAGAGCACTTTTTACTATGCGCACCCAACCAGAGTGACGGGAGGAGCACATTTCAGGAAACGTGCTCAGCTCGTCGAGAAAATGCGATTTAAGCAATAAGATTAAAAATGCACCTAAAACCTAAATCAAACGTTGCAGGTGCTTATTTCTTCATGCGCAGTGGTCAACGCGGCACTCTCTAGCTGCCAGGAGCACTTTTTACTGTGCGCACCCAACCAGAGTGACGGGAGGAGCACATTTCAGAAAACGTGCTCAGCTCGTCGAGAAAATGCGATTTAAGCAATAAAATTAAAAATGCACCTAAAACCTAAACCAAACGTTGAAGGTGCTTATTTCTTCATGCGCAGTGGTCAACGCGGCACTCTCTAGCTGCCAGGAGCACTTTTTACTGTGCGCACCCAACCAGAGTGACGGGAGGAGCACATTTCAGAAAACGTGCTCAGCTCGTTGAGAAAATGCGATTTAAG